>NC_044013.1:7725000-8047083 GCF_900496995.4 Aquila chrysaetos chrysaetos | reverse complement strand
TGAGCTAGAATTCTGCTCCAAATGCCTACAACACTGGCACCTTGATCTGCATTAGGATCCCTCTATTCCTTATTGGGGGTAATGTCAACTAATAAAAAAGTCATAATGCAACAACCATCAGAAGAGCAACACTAACTTAGACTGCCAGAAATCAGACTTTAAATAGAGGATGACCTGAAGACTGGAACATCTGGGAACTGCCAAGAAAACATTTGTGGTGAATAGGAACAGATCTTCTCCTACCCTGTCTTCAAATGTGCTCTGAACAAGGCACACAGGCTAAAAAGATGGTTTACTTTCACATACAAGGATGTTAATACAGTTTAGCTCTACTGCTGTGGTTCTGGAATCACAGGTGATGCCATAGTAAATCCACAGGCAGGTGATCTACTGTGAAAGACAAGTATTCCTAGCCCATCCCACCTGACGACAGTACAAATCAGTGTCTAATGAGAAAAGCTTAGTTGTTTGATGAATGAAAGAGACAAGCAGTCTGCTGTCATAATTTAAAAGAATATCTTAACTTTTGCAATGGTAATATGACTGGCATAGCTGATTGCATGGTATGACAGAAGCTATTTGTTATTTTTATGTATGCAAATAATAGTAAGTAACATTATACGGCACCTGTTTTTTCAGATTTTCTGCTAGGAATTCTCACCAGGATCTTACATTTTCCAATTACTTATCTTTGCCTGGCAAGCCATGCTACCCCTTTGTTGCATAAAATGATTTCTCTCTTTATGCATGTTCATGAGAGTCAATTTATACAATTTTACTTCTTATCTCTGTCCAAGCTTCATCAAATGAAAAAAAGGCTAGTCCAGTTTATTACTTCCAAGCCTTTACAAGTCAGAAAAGCATTTTCATTAAAGATTACACATAAATTGAAAAATAAAATCCAGCCATTTCATTGGCACGAGATATCACTATGTGACCACAACATGCATAATGATACCAAAAGACTTTAATTTATACTGTGAAATTCAATTACTTAAATGTTCCTTAATACAAATTGGTTTTGTAGCGTACACCTCTAAAACAACAATTCCAGCCTCTGGCCTAATTGCTTAAGTATCTACCTTTATCTTTAACTATTTTGATCTTATAAATATAATTCACACAGTCAGCCTGACCCATACAAAACAAAAAGAGACTCCTAAACAGAAAAATGCAATACATTATTGATGACACTAATGAAATTACGATACACATCATTCATCTTAATGGGCTTGTTTCAATGACACATCACAGTGACCTTAAAAGTGTAACAGTGAAGTAGCAAACCTAATTAATAACTTCGGGCAGTACCACTGAAAGAGGTAAAATGGCTCCAACCAAAAGAATCAGCCTTAGCAAACTAAGGCAAAGAAAACTACAAAAATGAATTCTAAAGGAACTTCTACAAATTTTATGAGCCCTTTGAAGGCCTAGGAACATAAGTATTATTGATCAAAATAACGCCATTAAGAGTTAAATGCTGTTTTTCATTATCGCAAATAAGGATGTAATGTCACCCCCACCAGACCAAAATGAATTTGACAAATTCTTGAATGACAGGTCACACTAAAAGCATACTGACTTTAACACAACTTCAAACTATTTTGCAGCTTATATTATAACAACTGGACAGTACAAGATGAAACTAGATTACTACATTGTTCTTGTCATGAAAAAGGATTTTTTAGCTTACAAGAAAAGTTTGTGTGTAGGTAACGTACAACACAAGCTGAATTATTCAGGTACTTACAAATAGCCTCCTATGTAAGAGCTTACGTTTGAGATTTTGAAAAGTAATTATTAAATCATTAGGACATGATGGTAAGTATATAGCCCCACATGAAATGAGTGCAGGTTTTCTCTGTGGAATCACATTAGAATTGTTTACAGATAAATGCTATAGGCAGCCTCTGCCTACTCTAGTTATAACACCATGTGCTGTGACTAGAGATGCTTCAGCATCCTCACAAATTCAATTTCATAAATCCCTGAACTATTTTCTCTTGTACTCTCCAAGACAAAAACCACACCGGAACAGGGATTCTCTTCATTTCCCTTTCTCTTGATAATGTTCAGTTTTGAACGCACTTTTCTTACATCTAGAAGTTTGTTTTCATTCACGTTTGTAAAACATAAAATATTATTAACTTGGTAAATAAATAAATGCATTCCAATAATAATATTTACGTGTTGGGACTCCCAGTTCCACAGGGTGTTTATTTATTGCAGGACATAAAAATATTACAAATTCTTCTTCCCTGGAAACTGCATGAGCTGATTTATACTAGTTTATTTACATTAGTTTGTACCTCAGAAAACTTCATGCTGAAGGTACAGAAAGCTTCCCTTCTTCCTCTGGGTCCCTTATCCTGTTGACCTCCAACAGTGCTTCTCCCTTCCTCTCTTTTTTTAAAAAACTTTTTGACACCCACATACAGTTATTTTATCTTACCTATTTTATTTCACAGCACTATTGTGACAGAAGGTTTATAATTATAAAATTATAGCTGCTAGCCATGTAAGACTAAGTTTTATCAGGGAAAAATTTATGCACTGGTCAACTGTCATTACATCTTATTATACCTGATCCAGAGGAAAAACTTTTTCCTACAATGCTCATTTCTTGCTGGATCGAACGGTGGAAGTCACTGGCTCTGGGGCCGTGTGATCCAACAAGATGCATGTGAGCAAGGAAGATGGGGATACGGCAGCCAACCTTTTAGGGCAACTTAGCTGTAAATGTCACTATTCTTTCACTGTCCTAAGTCCCCACAAACTCAGCATGTCATATTTAAGGATCCTTTATCTGTAATACATTGTTCCTAACTTTTGTTTGCTACACATCCTATCCTTTTTTAAGAGCCATCAACTGCCTTCACTTAGTGCTCTCATTTATAGGACTGCAAATTGTTCTACCGGTATATATTACAGAAAGTGATATATTTAAAACATGTAGACTCAAAGGTGAATGTCTGCCAGAAAGATACGTACTTGCATGCTATCAGCAGTTGATAAGCTACAAGTAATCTAGATATCAAACCTAAATAAAGTCTTACCAACTGAAAGGCATTTCAAAGGCATTGTTATGTGACAGTGGTAAACCAGATAAATTCTGTCCCTGCCAGATAGAAATTTATCTTGCATAAGAGACAGGAGTTAAGACACCTCTAATTGAGTCAGTTATGGCAAATGGAGGTTATGGTAAGTCTGCATTTAACAAAATCCTGTTGGGACATAGGACTATAAGGACATAATTATTCCAGGTTTGAATTAATTTCTGAGAGGCCAATTTAGAATAGGGCTTGTTAAAAAAAGAAATCCTGGTTTTGGCAGCTCTGTGAAGTGTCTTGAGGCTTGGTTTGGCTTGATTGCCTGACAAATAAACAAAGGAAAAAAGAGGAGTCAAACTGGAATGATAGCTGGTTACAAGATACATTATCTTTTATTTCCCTACAGTTATCTTTGATCACAGTACTTTTTTTAAAGATAATAAATGCATTGCGTAAAACACACTAATCTCTTACTGAATTATCACTAAAGCCTAACCCTAACTCTAGCATAAGTTTCAGCCTGATGCACCTTAACAGCTTTAGATCTTTGTCAAGGCTTTGCGTGCGCTAATTCATCTTCCTGGCCCTGACCAGCCTTACCTGCTGCTCCCTGGCCGCCCCTGCTTGCCTCGCTTGGGCACTACAGGCATGGCTGGAGCGGCCACTGCCCTGCTGGCCACGGAATCGTGCTTGGCTCCCCATCCGTTAGGGAGCAGCTAGCCCTCCTCGCCCCCGACAATCTTCACCTAAACACGTGACCCTATCAGACTTGACTCTATAAACACCCATCCTAACCTCAGCTACAGACCTTCCCACCTTTAAACCTATCCTGGTGATTGTTACGCATTCATCTACTAGATTCCAGTTTGCATGTAGGGGTATTCAGAACCCTAAAGAGAAAGTGAAAGGTCTGTTAAAGAAATCAAGCCAAGTGAAGGTTGTTTGGGGATTTTTTTATGACCAAAACTCAACATTCACAGAGAACACTCACTTCTGTTCTGAAATATATAAGAAAATGGTTCTTTTGATAGTTGAAAAATTACTGTCAACAGAAAAGACTGACATAAAATAAAGCTAACTGAATGTTAATCTTGGTTTTCTGATAATAGGACAGTGCTCTGTGACGGCTTGGGAAAGATTTCAAATGGGATACTGTATCTATGACAACCTGTAGCTAAACGGTTTCACTTTCATTAAATAAACAATAATTATGTCATTTCTTCCCGTAATTTTTTATATTTTTGTGGCTTATGATAGCAAAACAGCTTCTAGTATGATATAAAATAACCATGAACAAATGGAAGCTGGAAGCTTGATGCAAGTCGCTAATCATAAGAGGACAGATGTTCTGGAACATCCTCAAAAAAGAATAATAGAGCTAAGCAGTCTGACTAGTTTAGAGACTGAGTCTGAGTAAAATCAGGCTTCAATAAAATACCTGTTTGCAAGGGCTGCAATCAACAAAATGCAATCAACATTACCTTGCGCTCACAGTTTTTCCCCTGTTGAAAATTTGCTGAGTTTAGGCAACTTCTTTCTTTCTTTCTTTGGAGTAAGTAAGATCAGTAAGAAGAATCAATTCTACAGCTTCAACAGGACAGAATGACTTCACAGAATATAAGCGGAAAGAAAAGGAAAAATTAGGATGCATTTGTTCTTCAGAAGTTGCAAGCAATTATTTATCACTGCTAAAGAGCAGTCCTCTAATTAATTAGGCATGATTTTCTTTAGGGTTTTATAGAAATTAATTAAGCGATTTTATCTAGAAATTCCTGAAGAAGCCACGAAACACTCTATCAGACTCCTTGCCATAGAGCTTTCAAACCCTATATGCAGCTGATGAGAGAATGATATATACTCTGCAGAAGTGTAAAAATTCCTTGAAAATCCTTCAATATTTTTTCTGTAATTTCTTAGGACAAGGACTTGCATCTATACTTAACAGTGACGATGCATTAAACAAAATTAATATAACTGTATTTTAAAATGTTATTTGCTGGCAGCAACTGGTATGAAATATACTTTGTTAAATTTCAAACAACATAGCTGTCGGTAACAAATGTGGGCATGTTGTTCTTTGATTGATTTATGCTACACTTGCTTTTCAAATGAAAGAAACATATGCTTATGCTGAATAATTTGGAGGAAACTATTTTTCTTTTAAGGATGTCTCAGTCTGAAATACTCAAATTCAAAGCAGATGTGCTACTATTTTGAAGGACTTGAGGGAAGTGAATTAATAAAATTATTTCCAAATGGCTCACAGCTGATGTTCTGAAGGCTTCATAGGAATTTTTATTTAGAAATCATGTAAACCAACCGATTCCTAAGGAGAAATACCATTTCTAAACAAAGCAGCAAGCAGTATCCACTGTTTGATGCAGGAAACTGGCCTGACCTTGATCTCCAGTTCTGATCCTGACTAGGTTTATCATCTTAAGTAACTCCATACAATAAGACGTGAGACCATTATCATTGTAGCCAAAATCAGAAAGGTCATTATCGTAAGAGTTAACTATGGATAAAAAATTAATTATGCCATATTATGTTCTTTAAAGACATGCCAGAAGTTATGTTTTTATTACCTTCAATGGCATGCATATACACAAAATTAACACTTTTTAAAATCCCAGTTAGGGTAATTTTCCTGTTAATGATCTCACCACCAAATTTCTAAGCCCTATTGCCTGGGTAATACTTTAGTGGGGGGAGCATTACGTCTTAACTATTTTTCCAATGCATTCCACTTATTTTTGTACTATATTCGAGAAATGTTGCTGGCTAATATTTCAAACATACATGAGTGGTTCTTATCTGTCATGACCAAAAGTGTGGAACCATATATTTCTTCGATCTAAAAAATGTTATCGACCCTACTGTTTATAAGAAAAATGAAATAATGTATAAAATATTAAGTTTTTCATATTTAATAAATTAAAAATGTAATACTTTGTATAACTTTCTGAGATCATAGGCTATTTTTCTCTGTAACTAAATATTCTTGGCTTATTTAGCACCATAAGCACAGATCTGAGCAAGATCTGCCAGCAAGGGAAAATGGATGGAAACTTTATCCTAATCGGAAGACTTGCTAGGCGTTGGCATGATAGCTTTGCACTGAGCTCACTGAATAGCCTTCTGTGAAAAGGTTTTTACAGTTAGCAGAACAACTGCTGTGAAATGGGCTAAAACATCTAATAAGGCCACTTATTCAAATAAATGTCATTATATAAAAAACCAAAAAGGTTCTTTGCAAGGTCAAGACTATGCACATTTGTGGAAACCACGAGGAATTGTATGTCCTGGATAAAGTCTTGTCTTCAGGACAAACAATGCTGTGTTAAATTACAATATACATAATAACATGTACTGTATCAAAAACATAATGTTTCTGATGCATACTACAGACAGAACTCTGTAAGTGTACAAATCAATCTAATTAAAAGGATGGAAGAAAATTCATGAGAAGTACACACAGGAAAAATAAATTAAGGTATGTACACCCGGGTTTACCATTCATATCAGGGAAGTGAGAAAGCTGGTTTCCAGCCATGACATAATCCCTAATTACAGTGGTTTTCTGCTTTTGCAGGTGTAACGAAAAGATTTTCATGTTCCCTGTTTAAATAAGCTTTAAAGTCAACCATAATTACATCTCTGCAGATGGCTAATTCAGTAGTATTTATGTAGCAAATGCTCTTTAAATAGTAAAAATTTACAAGACAACAAATACAGTCATTACTTCATGGTCATTACATGTACCGGTGATTCCAAAGGAAAAAACTTTTGAATTGCCACTCAGATGGATCAGGTGTTTTGAGTATGAGTTACACTCACTTTATTGCATCTTCTCAGTATTAAGAAAGGGCATAATTCAGCATGATTATCAGTCATAAGAAAAATAGTAACCATAGCAGGAATTTGTAAGAGCGTTATCAAACTGGTAATTGTTACTGATATATGCTAGGATAAATGTGCTGCTTCACACACGGACGACTGTTAAAGAGTCAATAACCCAGCAGAAGAAATTCTATCTATCCAGCCTAGAGAATGAATAACCACAGCGCTGTTCAATCACCCCCAGAGGGGCTGGGTGGACTAGGCCAGGACCCTTCCCAAAGTTGCCCAGTGCACAGAGAATGCTCATACTGCTAGAATATTGTTCCTACAGGTCCCTCATGAATTAAACAGTTCCTACTCTTTCCTAACTATGCCTGTTCTGGGGAGCTGCACTGGTCGCAAAAGGTATCCCGGGGAAAGCTTCTTGTGCTATTCAGAGTTACAGCTTAATTTCAATACCACATTATGCTGATCCACTGAATGATCAGATTCATGACTGTATCTTCTTCCCAGTCCCTCAAATCCCATTTTGAGTATCCGCACCATCTGAGTGAATAGGAAATGATCTTAATTATGTTTGGCTTCTGGTAGCTGCTCAAGAGAGAAGAAAGTTCCTTTGTCCTCCCACCCATGCTATACCTCCACATAACAGTTGGGTACAATGTTTAAATGGAATACAGTGAATAAAATACTTTCAGTCCACCTCATGTCAAGGTTGTTATTCCAGATTCTGCTAGTGACTTGGATGTACAAATTTGACTCAAATTATGATTTTAAACTGAAATTAGTGTGCCAAACATGTTACTGCGTTTTTTTTTTTTTTTAAGATAGCAATAGCTATATAAGCTCTATTAGAATCTAGTGTTCAGGATTTGATTGGAAATATTTCTCAGTCTGCACCAACCGAGTTGAATTCACATCATTGCTTGTCATACCATTAACTAACTAGTTTGTCTCTGGTTTTAGGATTAGAAAAAACAACCTGGCAGTTAAGAATTGTAATTATATTCTTATAAATTTTTTTCTGATTAGGGTGACCTGCAGAGATGACTCAGTCTATTCAGTTTTATGATAAACACCACTTTTGACTATGCTGTAAAAACTCTGGATACCGACTCATCATTGTCACTACTTTTATAAATCCTCGTCACCAGACACACAACATCTATTTAACGAAGCATATAAACCAAGAACCTAATCCTTTCATTCCATGTCTGCTACCAAAGACTGGGAGAAAATTCATCTTCCAAGTAAGATTAACTAAAGACTTACCAAGCACTGCACAGCATCTCAGATCTTCTGACAGTGCATAGCTGCCACTGTTCACCTATCTCATGAAACTTCTTTTTGCCTTCCCACATTCTGGGGAAGAACACAAAACCATCTTTGGAATATTTCCTGTGATTTTTTTGCCATTAGTACTTCATGAAGCGAGCTACGATGAAGCAAGTCTTACTGAAACTGTGTGTCACTTCTGCAATGAATATTGGAGTTCGTGATCTCTAACTTATACTTGCACAAAGTACAATCAGACTGCGCAAACACTGTGGAGTATGAAGGAAGAAGGTAGAAGAAAATGGGAAGATATTTTAGGTGTATAAGATACGTTTGGACAAATGTGTATCAGAGAGAAGGGAACTGAACAAGAACTGCAGAGCCAAGAAATACCAGTGAAGGATTTAGAAAGTGAAACAAGTAATACCACTAACCATAACTCCATTTATAAGATGTGGAACAATTATAGAAGAAAAAGAGATGCAAATTTTGAAAGATACAAGATATTAGGGTGAAAAGTCAGATGGAAAATCACTGCTGTGCAGTAAGACAAAAATTCATTTATTCTGACTGCATGGCAAAATCTGAGGTACGCTATTCTAAAACCAGTACAGAATTCTTTCCTTCTCCCCGAACATCATTCTAGTACTGTATTTACAAATTGCGCATGGCAGATAATACGGAGACAGAATATTATCTACTACTGCCAGTGCAACATGAATTGTTGCAGTGTTTCCCACGCTAAGGATCATCAGCACCATATCAAATCACTCTCTGCTCCACATAATACAATGTAGAAAAAAAAATAATATTCCACGTGTTTGGTTCACGCGGGTCAAAACTGTCTCCAACAATACAACAAAGTATACAGAAATATTTCTTACTTGAAGCCACAAATGAAGAGTTCAAAACAAAAACCCAAATCTGCAAAGAGTTTATACAATCAGACAGAATTATTATGTTCAGTAGAAACCCTCGGCTAGAGTGTGTTGGTTCTTTTTTTCAAATGACATTGCACTACATGTTTACCCATGTCACTGTTTAAGATTAGCAGGACATTTGCATCTTTAATGCTTGTCCTCTGTAAATCCAATGAGCAACTTGTTTACACATGGAGATTTAATAAGGACTTTAATTTTCCTACTAAACGTATCTCTAGAAACTAGAGTCTTAGGGCATGTGAATTTTGACACCTGAGAATCTGCTGCAGTTTATCAGCAAAACAGAAATAAATCCAGTAGACTCTCTACATATGTCAGGAACGTATATAACAAATCTCAATCTGAAAGGAAAACATTTGTTCTGGTGAACAACAAACACTTGAGTGGCATGACATTAGCAATGATGCAAATTACCTTTTTGTGTGGTGCTAAAAGCATCTTTTGATTGTTCTTTCATTTCATTACAGCAAATTCAGGGTGCACAATCTATCACTGCTTATAGCGAGTATTTTATTCAGTGCATTATAACATACTGATTTGTTGTAATTTTTTAGCCCAACAAAGTGTTAATGTCACACCTGGGTATCCATGAAAAAAAGAAGCAAAAGGAAGAAGTTTAACTTGCGCAAATGAGCAATAAAAACTGCTGGAGGTCTTTCTTGAAAATACAGATTGTTTTCAAAATCCTTACTTTTCACCTACTTATTACTCAATTCACTCAATTACATCTACTAGACATAGCACAATGGCACTTGCAACAATTCCATAAATAGTGGTAACAGATGTATACAGCCTTAACGGACAGGTTTAAGCTTGGCAAGCTAAGATGAAACTCTTAAATTAAAGATTTTACACAAGTTGACTTTGATTCTTTTATGAAATCATTAAAAGAACTGTCAGTCAAGACACAACTGATGCTTAAGCAATGGCCTATTAAGAATAAAAGCCACCTAACTGGAGCAGAAATGACAGCCTGAGCCCTTGTGTGCCTATTTTGGACTCTACTTTTAAAGACCAAAGACACAAACTGTTTTTTAGTGACTCTCTTAGATGTAGAAATTTTGGTGGGAGCATCACAGGGTATTCTAGGAACCCTGCATACTTAATACTGGAATCCACCTAGTATCAACAGCATCCATCAAATATGAAGATTAGACACGGACCTGAAGAAATCAAACACTTCCAGTAAGAGAGGACATCTTATTGTACTGACTGTCCTGTGCCTGACACTCCATGAAGTTTTGTTGTTTATCGCATTTCTTTGCAATATTATTATTCATTGTTCCAATGCCATTGAAGTGCTATGCCTTTCAGCAAAAAGACACAAGCTCTCTGTGTGAATACCTAAGGAGTGTGCACACAGACTTGACAGATACATTAGGCTGACAGATTGTCAGAGGCTGTGGTGATCAGCAAATATAAGAAATATAATAAAATATACGAGGAACAGGGGGAATGGTCTTACTCGGTCTAGGCAAACATAAGATTTGAGCTCAGTATTTATAAACACCAGGAAGATACATGCTGTCTTGTTAGCCATGATACTGCCTGTGTCAGTGTTTTGGCAGGTATTTTCATAGAGGGAAAAGCATGCAAAAGCATGACAGTAGACTTTTAGAGTCTAAGAGTTTTAAGGATTAGTTGATGCACAAAAGATAAAGATGTTCAGGAAGGAGACAAAGAGGAGACACATCACTCAGCATGGACGCATTTGCCCAAATACCTAACTTACAAACATTCATTTACAGAAATTAATTTTGTTCGCTGTCAGAAGCCATGCAGAGATTTGGTTAATCAGAATCAGAACAGGTGTCAGCTAGTACTTCCTTGACCTCATCAGACAAGCTGCTTTCATTCTAGGGAAAGAGCCCCAGGTCTTTGCTTCCATCTTTGTTTACTGCTGAAGCACCCTTTGTTTAGAATACAGAGATAAAGCATCTTCTCCTGTCCCTAGCAGGCAACTACACCCGCTTTACTGAATGCTGATGAGGATAAGAATTTGGGGGTTTCTTACTATGTATCAGCATTTATAGAATCATCTTGTATCTCTGCTGAGGCTGACCATCTCATTGAGAGGACAATATGTTTGAGATCATATATTTATTTTTTCCTGTCTACGCACAGTGCCTAAAGTAATGGAACCTCTGTTCTTACCTTAGCTTCGTACATGTCACTGCAGTGTAATCTATGGTTATTAGTACTAGTATCAAAATCTAACCATCAGAAAATATACAGAAATGTTCAACACAAATATACACTGTCAGAGTAGAAAGCAGGAAATGGCTAGAGAAAAGAAGCAAACATACAAATTTCTACTGATTATTCCATTAAAATAATGACAAAATATAAATCACAAAATTATCAATATTACGATTATGTTATGAGATGCAAAGGCAGATAAATGAAAAATACCAATAGCTATCCTATTTTGTTCCTAAACATTTATTTTGGAAATAGAAAGAAGTCTACCCAGGATTACTATTGGGAATCGCAGAAATTCTTCAGGTACAATAAAACTCAAGATATTTTGTCCTAACCCCAAATCAAGCTCCAGGGTAACCTTTGCAAAGCAGGATAACATTTCTCAACCTACTATTTTTCATTCTGCCTAAATTTCTGGATAAGGCTAAAATACCCTGATGAAAGCTGTACTTGTATATTTCCAGCTCAGTTGGAAATAGAATATCATGGGGAAAGTAGGCTGTTGTCAAATTTTCAGTTCAATGTCATGACGTTCAAGTAAGAAGGATAATCATCTGAACTAGAGTGTTTACTTACACTGTATTGAACAACTTGCCAATGTCAATCATCATTACTTAAATTTAGTCAGGATATCCTAATATAATTATCAAAAATTAAAGTAATTTGAATTCTGTTAGTAACTTTGAATAATTTTATCGCTCTTTATAGATGAATAATGCATCAATTACAGCCCAGTATTGCCCTGTGGCATAGACTGGAACGAAGCATCTATTTTTTTAAGGACATACATACAGTAAGAGACTGCAGCTCTGGCAATGAGTGTACAAACTATACAAAAAAAGATATAGAAAAGATGTATTAGTTCCCCTGCAGGGGACAAACACAAGGAGGTTGCAACCCACCTCCTGAAATAAAGAAAAAAAATCCACCTTTCTTTTTAATTCAAGTTCTAGAAGAGAAAACATAGTATAGATCCAGAGAGCTGTGAATTAGGACAAACACAAGCCTAAAAATGATGCCTCAACTTCAGCAAATTTGTCAAGTACTTTGATTGAGGTTGAGTATATGAGTCCAAATGGGTATACAGGAAGCAATCATTTTTTCATGAAGAATACGTGCTTTACTGTGCACACAAATTCTTCCTTCAGAAGGCTGTAAATTACAGTATTTATGGAATCTTAATGATCTAAACACAGTTGGAGCCTGAAGGTCAAGGCTGCAAACTGCATCCTAAATTTCTGTTTACAGATGAAGCATAGTATTTATTGCTGCACTCCTTGCGCTGCTATAGTTAAAGGGCTGCCAGCATTTCCATTATAAACCACTATTTCAGGGGTTTATAACTTGCCCATCAATCTTCCAACTGGGATGAAACATGGCATACAAGGTCCTGGCTGTGAGACTGATTTTTTTGTTTGTTTTCTTTACCAAATTACAAAAAGAAAAACTTAAAAGTTACACAAGCAAAAAAAAAGTACATCAGGTTTTTCAAGTACTTCTAGTGTTCCTGTGATATCAATTATAGCTTCAGAACACAAAATAGATTCACATAACCACATCAATTAATAGAAGGACTTTAAATCCCTGAAAAGTGAAAAATAACCCAAATAAAGACATATTGTTAGATGCTTTTCTTGAAAAGAAACTGTACTGCAGATTTTTAATGGCAGGAACGGAAATCAGAAATCTATCACTGTCCTGGATTCTGTTTGCATTAAAGGTAAATGTACACTACAATTACACATCTTGGCACAGTACAAAGAATGCATTCTTTTTAAATAAGTATTTAAATGATGATATACAAGGTGTACTTTACTGTTATATACTCCATACGATGTTAGGTAAAATAGTTCAGAATGAAGGCAAATCCAACGTTTTCCCACAAACTCTGAAGTAACCTTATCGTATACTGTTAAATCTTGTATCAAATTTAATGGAATCAGGAGGGGAAAAACTACAAAATGTTCACTTCCATACTACCTAGTTTGCCAGTGGGAATGCTGTGCTCTATGCCGAAGTACTGCTGAGAGCAGGAAGGTGAAAAATTTAATTCACATTATACCTGCATATCTAGCAATTACATCTTGATGAATAACAATACTGCAAGCACTGCAAGAATTTAAATATTAGAGAAGACCTCAAAACCCCCTCTTATTGGAATCCTAAGTTTTGGCATAATTTATTTTTACAAATAAAGAACTGGGCCAGATTCAACAATGTGCCGTTGCGATGCAACACAGACACATTACATTATATTAAGCAGTTTTACAGCTCCTTTGCAACACCATACCAGTTCAGACAAGAAAGACATTAGTGCTAAACCTGGAATATTAGACTTTATTTAATCACATTTTGGTTTATTTCTTTATATTATAAATCCAGTCACAGCAGCAATGAAGTAAATTATTCCCTCCCCAAATATCATTATTATATTTTCTTTATTATAGCTCTAGGGATTTTATTCACTGACACTGTTGAGTTCACCTTCCCTTTTTTTTTTTTTCTTTTGTTTTTGTTAAAAGATGACTGCATTTGTTTTATAACATTCCTAATGCTTGGAAGAATCTCCTCCTGATGCTGTAGATTTCTGCTTTTCTTCCAAAGTCTACCTCTACCATCTGTCTATTTTGTGCCCGCTTGAAACAATCACTTGCACGAGACATTTGACAATTCTTCCCATCAACTGCAACAAAGTACTGTTTTATTACTTTAGTTAGTTCTGGTTGCAAGTACATTTATATTCCTAAATAAAACAGATGCGTCATTCACTCCTGTGTCCTGGCCCCTGTCTGTCTCCTGTGTGTGGATGTCAGTTCACTTCCGAGCTCTCTTTTTTGAGTATGCCAACCAGTTTCCCCTAAAGTAAAACCTGGGTGTGGCTTTAGGGACAGTTTTACTTGGGGAAGCCTCCTCCAAATGGGCAGTATGGATGAGCCATTGGCTATCTTCAGCCACAGAGCCCTTCAAAATAATCCCAGTAGACCCAGTGAAGTCAAACAGCCCACATATGCCCTCACTGTATAGCCCATGACATTCAAAACTTATCCTTGGAGTCAAGCTATGAAACACTACATTGATGGGCTGCCATACAGTGCCTCAGACAGTTTGTACTGAAGCACATGCACACACTTTATTACTTCTCTGAACAGCCGGAGAGCCAGGCATTACTCAGGGCAGGCTTGGCCAATTCTTGCTTTTCAAACTTCTTTTAAGCTACTGATTGCCGCAGTTTCTTTTGTAGAGGAATCTATGGTGAGAGATACAGACCTGTAGACTTCTTTCTTAGAAAGTGAAAGATGGAATGATTATGACATCTTAAAATCAACCTGGTCAGTACAGCCGAATACATATTGAAGAGTAATTCTAACCAGAGACAAGATGTTATGAATGGTGACTGACTAAGACCCTCTCATTCACTCTACTGTACTGCTTTTGACTGGTTGAAATGCACCCAAGAACACTGCTGTATAATTAAATATGTTAAATAATGCTACACGGTATCTTGTATAATTCTGAATCTTCAATGAACTGTAAAAAGTTTTAAATAAAATATAGGTGGAGCTTGTCAAGCAGTATTAGACTTCAAAATATTTTCTCCTTCTGAAAGCTTACTGTACCGTCTAACACAAGTATCTGTTATGCTGCCTGAGTTGCCATACAGTACCACGCCGTACATCGTTAGCAGTGATGTCACGACAGAAATGCTACAGTGCTGCATTCTAATAACCTCTTGTGTTGTAATGAATTAATGTCTTCTGCAGAAAAGATGAGATAGGAAAAAATAGCTTTTAGTCTTGCATACTCACTGAGATTTTTTTTTCTAAAAGAGCATGACAGTTTTGAAAACCAAACAATGCGAGATTACCACTTTAGCTCAAATGAAGAACATGTTGAACACTGTACCTGTAAAGTCCTGGAGGAGCTCGATGAACCAGGAAGCTTTTCTCCAAGCTTTGTAGCACATCATTGAGCATCCTGACTCTGATAGGAGCTCGCTCCTTGGGGTCATTAGCTGGGCGCATCTCATCGGATTGGAACAATTCTGCAGTGTCCCTCAAACGTGATGCCACTGCAAGCAACTGAGGAATGTCTACTTCATCACCTAGGAACAGTAAGAGCAAGACAGTTGCCAGCAGTTCAGAGAACATCACTTATTACTCTTGCTTACAAATCAAAATTAATAGTCCAATTAAAATCTGAGCCTCTTTTCCCTTGTGAGAATTATGTAATGGATCAAGGAAAGCTGTTGAACATTGTGCATAAGCGCTGATCTATTTTTCAAAGATGATCAATTTGGGCTGTGATGTTTTAAGATGTAATAAGCTATGAGGAATGATTTTGGGGTACAGCTTGAAATCTACCATTGGAAAAACAGGCATGCAGGAAGCAATAGTTATAAATCAGTAACTATAACATTTCCTTTTGAGACAGAATTTATTCAATGCCATTTGATGCTACTGCTCTCAGGTTTGAAAGCTTGTGCTTGGGTTCCATAATGACTGCTGTATAGAAAATTGTAATATGTAGAGTTTAATTGAATTTTGTTCCACATTTTAGAATCCTAGAGGTTAACAACAGTTGTAGATGGGATGTGAAATTGTTCCTCTTAATCACTTAAATCATATGCCAATGAGCCAACTAACATTTTAATCGATATCCAAATGTATATTCTAATCCAGTCAATACTTTCAAAACTTTTTAAACTTGGAGTGTTTGTAATCCTACACAGACACCAAAAGAATAAAAGCCCACAGCACTTTGGAGCACATCACTATTTTGGTATTTCCCTGTTCATAGTCCAGAGAGAAGAATGTGATACGTGAATTGGAGCATTGTGAATGTGCAGTCTATTCCCACCTGCAGTGCAGGTGAAGAGCATGCCCTCCTTTCCCAGTGTGTGCATAGACTGTGTTAATTTTTACAAGCACATGGAAAGAGAAAGCAGAGTCTGAACCTGATACAGTCAAAAGTAACATCAGTCAGCAAAAACATTTCCAGGATGCAGAAATTATCTTTAAGGCCAAGATTCACTTTGCCTATTAAGGACAAGAAAGTCAACTATCCTTAGATCTTTCAAATGATGATTTAATCAAAACAAACCATTCAGCTTTAGAAGCTGTCTCACCTTTAGTTGAATGTACAAACCTCAGTGAGTTCAGTATTCTAGTGCCTGAGATGATTAATCCAACAAAGCGGTTCAAGACACAAGTCAAATGACTACTAAAGGTCCTTGTCCAATAGATATATGAAGAGATCAGAAATAGTAAATGGTGAACATTAACTCATTTCTCAAACTATTTATGGATGGAGTCTGAAAGGTAAGCATATAACAGGAATGGAAAAGCAAATAGATACAACTAAGAAATTCAAGGAAACACCTGAATATGACATATTCTCCCTCTCGTACGGAAAAAGAGATTTGCTATTGGATACATTTCAGCAAAAGGAAAGGAGTTCATAGATCCCCACGCACTCCTGTCATTCAGCTGACTAACGCATTCCAATCTAGCAAAATATGAAATGATCAAAAATACATGAAGAGACAGATGCTGGTGTGAGAGAAACTGTCAGATTTCCTGAGCTATCAAGATGAATTTCAACAATGAACAGAAGATCCCCGTGGGAACAGGAGTAAGAGAAGATGGTTTATGTCTGTCTTGGCTTGGGACAAGGTTGCTTTGTCAATGGCTCTTGACCCATCCACCTTTCCCTAATTAGAATGGGTAACAGGCACTGTAGTACCTTGATGTACAGGACTGGTATCTTTCTGATTGAGTCTGGAGTAATTTAAAGTCTGATTAAGTTATGTTGATGCCTCAGAAAAATACACTCCCAGCATATAAACTTGGTACATTCGGGATATTTTGCAAATATCAGTATCCTCAGTTTTCAAATCTCGGGCAAACATCTTGTACAGCTGAAGAACTTCCGATTTCCATGCATATAATCCAGGAACTGTGCATACCTTACCCTGGGACTTGTGTCAGTATGGAAAGCTTTAAATTCACTCTGTTAGAAACAATCCTTTGGTTTCAGCAAAGCACTTCACATTCCAAGTAACATACAACATTTATAATTTTTATTGTGAGTATTATATAAACATTTGTAAATCTCAGCTATGCCTTTTCAAGAGGGAAGGTGAGATAAAAGGAAAATACATCATTCTGTATTTGGAAATGAAGCCAACCAGACTACCCTTTTAGACGTAAAAATCCTACAAATGCTCTCAGTCCTTCTCCACAGCATATATTTTGCCCCTAAACCAACTACATAGGATCATAGAATAGTTTGTGTTGGAAGGGACCTTAAAGATCATCTAGTTCCAAGCCTTGAACACTGCCAGGGATGGATGGGGCATCCACAACCTCTCTGGGCAACCTCTTCCACTGCCTCACCACCCTCACTGTGAAGAATTTCCTCCTTCCACCTAATCTAAATCTACCCCCTTTCGGTTTAAAGCCATTACCCCTTGTCCTATCACTACCTGCCCTTGTAAAAAGTCCCTCTCCAGCTTTCCTGTAGGCCCCCTTTAGGTACTGGAAGGCTGCTCTAAGGTCTCCCCAGAGCCTTCTCTTCTCCAGGCTGAACAACCCCAACTCTCTCAGCCTGTCTTCACAGGAGAGGTGCTCCAGCCCTCTGATCATCTCCCTGGCCCTCCTCTGGACTCGCTCCAACAGGTCCATGTCTTTCCTGCGCTGAGGGCCCCACAGATGGACACACTACTCCAGGTAGGGGCTCATGAGAGCAGAGGGGGAGAATCCCCTCCCTCGACCTGCTGGCCACGCTTCTTTTGATGCAGTACAGGATACAGCTGGCTTTCTGGGCTGCAAGCGCACATGTTGAGCTTTTTGTCAACCAATGCCCCCAAGTCCTTCTGCTCAGGGCTGCTCTCAGTCCATTCTCCACCCAGCCTGTATTTGTGCTTGGGATTGCCCCGACCCATGTGCAGGACCTTGCACTTGGCCTTGTTGAACTTCACGAGGTTCGCACAGGCCCACCTCTCAAGCCTGTCAGGGTCCCTCTGGATGGCATCCCTTCCCTCCGGCATGTCAACCACACACCACGCAGCTCGGTGTCGTCGGCCAACTTGCTGAGGGTGCACTCAATGCCACTGTCCATGTCACCGACGAAGATGTTAAACAGCATTTGTCCCAAGACTGACCCCTGAGGAACGCCACTCATCACTGCTCTCCACTGGGATATTAAGCTGTTGACCACAACTCTTTGAGTGCGACCATCCAGCCAATTCCTTATCCACCGAGTTGTCCACCCGCCAAATCCATGTCTCTCCAGTTTAGAGACAAGGATTTCATGTGGGACAGTGTCAAATGCTTTGCACAAGTCCAGGCAGGTGCCATCAGTTGCTCTTCCCTTATCCACCAACACTGTAACATTTCACTTTAAAGCGATGAGTAAAAAGCACTGTTTACATCACATTCTACACCAACATTCATTATAAAACAAACACTGCGGCCTTTTTTTAATACTTCAGTATACAACCTGGAAGAGTCTATGGCCAGTGTTACCACAGAGAACTAAGGACATACCTTTAAGAGCATCAGTAGTTTTTAACCACAACACACTGAACTTCAATGCCAAGGGAAACTGTGATTTATGCTTTTCTCAAGTTGAGAAGCTGGGAGTGGAAGGGCAAATGATTCTTAAGGAAAAGAAAAATGCATTAACTAATAATGTCTTAAACACCTAGTGATGCTTCTACAGAGAAAATAAAAAAACCTGCAAGTGTTACTTCACTCGAGAAAACAATGCCACATTATTATATTTTCTATTCTTTGTCCTTTTATCTCCAGTATGAATCATGATGAATCATCTAAGCTAGTTGTTTAGCTGTTCAATAAATAAAATTGCAAGTACAAGGAAGTGACTCAAGAGTATGTATACTCTTGATCAGAGAATTACACTGTTGAATTTCATTACACTTGCTAAATGTAACTGGATTTTATTCAGAAACAGGTTATACCAAATAGATATTTATTTTTACAGACATTGAATACAATAGCCTTTCCCTGTGTAACTGATTGCTCTTATGAAAAGTACTGCTCGAGATTTAACATTTTTAAATTGTGTTTGTGCCCTCTGGTATGAAATGTACCTGCCTATGAGTACCTACCTACAGGAGAATGAGCACAGACAAATCAGCAGTTTAAGGCACGATGGTCTCTGTCCATGCATGTGAACATTTGCTTGCATGTAAGAGAGAGGGGAGATTGCTTCAGGTTTTGAGTAGCTTGCAAATTCAGAAGCAGCTGTGGTGTGTTGTTGTATACACTAGGAAGATTTTTCATGCTGTGCAAAATTGGATGATCAGACCTGGCAGTGGAAAATCTGAGTGGGAAAGCTTTGCAGAAAGTACCCTAAAGGGGGCAGAAACACAAATCCATGTACATCCTCAGTGCAAAGAATACGTTGCCATCAGCTTCAATTTTGCTACCATGACTGCTACTGCCCAAGTAAACTAATCTGGTGTTTTACTGGGTTTGCATGGCAAGGTTTTGGTAGCGGTGGGGCTACAGGGGTGGCTTCTGTGAGAAGCTGCCAGAAGCTTCCCCTATGTCTGATGCAGCCAATGCCAGACGGCTCCAAGACGGACCCGCTGCTGGCCAGGGCTGAGCCCATCAGTGATAGTGATAGCACCTCTGTGATAACAGATTTAAAAAGGAAAAAAAAGTTGCTGGGACAGACAGAAACTGCAGCCGGAGAGAGGAGTGAGAACATGTGAGAGAAACAGCCCTGCAGACCCCCAGGTCAGTGCAGAAGGAGGGGAGGAGATGCTCCAGGTGCCGGAGCAGAGATTCCCCTGCAACCTGTGGATGATGAAGACCACGGTGAGGCAGGCTGTCCCCCTGCAGCCCAGGGAGGTCCACGGGGGAGCAGATCTCCACCTGCAGCCCGGGGAGGACCCCCCACCAGAGCAGGGGGATGCCCGAAGGAGGCTGGGACCTTGTGGGAAGCCTGCGCTGGAGCAGGCTCCCAGCAGGACCTGTGGCCCTGTGGAGAGAGGAGCCCACGCTGGAGCAGGTTTGCTGGCAGGACTTGTGACCCCACTGGAGACCCACGCTGGAGCAGTCTGTGCCTGAAGGACTGCAGCCCGGGGGAGGGACCCACGCTGGAGCAGTTTGTAAAAGAACTGCAGCCCGTGGGAATGGCTCACGCTGGAGAAGTTCATGGAGGACTGTCTCCCATGGGAGAAACCCCACACTGGAGCAGGGGAAGAGTGTGAAGAGTCCTGCCCCTGAGAAGGAAGGGGCGGCAGAGACAACGTGTGATGAACTGACCCGAATCCCCATTCCCTGTGCCCCTGTGCCACTGGAGGGGAGGAGGTAGAGAATTCAGGAATGGAGTTGAGCCCGCGAAGAAGGGATGGATGGGGGGAAGGTGTTTTAAGATTTGGTTTTATTTCTCATTACCCTACTGTGATTTGATTGGTAATAAATGAAACTAATTTCCCCAAGTCAAGTCTGTTTTGCCCATGATGGTAATTGGCGAGTGATCTCTCCCTGTCCTTATCTCGACCCATGAGCTTTTCATTATATTTTCTCTCCCCTGTCCAGCTGAGGATGGGGAGTGGTAGAGCAGCTTTGGTGGGCACCTGGCATGCAGCCAGGGTCAATTCACCACACGTGATGCTACAAGTCTCTTTTCATTAAAAAGGCATGTTGTGACATATTATTATGCATATCAATACAGAGGAAGCCTGGAGAAAAGCCTGGAGAAGAGAAGGCTGCGGGGAGACTTTATTGTTATGTTTCAATACTTAAAGGGGGCTTTTAGGAAAGACAGGGACAGAGTCTTTAGCAGGGCCTGTTGCGATAGGACAAAGGGGTAATGGTTTTAAACTAAAAGAGGGTAGATTTAGACTAGATATAAGGAAGAAATTTTTTACAATGAGGGTGGTAAAACACTGGAACAGGTTGCCCAGAGAGGTGGTCAATGCCCCATCCCTGGAAACGTTCAAGGTCAGTTTGGATGGGGCTCTGAGCAACCTGATCTAGTTGAAGATGTCCCTGCTCATTGCAGGGGGTTTGGACTAGATGACCTTTAAAGGTCCCTTCCAACCCAAACAATTCTATGATTCTACGAAGTTATCAATGACTGTACAGAGCTGCTGAAACATATATGGCCTACTGATACAGAATAGATGCTTATCCTTTCCCTTCAGTACCAAATGCTTTGTCCATGGAAAATGCATTTTTCCATGATTTTTTTTTTTTTAAAGGCTGATGAAGGGTTTGCCAGTACTAATATATAATATCCTTGAAAGGATACTGAAAACAAGATGTCAGTGTCTCATGGCAAAAATGGTATTTCTGTCATATATACAGATAACTAACTGTTGCATTTTTCACCTCTGTAGCAGTCAAGAATAATGGGTGGGAACAGTAAAGAGGGAAACTTTCTGAGCATTACAGACAGAGGAGAAAGTAACTCTGAAAAGCACCCTAAATGATCAGGGAAATACGGTCAAGCAGGTAAAATGATGCCAGGCTGAAGACTAGCAGATAGCTGTAGGCAATAAGTATGCAGCCATCAAGTAAATGACAGAGATATGTTTCTGTATTGATTTTTCTAAGGATGGAAAGTTTAGACTCATGTTTTGAAATGTATGGCTTGAGCCAGGGCTGTGGAAAGTCATGCAGACCTTCCTGGAAATGGCGTATCATAAAACGGATTCTTTTTAAACTTCTGCTAGCACTGCCTACTATTATCACACCAAGTACTTCAGCTGCTGTAACATCTGTAAAACATCCATTCTGGGGAGAAGGAAGGGCCTAACTGATAGGAGGCAACACACAACCGACAGTGCGTCAGCCAAAGAGCTTTAAATCAGAGCCCTTGCCCTCCCTGTACCGGGAAACCCAGAAAATCTCACCCGCACTTGATGTGTCTTCATAGGCCTCTCTCAGCCGGTACCTATTAGAGATGGCTTACAGCTTATGTGATTTGCTTACCAGCTTCAGCAGCCTGCGATGACAGCCACAACTAGGGAATCTTAGCACGTGTGCCTAGTGTTACTCAGCCACAATCTAAGGCTGGGGCAACAGACACCAATTTTTGAAAGGTCTGCATGAGTCTAGGTGGGCCCAGTGACTTGAAATAATGAAACTCTATCAGCTTCTACAGCTGACAGCACCTGAGAGAGAGACATGGCTAGCATCAAACCTGGTTGCCTGTATTTTTGTAAACAGTGTGATTGAACTTGTTATTGCTGAGTCAGTCAGGTGCAAAGGTATAGAAGGGCTTTTAATCCTAATGAGACACTTTAACACCTCCATCATCAATCCCTGAAGCTTGCTGTGATATATACTAAATTTTAAAGAGGGTCAAATCGAGTGTAAGATAGGCGACAAGGAGCAAGTCCAGACTGCACAGTGCTAAAAGCATTCAGCGGATAATACAAATATGTTTTGAACAAAAACGCTTATATACATAAAAAATACTTATATACAAATTCTTACACATTTCTACTTGCATATACGTACAAAACACTTCTATAGAAGTGTTTAAAAGAACCATTTTTATCATTTATAGACAAGATTTGACATCTTGTCTGTGCCCTACCTCAGAAGATAAATTGGGTTTTCATAGCATGCAAGGTCTAGTGAGATATTCTTGTATTTGATTCAAGTTGCAGTGGGTTTTGATTTTAAATGTATAAAAGGCACAAACACTGCACAACTGCAATGTGTAGTTAATGAGACTATTTTAAACTGTCATCTATTTATGAATTTCTCTAAAATATCACATCTGTGATCAGACAGATAACAGCCTGAATAGCCCTGGGGACCTGGATTTCAGTCTTGGAACCTATCTCATATCATTTATGACCACGAGGTTTCCTGTTAAACATCAGGCCATCAGCAGATGCACAAAAAGAAATGTCTCTCCAGTCACAACCCTTCCTTTCAGGTAAACCCAAAAGCAGTAGCTTGTTTCCAAGAGTTCTGGTGTGCGCAAGGGGAGAGAACACATGTCGCTTAACAGCCATTTCCCCACCTTTCTGAGGTACAGGCCTCGAGCCAGATGTAAACATGTTGTGGATGACATTTCCCTATAACGTGCCATCCGGCCTATCCTGAATGTATGAAATGGTTTATAAAGTGCTGAGTAACATCCCATTGAATTTAACAGACCTACGAGTACTGACATCCACATTACAGAATTAAATCCTTTGGCAACGTAAATAAATGCAGTATTAACAAATATTAAGACGTGCACATCCTTTTGTGAGGACGTGCAGGAGACTGAAAAACTGTGACTCAAGTATTTATACATACGATTTAACTTCAAGAATGTGAGAAAGTCCAACAGGCAATAAAATGTGTGTTTAAGTGATTGGCTGAACCAGATCCCAGAGGCACAAAATTAAGCCTAATGAACAAATCTTCTAGCATGTCATGCAGATTTCCCTTCGCCTTTTCTACATCTACATTTTGCATCAAGTTGGAGAAGGAAATAGTTTAGTAAGACAATGCACCTTTGAACTGAAATCTAAGACAACATAAAATCTTTTGAAGAATGAAGAAATTAATGAGCCATGTTAAAAAGTAAAACTTCTCATTTAAGTAACCAGAAAAAAGACATTTGTCTTATTGGTTTCCAAAATAAAAATAAACTGTTATTTGACACAAGTCAGAGATAGATGAGACATGAAAGTCATGAAGAAAGTCATTAAACAAAACTCCAAAGTGAACAGCTGAGAGAAAATTTATCCTGCTGGCCCTACAGCCTAGAAAATAGTTATCCCTCCCCTGAAGTGGTTGAGATAAATGACCTAACTGAAGTTAGAGGAAAAAGTCAGTTTAAATCAAAATTTTCTGTTACTCAAAATAAAGAAAAAAGGAAGAACAATACCAGACATCTCATGTTCAGTTTAAGGAATACCAGCTGAGCCACAGTTTTTATTTGATGATTATTCCCTGCTGTGTTTAGGCTGAACTAAACCAATGTTTATATGGCACAACAGAGCTAAAATTACTTGTCTTTTTGGATGCTCACTGATTCCAGACCAATGCTAGCCTACTAACTCCTAGGTCTTGACAATGATGGATGGCAAAGATTAAAGAAAAGGTATCATACTTCTATGAATGTGTGTTACAGAAAAGTGATACTTTACACTGTAGGGAGTGAATGAAATGCAGGGGCAACACCTCAAGATTGCAAAAAATCTTTAAGTTTGAGATAAGATGTCACATTCTGCTCAGCTACATGTAAAGTTTTGGTGTGGTTTTATAGAACTTCCACCATTATTTAACAGATCAACTTGAGAGTTCCATATATATATACACAGTATAAAGAGGAAAAGTTATTTCTGAAAGGCCTTGGCACACTACAGGTAATCTGTATCAGAGACATAATTGAAGAAGAGGAAATAACAACACAGTTTTACATTTTCCACTGTGAGGTTCTAACAAAGGCTTGCTTTGGAGTAGTCTTTCAAATTTCATGAGGGTTCTTGTCAGGGATACACCTTTTACCATTCCTTTTAAGTTCACTGAACTCTGACCAGAACATCAGCTTTGGAAATATCTCTGTACACAATTATGTTAGAGTTTGGCAGCTAAATTATCAAAAGATTTAATCTCTAAGGACTAAGCCTCTTATGCGTGCTCCACATCCAGCCTACTTCCAACTAGTCACCTTGAAAAGGAAGGAGAGGTGGATCTCATTTGAATACACTAAGATACAAGGAAACTGTAAGGGGAAAGGGACAGAATAGGAGGAGGAAGACAAATGATATTGAAGGAGAAAGCTTATATGGATGAGTGACACTGGACAGTGTTAGAACGTAGACTTCCTCTCCCTCCTTAGTGCTCAGGACTGGAGCTAAGACATATTCTTTTCATAATTGATAAGAAGAAGTTTTATTGTTCTTTTGTAGTCTAGATATTAGCAGAGAACATCTCAGTAGCATACAATGGGTTTAGTTCCTTAAAACATATCAACATTTTTCTACCAACTGTAGAGAAAAAAACCAAACAAACCACAGCCCCCAGAGGCAAAGGAAATGCACAGCTGGCCTCTTTAAGTGTGTTATCTCATACAGCTCAAGCCAAGGGCTATTGGCTTAATTGGGTTCTGTTGTCAACATAGGACGAGAAGACTGCAGAATGCTTGTTCTTTTATCAAGCCCTAAAAGGCCACAAGAGAATAGAAAGAGCCAAAAATGAGAAGGTAACACAGGAATATTAGTAATGGCTCCACAATCTTGATGGAGCGGTCTCCTATCAAGGCATTCATCCTACACCCAGCAAACAGTGCCAAATCCAGAGTCTATGAGAATTATATCTGCGTCATTTCCAACTTACCAGTCACTTGTTTACTTTCTGACTAGGAACTTTTTTGTCCCTCCCCCTAACCCTGACCTATTGTCCCAAACAGACCAAGATCAGTTTCAGATACAGAACCTCCAGGATCTCAGTGCTTAACCAACTCAAACAATACATATTGGTAAATTATTGTGCTTTGTCACGCCTGAAAAAGGAGAAAAGTTAGCATGCTCTGCCAACAAGGTGAGTTAGTGGAATATGCAAAAAAGGGAGATGATGGTGAAAATTAAGGAGCCAAATGGCAACGGGATTAGAAGCCCTTTCCTGCTTGTACCAAACAAAGCCTTGAAGGGTATTAAAATCAAGTTCAGTCACAGAGGTTGTTATCTTTGACTGTAATTATGAGATCTTAATACTAATTATTGCTTAACTGACATAGTAACATCATAAGAAATATAAACATTTCATGGCTTTATTCAGCAAGAAAAACTGTGTCCTATTTAGCGTTATATAATGACACTGTTTAACCCGTAAAATCACTGGCTATCATTCAAGTGCAAATTGAAAATCTGTGTCAGGGAGTAGATGATCCTTATTTTTCCCCCTCTGTATTAATGGAGAACAATATTCCTCTAACAAAAATTACCTTTAAGACTGTTCTGAACTTCTAACGCGATGTCGAGCGCATTAAACGGCAAAACTGGTTCATTGGCAATTTGCAAAGTCACTTGTCCTGTTAGCTGAAAAATACAAAAAAAACCCAAAAAACAGTCAAATAATTTCTAGCAGATTTAATAGCCAGCACTTCTTTTGGAATAGCACATACTTTTATCACATTAGATTTTCAGGGAAAAAGAAATAAAACCCCATAAACGCATCTTTGTGAAAAGGAGTACGACCTAGACCATTGCCCTTCTAATACAACATTAAAAAATGTTAAGGGATTACAATTTCTGACCACGCACAAGAATTCTGTGCCGTACTTTTTCTGTGGACCTAGGATACTGCAGGAATCTCTGAAGGGCCTTACTTTTGCTTTGTGTTCAAATAAAACACCTCAACATTCTAAAAATAGGAATGAGCTTTATTGTTTTACTTAGTTGTCTGGTTTTAGCTATCGGATTTTGAGAGTTTACACAAGTAAAAAGAAAAAAAAATAAAGTCACAGACATTAACGAGCTTCAGATCAAGCCCATGGCTAAATGCAAGCTGATCTGAAAACCTACTGCCTTTGAAGAGATATGTGACTACTTGAAGCACACAGATGTACAACTTCCAAACTGGATAGAACACTACATTCTCTCAGTAACTTACAGAAAGAAATTCCCAAATGAGTGAAAGGGAACTCTCAGTCCACTCCAGACTACACATTAGCACCTGTCATGAAACTCAGTAGCATGAATGCTTCTTTTCAACAGTTCCAGAGATGAGGCCAGGGACTGACTGACCTGAGTGCTTTTTTTCACTTATAGAAGATAGGCTCTCCAGCTCAAGGCTTAGACATGCTACAAGGGGCTGTATATAGAAATATGTCTTTCTGCCGAACTATACCTAGCCTGTGATTAAACAGAGGATTTCAGTCTCTAGGCTGCCAAGTCCATCACTGTTCGTGGGAGCTATAAAAATACACTGACAAAAACATGCAGGAAACTTTCATTCATCTTCTTCATATCTTGATATTGCAAAAAGGGAGAAAATACCTGTAGGGCTGCGCTCTAAAATGGAATGATGGCTGCAGGTGATGGTGATCGTGTTGATAAAAATGTGGACTGAATAAAATCATATTGTACAACACTTCCCAAGGTAGTGAGGGGGTTAGAATAATATCTATCCTTCAAAAGCAATATGATAGTTGCTGTGCTGAAAGTAGCATTTTAATTCTACAATACAAAATAGTAGGAAAAGACAACAATCCTAAGTAATATTAAAAACAATAGTACAGCAATTGAAGAGGAAAACCGTCTCCCAGGAAAGTGGATGAAAACAGGGTAATATCAGAAATACAAGTTTCCTGGAGAAAGATTGATAGAAGCCCAACAACATTTCTCAGAAAGCATTAAAGAAATGACCCAGCCACAGACTGATTTGGGTACAGAGACTGAGGGAACATGCTGTACATTAGGCTGCAACCTACATCTGAGCAGAGACATACTGTGAAACTATTGCAATTTACCTCTGGAGAATACAATATTGCAAAAGGCATGAAGAAAAAAAAACCCTACCATATATACAGTGAGAAAAAAATAGGGAGGAATAATGGTATGGCAGGCCATTATCAGGAAAACTAAAGAACTAAGAGTGAACTTGAAGGAAGATGAAAAACACTGCGTTTGGACATCTGTGTTAAAATACTACACAGTAACATCTCACAAAACTTTTCTCCAAACTTCCCAACTGCACGAGCCATTAATGCTTGAAAGCCATTACGTTTTCTATCAGTGATTATACACAAAAGCCTCTGGGTTGAAAAGCATGAGAACACATTAGTCTTGGAAATATCAGAGAGGTATCGTGGAAATACAAAAAATAGAATTGTTAGGGCAAACAGAAACCTGTTCAAAACTGTAGACAAACCAGGTTCATATAATCTAGCCATAAGCAACAGTAAAAATCTGGTTCTATATGTCCAAATGCCGTGCAAAATCCTTCCTTGTCCTGCACGGAACTCTAAGATACAGCTGCCCAAAACATTAACGACTTGTAAATTGCTACGGAAAAGCAACTGTGGCAATGAAATAACATCCTATTAAAGAGGAGGAATTCTATATCGAGTCCAAACCCATTGAATCCTAAATAGTACTATATCACACAAAACATTTGAATTCTTCCCTCACACCCCATTTCTGCAAAACCCTTCACTAAGTGGTAATGTAAGATACATATACATAGGCATATTTTAGGGAGGGACATGAACAGCTATATAGTGCTACTGATACTTTTCAATCTGCTACTGCAATGTTTAAGAACACAAAAGTATGGAAAAAATGCTTCTTCTCTGAGGCATAAAAGCGGCATTAAAGAGGAGAATACCCTAGTAAGCGTCTTTCCTTTTCATCATTATCTCCTACAGAATCTGGCTTAATTTTTGTAAGTCCATGCCTTATATCTGTTTCTTCCAAGCAATTTTATTTTGCTTTTGACTATGTAAGACCAAAGTTGTTCTCTCTTTCTCATTCAAATAAAGTTATACCGTGAAAATCTTGTGACTGACTGAAGCATAGCATCTCTGGATGTAATATTGTGGACATTTGTGTGTTGGTAAACAGGTAACAGCGTTGTTTATTAAATCATGTACTTCATAGGCTAATTTGGAGGAAATCAATCACATAAAGGAAAGCTGAGAGGATTGATTTGAACAGAGTAAGTAATAATGCTGCAGAAGCATATATCAAACCCACATAATGCAGCAAGACAGAAAAGGCTACTGATTTCTTATTTATAGTCTTATTTTTGGATATACCGTTCCCCTGAGTACAACACTGAATATACATGGAAAATAAAGACAAGCTTCTGCCCCCTTTCCCCTGTTGAAAAATGGTTCAGACTGACTATTGAATTATTAAATGCAAGAATAACTTAGCAAAGAGTAAAGACAACAATTTTCTCATAAAGTGAAATGCTAAAGCAGCATAATTGATTCTATTCCCATACTGAACTGGTTATAACGCTAATGACAACTTCTCAAATAACATTTATACATAATAATACACACACAATACACACAATAATTGATGTAACATTTGCACGATTATCAAGTCTAAAGAAAAAAATTACAGTTCGAATGCTAATTGATTCTGAAACGCTTTTCTTATATAATTTAAAATGAAAAAATAATGAATAATGTTCCCACTGCACTTGGCTTTGGGAAAAGTATTCTTCAGTAAACTAAAATGTATTTAATGAACTTCCAATTACTTTAGAGATACATATTAATATAAAACATAACAATAATTGTAGAGTTATACTGTATTTCTTCACTATGAGGGTGGTGAGGCAGTAGAACAGGTTGCCCAGAGAGGTTGTGGATGCCCCATCCATCCCTGGCAGTGTTCAAGGCCAGGTTGGATGGGGCTCTGAGCCACCTGGTCTGGTGGAAGGTGTCCCTGCCCATGGCAGGGGGGTTGGAACTAGATGATCTTTAAGGTCCCTTCCAACCCAAACCATTCTATGATTCTATGTATATTGCAGAATAAATCTTAATATTCAAAACAGGTTTATACCAAGGTAACATTTTTTCAACGTCTTTTACCTTACAGCACAAACATCTTTGTAGGAAGGAAATAACTACTGTGCCTGACTTCATCTCTCTGACACTGTGCAGATCCCAAAAGCTAAAAAACCCCACAAACTTCCAAAAATGCTGGTGTTAAAAATGATTCAGTGTCACATGACACTTCCTAAATGAAGCCGTAGGTTCTTCTTTCTTCCAAAGTGTTATAACATACTCATTTACGAACTATGTCTTGCAATTCTACCCAACTTATGAACCTAATTTCACAATAAAAGTCAGCTCTCAGGGATATCAGGTGAACCTGCACCAGTCTCCAAAATAAGAACTGGATTAAATACACACAGTATGTTCATCTAAGTAAATTATAAATATCCTTTATCGTTTTAGCTGTTTTACAATGTAAATAAGGGAACTAACTAAAATGGAGTTGGGGGAGGGTTCATAACGGAAATTTTTTTTTTGGTATGTCACACCTGGTTTTTCAGTGAGTTAAACTCAGTTTTCAAGGCAACTTGCTTCCTCAAATATCCAAGCTGCCTACTAACAACTCAAAGCGCGTCTATTGGCATGCAAAATTTTTTAAACAATTGAATACTTAAAATCCAGGATACAAAAACGTGAAAGGCTCCACTCAGCCTTTTTTACACAGATTCAGTTTTGCTTTTGGGGCATGCTGTTATTGATCATGTCTTGCAGGGACACGTCTTAAATGTTATCTGGTTTTACAGACAACACAGGCATGGCAACCCATCTTCCATTCTGTCGTACGATGAGAAACTTGTAAGATGAATAAAATGAAAACATATTTAGCAGATATGAGGATAGGAAAATATTATGCATGACAGAGATCAATCTGCTAGAATAAACATCAGCATATAGTGTGCAGGCAGTTTCTTTAACACAGAAGTTCACATGCCAGTCTTTTTTTTTTTTTTTTTTTTTTTTTTTTTGTCTAGTGAGATTTGAAACTGTGTGCTGTATCTAGCCTGCGTGCTATGTAAACCTCAGTGGGTGTAAGTGCTGAGCCTTTAGGACATTTTTAGTTACATTAAGAGTGCTAAAATCTAAAAAGACATCTCAGATCTTTTCATATGCCAAGTTACAAACAACATAACTTAAAAAATCAGGTAAACTGCCATGTTTATCCTTTTGTGAACACTGCTCTTCAGTAGTGCTCTAGTCCAACATTACCTGCTGGAATGAATTAGACACAGCTACTTGAAATCTGAATTGTACAGTGGCAACTCTTATATTTCAAGCCATATACCTCTGTAACATACTTTTTCTTCTTTCCTGCATTCTATTAATTTTCAGTTTTTTATTATATAATTTTATTCTATGAATATTAACAACACTTTACCCTACTGATACCTGAGTACTTTTAGAGAAAACCAGCATACACATGGCAGCTAATCTACCAAACCCATGACAACTCACATTAGAAAGCAGATAATATAAAAGAAGTAGTGTAGCAGACCTGTGTAGATTCCCAACTACAGACTCAATGGACCTCTGTATATAAGACTCCCTACTACAGACTCAAACAATCCTTGTAACTGATCCATGTGTGACACCGGGCAACTAACTCGTTTGAACTCTGAGCCTCAACTTCCTTTGACAGCAGGCATCGTTTTTATCCAAGTCACGTTTGCCCTCACACCTTGCACCTCTCCCTTCACATATTATCCATGGGGTTCATGGATGAAGAAAGAGCATGGAAAGATACTCTGCTGTTTAGCGTGATCAATAACAATGTGTTGAAAATAACACTTTTTTTCTCTTTTCTCTTGTAAAGGTGAAAGAAAAGGTATAACTTCTGTGGCTGGCTGTTGCACTCTAATCTCAGGTGTTCATCTCTTTGCATCAAGGGGTCTCTCTTTCCACATGTACTGACTAGCAGAGTGACCTGCTGAGATCACCTGACATTAACCCAAACATAAACAACGTTTTCAGTGTCCACCCCTGTGTAAATAAGGAATAAATCTCTGCATATATTAAGATCCCCTCTCAGAACCACAACATTAGCAATCTCAAATGTAAAAATCATCAGACTTCCTCAACCTTTCCAACCTGCAAAATTAATTTAGTATTTTTAATAATACAGGGAAATGTCCTGAATTTGCTTTCTGGTGGTGTCCGTGTCCCATCCTCCCCCCCCCCCCCCCCCCCCCCCCCCCCGCCCCGCAATTTCCTTCATGCTATCAGATTTTTTTTAATTAAGCATGAGAAATTGAGTCTAAATGAAATCTGTGATTCCCTGGCCATAACAGAATTTCAGCACCTACTACTACTGGATGAATGGCAGTAATCGTGAAACTCATGATAAATGAATGAGCATTTTTTAACACTAGGATCTCAATTTACTGTAGCAAAATTTCCTGCATAATCAGTCTACACAGTTGTTTTCCTTATCACCCCCCAAAAAAGTTAACTGACTCACACAAGAAAAGTCAGAAGCAGGAGCATGAGAAAAACACCAGTTCTTTGACCCTCTATTTTTCTGAAGAATCATGTTCCCTTGAGTAGACAAAGAAATAGAAATCTGGTCACAAACACGTTTGCTTTGCACTAAAGCTGTCAACTTTTGACAAATCAGAAGTTCTCAAAAATTCAGTAGTACCATGTACGCTTTTGTTCTTACTGAAATCTACCTTGGCACCAGGGCACGTATTTACAGGTCAAATGATATTTGGGGCTATCTGACATTCAGTTCGACATACTGTATTTTAGGTCAGTAGAGGGCTCTCTGAGAAAAGAGTACGATGAGTCTATAGCTACAGTAGGTGAACTAGAGCATAGTAATTCATTACAGATAGCTGTTTCTGACCAAGGCAAGTCTGAGCTCTTAGAAATATTTAAAACTTTATTTCAACACCTCTGCCTATAATTTAATATTGTTTGTTTACTCTCAGTATAGAAATTACTGATTAGGAAGTAAAAGTGGTAGTGAACAAAACACGGATTCTCCCTCCTTGCATGTATCCTGTGCCCAGCAAACAACACTTAACTAACTGTATTAACGTGGCACACAGCATTAGGCATCCCTAATATTAAGATATGCCAGTATTATGATACCTTGGGCCACTTACTTGGGAGTACGGAAGATCTCTGCTACGTGATCCTATGCTACATTTTCTACATGACTCATGATGAGATTTTGAGGCACTGAGAAATTAAGGTCATAAGTATTCTCTTAAGTGATTATTTTGCTTAAAATTTAATTTATTGGCCAACTTAGCAATACACAACACTTAGAGCAGTGAAAGTACATTTTCTATAGATTTCATTACCAGCTGGGAGGGATCATTCATCTCACTGCTTTCAATTACTTGCACAAAAAAGAAACTCATTCTTATCTCTGCTTTGTTTTCTGTGTACATGTAGAAATTCATACATTTTAAATTGTATTTATAAAGTATATGCAAATATATGTTTTGTGTATACTTAAATGCATTTATGTGAATCTTTTAATACGTGTATATTAAAAAATAAATTTTAAATTGTATTAATTTCTAGTGAGCGATTATACCCCACGCCCTGTGTTGTAACTCCATAAGGTTATAGAGAGTTCCCTTCCACTCACTTCTACCTTCTGTCCAGATCACCAGTGAAAGGGATATGAGTGAGGACATCCAGGGGTCCTCCTCTCTTCACCCAGCACAGAGCGGACAGAGGTGCCTCGCGTCCTGTGAAACATCACTGTGCTCTGGAGCTCACCGTCACGGGACGTACCGGACACCAAGAGCGCAACCAGGTTTCAGATGGGACTAGACAGATTCATGCAGGGCAGTGCACTGCTGACTACTAAAAATGATGCTCCAGATCCAAACTTTGGCTGTGGTCACAGGGGAAATACACTTGTTCTGAAGCGTTCATCGCTATCTACCACGAGAGCCGGGGAACTGGGCTGAAGTCTGGCCCATTGTGGCAGTTCTCATGCTCTTGTTACTGCAGCGGCAGACAATGGGGATCATTAACTCAACTTCCAAGATAATAGCTTTATTGAGTTAGGCTTGGCACTGCGTAAATGAACTTTTACTCAACCTGGTTTGTTTGGAACTGAGGCAGAGCAACTTTATGTCTGTGCAGAATACACAGGGTTAATGCTTACACAGGAAGCCATGAAGTTAACTGTAAAGCACAGCTCCTTCTGTGGGCAGTGTAGAAATGTAGCTAGAGAGTTTCTCAAGTGCTTTATTCTTATTTTTTCTGCACATAAACAAAAATTGCATGTCTTTGAAGTATGCAGGAAAGTAGCAATAATCTTGAGAAGAGTTTATAATCATGTATTTTTTGTATTTACGTACGTCAAATTTTAGTGGTATCTAGGTGCAAAGAAAGTGTCGAATTAACTTCTAGAAGGGCCACTAGATTCAAACCCCTCGTTAAAAAAAAAGTTAGTCACTTAGACTTTTCCCTAGTGCGCGTAGTTACGAGCATGCAAAAGGATATAACAGAATGCTCTTCTGCACTAAGAGCTTCGTGAGCTCTGGCTGAAGAGGTCACACCACGACGATACAAATCTTTACATCACTACAAACCCTCACGCTAGATTTCTTAAAGAGAATTTTAAAGTTTGTTCTAGCATTAATTCTTTTTTATCTCCAACTTTAAAGCCAGGTTGCTCTGGTTACCAGCTGCAGACTTTGAGAGTGACAAATACAGAAAAATTTGGTTTAAATCTGAATAATCTGCAAATAGCATTCCCATAAACCAAGATGTCATCGTTGCACAGAAAGTGACCTTTTAAATGCTTTCATTCTCTGACCCTCTTCAGCTATAGCAAGAGGAGGGGGAAACTAGTGCTAGATCCTTTTTAAAGAAGGAATGTTAACTGCCTGAAGGTGGTTACAGGCAGTCCTGAGGAAATAGATTTAGCTATTGTTTTGGTAGAAGGAGAAGTATATAAAAAAATATGAAGCAAAATTTATTTCCACACATCAGAGGCAAAGATCTCTAATGACAAGAATCGCGTACAGAAATTGCGTCTTGGTTAGATCTTTACTACCTTAAACCAAAACTACATAGCTTATTTTTTTATCTGCATGTGTAATGCAGACATTCAGAAGACAGAACATGCAGCTAGCTAGCAGCGCACATACTTTAGGACAAGAAATGTTAAGTATTTCTTCTGGTTTAAGCTATAAAGGAAAGTTGAAAGTTAAAGAAAGTAAATGTCATCTCCGAATACCAGAGAAGATATATTGGCGTCCATTCCTGTGTACTGGTATAAAAACACAGGATGCTGCGATTAACAGCTTGGACATTTAGTACATAGTTCCAGAAATCATCACACTCTTCCATGCTACTGAAGGCCTTCATTGCGTTTGCCACCAGTTTGTGAATATCAGTACCTTTGCCCGACTTACGCCTGTGTTTAAGACTCGAATCAGGATGTTAGAACAGCCAGCTCACCTTACTCACGATACAGGATAATCAAAGCACAAGATGATAGGACTCAGCAAGATAATTGATAATTTTGTTAAGAGTTGCCAGACAGTTGGCTGGGTCCTGCTGGTCTATGAGCCTTACAAGTCAGACAGTAATGACTAGCAGATAAAATAAGCAGCAGTGCAAGTCTGCATTTAATCACCCAGGTTCACAAGCACTCTACAGAAATACAGAGCAGCCTAGCAAACAGTATGTTGTCTCACAGTCCTAATTAATCAAAGTATCTTCTCACATGCTTCAAGATACATGCATGAACCAAGAATCTTCCCGAAGGATCGTACATTCAAGGACACCCAAGTACTTGCTAAGTTTCTATTTGATCTGTAAAGCCAGTTCTTACGCTGAATCTGCAGGGCTCAGTCTGAAACTTGTGGCATTGTTCAAAACTAAATAACAGTCATCAGAGGAGCGCAATAATAAAGAAATCTGCAATAGGAAGCTTCAACCACAGCTTTCAGTTTAGACCTTGATATCATCTTTTTAATCACTCCCCTTTTACAGAAATGAATTTAATTGAACTCCTAAAAAAAAAGTCTCTAATCACACTTCATCAGCATGCAATTATTATTCAAAGGAAACCATATGTACTATTAGGCACTCTTAATTAAAATAATGCATATAATCTGCTTCGGTACCTAACAGTCATTCTCCTCGATGTTCATTATTCCTTTTCGTCCATTATTGTGACAATACATTTTTTTTTCCTATTTTTCCTCATCTATCCCCATTTCATTTATACACTTTTTCAACATTAACGATTGTGATATCAGGACACTGAGATGCATTAATATGCCATCATCTGAGATGCGTTAATATGCCACCATCCTTAAAAACTCATTGCATTGCATGACCTTCAAATGTGTCAGACCTGACTCTGGAGATTTGTGAGAACAGGATGAGGAAATGCTGTAACAGGAGCCTTACACTATACTCTCTTTTGCCTGAATTTTATTTGCAATTATGAAGTCTTCTACGTGGCCATACTGAAAGAAGAATGTATGCTAGACAGCAGTCAGTCCTTGGAGAAAGAGAGACAGGATTTGGGGAGAACCAGGGACAACGGATGGAAGAAATTGAATCTAGGAGTTGAAGAACCTGAAGAAGAGCATCAATGAGGTGTTGAAGCAATGGTTCCTTGAGGAACTTGGAAAACTTGGACAGTCAGTTCAGCATTGACTCAACAGAATAAGCATTATGAAAAGATTACGAGAACATTACATATTAAAGTCTCCCTATCTTCTCAAACTCAGGAAAACTAAGATATTTAATGGTTATAGAGAGAAAAATATTGTTCTTTCCTCTCTTGCCACCTCTTGATGCAAAGGTACCTCAAATTTTTCCACTTAGGTCACCCTAATCACAGCGAGGACTGGAGCACTGACAGTTCATTAAACATGACAGACGAGCCCTGAGGGAGAGACACTCGTGAACCACAGTGCTGAGGATGCAAGGGAAGCTGAAAATACATAGTTCTGTAGTATATGCCTCAAAGAAAAGACTCATAAACCTTAACAGACATGTTCCACTTCAGGGGAGAATTAGATGGATAAGGTACCGAGGCTACGCCCAGACACCAGGATACACTGCAGTACCCACAAAGAGGCTCAATTTCCTCAGCAGGCAATTACTTCAATTAGGGTTACATTCTGCTCTTGGATATACCTGCATGGTAGTTACCCAGCCAGAAAGGTATTCAGGCTTCTTACTGGTATCATAATTAAAACATGCAATTTCTGTGAATTTTTCACAGTACTTTTCAAATCAGAATATTCAATGTTCAATGTATACTGTGCAAGACACATAGAATAAGTAGTAATCACTTGACTTACATTCATGATTTGAAATTTAAATCGCAAAAGGAGATCTTATACCTCCTCCTGTTATTAAATAGTATAACTTAACAAATAAAGGTGGGGGAAGATTGGTTGTTTTATTTTTAAAAGAAAACATTAATTAAAGATGAATATGTTTGGGACTGAGCAAGCTCCCCTCAGGCTTGGGGAAAATGCCAAGTCTGACAAACTCTTTGAGCCTTAGGGAATCCCAGGTCAGTTTGATGAACCTACTGAAGTATTTTATAATTAGCTGGCATGCTGCTGAGGCTACCAATTTACCTGAAAAAGAAACTCCCTCACCTTTCAAACTTGTCCCTGAACAACAATGAATAAAGACCTAACAAATAATGTTTCTCATGACAGAATATTTATATAAGCAGAGAAAGAAAACTCAGAAGAATGTCCTGTGCCATAGAATGGCCCTCGAAATTCATAAGGAACCCTAGCAATAAAACTCAAACTATCTGAAGGTAGAACTGAGATTTATTACCACATCTGGGGCTGTAATAATACACCTGTTACTAAGATAGTCAAATTATGATGGCCATTTCATTCCACTGCACCCTATCTTTATGTGGGCTCTGTATTAAAATTATAAAGGCAGCATGATATAATGGCAACAACAAAGATTAAATAGAGAAGCACATTTAAAAAACATATAAACTTACAACACTGCAGGAAATGTTACTACTTGCTCAAACGACAGCAGTTGCTGTTAAAAAAAAAAATAATAAAAATCATTGTTTACCTACAGTACTGCACCATGGTTGCACCAGCTACTACCTGTTTTAAATATCTTATTATTTATAATCATCATTAGTGTCTAAGCACCAAAAATACATGTCTCGGAAAACAGTTCGAAAGACATCTACTCTAAAAGGCTTGTCGCCTACCTTAACCTTATCCAATAGAATCAAACAAAGAAGTGGGGGTATGGCATATGAAAGGCACAGGTTACTTCAGCCTATCTGACAAGCCTTGTTGTAAGAACAACTCAAATACCAGGACTCACCTTGTTGGTAAGCATCATATTTTTGTTAGCTTCTGGTCTTGCTATTGATTCCTTTTGTTTTGGCTTAGCTGAATGCCTATTTGTCTCCAGTTTTAGATTAACTTTCTGGAACAAATGAGTTCATTGTAAGACATCTCAATATGGGCAAACAGACAAGGAGACAAGTTTTGCTGAGTATTCCAAATATAAGGACAACAAGGATGGAGATCTGATGACTGTACTGAAAGAAGATGATGAAAGGCATGTTGTTGAAGAGACTGGAGAGTGGAAGAGATGGGGTTTGAAAAAGGCAAAAGATTTAGAAAGAAAAACAAGTTAGAATTTGCTGCACAACATCGACAGGAGCCTGGGGAATTTCTGAAAGAGGAGATGGCAAGATTAAAAGGACAGCTGAGGAAGATCATTTTGGCAACAACACTATAAATGGATTGCAGGGAGAAAAAAGACTTGCAAGGCAAATGTGTCAAGACAAGAGAAGATTACAATGCAGACAAGTGGTTTGATCACGAGGCCAGGGAGAAAAGGATGGATTTTTAGAAATACCATAGAATGAAAATGTATCAGAGGAAAATACTTAACAATGTCCTTCAGCATACTGTAATCAGTGTGAACTCAGCATAATTTCCCCACGCTATGTAAAATTCCAAATGAATTGTGCCCTGAACTGAAATAGTCCTGCAAAACATGACATTGATACATAGTGAACAAATCAGTGGGAGTGCTGATAGCATCCAAAGTGATATATGCAGGCACGTGTGTGTGTGTTAAGTGTACTTGCATACATAGATGAGAGAAAGACTCATCTCAAAATTCTTCTGTATGTTAAAATAGAAGACAGATAAAATTAGATTTTCAGACCTCAAAATAAATTAAGACTTTGTAGACTCTAGGAATTTTCTTCCCCTCCCTGCAGTAGAAAGGCAATGTGTATAGGCATTTGATGTACTATGAACAGCTTTAAACTAAATGTAAATAATCTTCAAAAGAGTTTTGATATCAGGGTGAAATTTCTAGAACGTTTTGCAGTATGTCTACATTGTACGTCAAAAATACAAAACACATTTTAAAGTTTTTCATTTGTATATTCAGAGAAACTAAAAAGCCCTACAGAAACTGTTCTGATCTCTTGGGTATACCATAATGCTGTAACAGATTCTGAACTCCAATTAACAATATTTTCATCCAAGCCTCATCCAATAATAAGGATATGGGGCATTTCTGGGGTGAGAAACTGATCAGAATAAGCACGTGATACTTGATTTACAAAAAAAAAAAAAAAAAAAAAAATATTTTCATTTATGGACCTAATGAAAAAGACAGATTTTAGAATTCACTCAGTAGCCAAGTTAACAAGTAACAAACTGTAAGTTTTTTAACACCTTTTAAACTCCATTTCACATTATGAATACTGGCCTCTTAAATTATTTGAAACAAGAAAAATGGAAATGACACTCTAAATCTTGTGGTTTCTAGGAGCTGCTAATTGCATACTGCTCAGTGGTTACAGTCCACCATCGGGAGGGTTGTCCCAAAGAGACAGCACATAGGCATCGCCATGTCTCTCCATTCCCAAATGTTTAAATCCTCCATACTGAGAAGAGCAGACACTAGACACAGTATTAGATTAGACCACCATACTATTCTGATTTTGGTAATATTTATTTTACCTCCAGTCCTCCAGCATTCCTCTGCACAAAACCATGTGTCCCTGAGACAGAGGTTTAACTATACATCTTCAGTCGAGTTTATTGCCTTTTCGGCTTATTCTGCTCAAGTAGCAACTGACATTTGCAAAAGAGGGGATGAAGGGGGAGACTAGCACTATCTAAGCAGAGGGTTTTATTTGTGCAGAATATTACATTAAAAGAGCCCAGTAGCTATTAGTGATTATTAATCTTCAATTACAATAATAGCCATATTTAACAAAAAAAGAACAGGCTATGCTGCAAGTCATGAAAAAAGCCTTTTTAATTGTCAGCCCTGCTAGTCTAAAAGACTCTTCACCCTATTCATTCAGTTATCATTCTTTAGTTTATAATTAAAGTGCTAATGTATATCAGAATTCTTTGATCTCAAAATAAAGGATTCTTTTACCAAAGAAATTAAGAACACAGTAGTTACAGGAAATTCAAGTTACCAAGTAAAAATTAAAAGAAACAACCCAAAAGTAAAGTAATGTAATTAAGGAAAAACTATTTTTGTTGAATAAGAGAAGGAAAAAAAATTGTGAGTAGTCATTCTGGATTGTGGAACAGTTCGTCAAGTAAAGTGGCAAAAGACCTTTCTCTTCGATGGCTAAATACAATCTCGGAAGAAAGGAAGTAAGTGTACTGTACTGTCAGGAATGGACTCAATTACCTCAAAGTTCTTTATCTTAAGCTAACGAGTAAAGGTAATTCATATGCCCTGAAATCTAACTTCAATTAGCATGAGTTATAACGATTCGTAGTATCTCATCCATGATATTTTATTTCCGTTTTAATTTCATATTTGAGGGAAAAGGTAGTCAGCAGCATGTTATGTCACAAAGTCCATCTAAATTAATGCAAATAAAAAGAACTATGTGTAGTCATCTACACTATGTACAGGCATTATCTTAAACACTCAAGGTCAGCAGAACTCTTAACATACAGTCTCGTCTTTTGCGTCTTGCTGATTAAAGACAGTGTGACTGAAACCTGACTTCAAAAACCAAAGGAAAACATTTCCAGAATTAATTTTGGCTTTTAGTCTGCTAAGAAGAATCTACTCGGGTCACTGGAGATGTTAACTGGAGTATGTGTTTCCCTACCCCAGGTTAGATGATAGGTACTAATAAAAGCTGGTAACTAAAAGGGATAGAGTCAGCAAGCCAGTAAGATCCCACACTGCTTATCTGCCAGTACCACTAGTCACTTCTGAAAATGGAACTTGAGCCTTGGAAAAATCTTTCAAAAGCAACTACTGGCTCAAAGACGTGAGTGGATACCAGGCAACCTTAGCTCTTATCACAGCTCTGATACTGTCATCCCTTTGCTCACGTTCTGCTTCTCTGGGAAAGGGAGCTTATTTACCTCTCGGGTTTAAAAAAAAAAAAAAAAAAGCCTAATTATATACTATTGCTAACAATCTGCTATTCAGTTTCAATGAGCGTTGGATTACGCAGTTCAATACTTTTTATAAACAATATCAACATATTACTGTTGCTGTTTAGCAGTGTAAAGGATGTGTTTTGCATTTTTCTCTTCATTACTTTCTTTGAATTAAAACCACTAAGCCTTGCAATAAAACCAACGCAACTCAAGTCTCGGTGGACTAAACCAGCCAAACTGAGAGACAGTCAGCAAGAGCTTCTTTCTTAACATTAAAATGTTTCTATTAAAACCATGTGACTCAAGATCATCCTAAGTATTTCCTACATGACCTCTAAAAGCAAGATTTCTAGTCCTGCTGCCTTTTGAGACACTATGAAAGTTAAGATTATGGAAACAGACAGTAATTTTCAAGTTATTAGTTTTTCATTCTCAAAGACACAGTTTAATCATTTTTAAGATCCAACTAGTTGTATAAGAATGGAAGCTTGAAAGTCCACTACAACTATGGAAAATATGGTAACAATAGTCCAGGAAACAGAGTTACCTATCAGAGAAGACTGCAGAGTTTTACCACAGTATATACCTTCCAATGGCTTTGCTTTGTTCTGTTCTTCGGAAAACACGGGCAAATCATACACCCCCAAAATGAAAAGTTTGGGCATGTAGGACTTTACTAATGAGTCGCTTAGCTTAAGTTCAAGTAGTTAGGAAAAGCTCAGGCAAAGATTGCAGAGAATAAACGGTCGCTAAATTTTTTTCTAATAGAGAAAGATTCCAATGAATTAAAGAGGACTCTGAAAGTAAGGTTAGAAAAAATATTTTCTTCCGTTAGTATTAAACTTTGGTTAACTTCTCTCCAAACAGCTTGAATTGCTTCATGCGTTTAAATAAAACTTAGAAGTTGGTAGAAGGACTTGGCTTACTATCAAGGATGTGCTTTCTATCATTTCTATAAAAATTTAGGGAATTGTCCAAGCTGAGAATAGAAACTTTAAAAAAGTAGTGTCTTCAACTCTGGACCTTTGGAATTTCACTGTTTTCTTTGCCTTCTCCTGAAAATGACAAGTGTTAACCTGTAAATCAAATGACTATATTTTGTCCCGTTTACTTTCCAGTTTTTCATGACTGCTTCCATGTTTCTCCTATGCCTTATATGAGTGACACACAAGATTTATGTTCTGATGGAGTAAAAGCTGAGTTCTAAAGTAGAGTGCTCCTCACGTTAATACCCTGCCAAGAGCGTCTAACAGAAATGCATAAAGTACATGAAAAGGACTATGGACAGACATGTCCCAAATAAAAAATAAATGCAAAAGTAAACTTACACTTTAAGCTGTTAACATAGAAATGCAATTAAAATAATTTCTCATAATAGAGAAATCCTGGAGGAGGGTTCTCTATGTGTATGTGCCTTTTAAATTGCTGTTTAAAAGTTAAGGTGAGACTACTAACTGAATTGCTGTTATGTATTTGAGTGTCTGTAACATAACTTGCAAGTAATGTAATGAAGAGAAACACATGATTATGCAAGGTATTACATACTTCAATCCTCTGTTTAAAAGTCATTCACACAACTTTTAACAGATTACATTAGACACTATGAAAGTAAGAAAAAATAAATGGGAATGAGGATATGGAAACTGCTTGTTAGCAGCTTCTTGATTACAAAAGTGTTCTGCTTATAAAGTATCCTTAAGCACAACCAAGGAGCCCTACTTATGTACTGTCAATGAAGACATTTTGCAGTGTCCTGGAACATTTATAGTCAGTATGAGATGCTGTAGGTAAGCAAATTGAAAAGACAGACAGTACCACCAGGTTGTAATTGTAATATCTGAAGTGCCAGATTCCTCAAACGTAAATTAAATCTGGAGACTCCTCCTGGTCTCATGTAGTAAGTGTACTGATTTCTGTTCAATTTGTGTGTAATACTGCATTGCCTTTTCCAGTTTGTACAGGCTGTGTATCCAGCAAATGATCACTGTCAAGGATTACAGACTAAAGCTTTATAGCAGTGAGGACTGTGATAAGAGCTCCTTTGGTCAATTATGTCCTTGCCTTTCAAAAGTACTAAAGCTCTAAGACGTTTCACCAAAATCCCTTTTTTCTTAAGTACAATAAAAGACATAATGATATAAATAGCTTTAAATGAGATTCTGGAAAGTCATGACAAGTAAAGGGTGTATTTTTTAAGGCAAAGAGGTGTTTTTTTGTTGTTCCTACAATATTCTCAGACGACCAGCTCTATTTCTGTGATCTACATCAGTGAACCGATTCAAGCTGAAATCTACAAAACCTGAAGGTTTTTAATGAAATGAAACATATTTCAGCAGCATATGTCACAGCTTTTCTAAGTAATATACTAAGCACGTACACATTCTCCACTGAATGGAAGCAAGTTTTTCATTTCATTTGTGCTCGTAATTATCTTAAACTTACATGTAAGTCTTAATAGTAACTGAGACAAAGAAAGCACAAGCAGCAAATAGAATCATACTGCTTTCAATATGGTGACACAGTGAAAATTACTGAATATGAAGAAAGACACTATGGGCCTTTAAAAAATGTTTCCTGACAGCTTCTGAAAATAGCAAAAATGCAATACCTACCCAACAGCATGCCTACTAGATTTATCAATTAGTACCGTACTGTGTAGCAAAATTATCCCTAAGCAAGAACTAGGCTATTGCACAGAATATCTCCACAGAAGCGGAACAACTGAATTCTCAGTTTAGTGAAAGAACATGGCAAATTTCTTGTTATCATTTCTGCTTCTTTTTGTCCTCTCCAAATGCTAGAATGGAGTAAAAGTACATAGCCTGAAATAGAATCAGAAAAAAAAGTTTTAAAATTGAATGCACTGAGCAAAACCACGTTTCCATTTTTGTGTTCCTCACCAAGATTCTCACTTCCTTACTTTGGTTTCTAATCCAATTTTGAAGCACCTCAGTGACTATAAGGATCATTAAGAGTGAAGTCAGACCTTACTCATGGGCAAAATATAGAATCATAGAATCATTTAGGTTGGAAAAGACCTTCAAGATCATCAAGCCCAACCATCAACCATGCCCACTAAACCACGTTCTGAAGTGCCTTGTCTACATATACAATAATCTTCATAAAAATGCAATAACAAGCAAAAATAATCAAACCTTCCAGATTTGCTATTACTGCAAATAATATGGGTTTTCACAATGTTTCTCTTTCAGTACATCTGGGACTTCACAATGTTTCTGTTTCAGCGCATCTGGGACAGCTGATATCTTCAAATAGACAGCAACCACAGTCTGACTAATAGTATGCTAACCAAAACCAGTGGCAAATTGTGGTAAAAAAAATTGCACATATACTACCTGTCACTATACAGAAAGCACCATATGCCTTTCAACTTCAGAAATTTACTAAAATAGCTTATGTGCCATATACAAGTTTGCTTAAGTTCAGTGTCTTAGGTCTGGCCGTTTGGGGATATCAGGCCCGTGCTCAAGACTGGAGACTAGCAGTCAGCACAGCTCCATCAACATAAAACAAAATAAAATGACCATGTTCCAGTCCCGACGAGAACGCACTCCTACTCTTCAGCTTCACTTTCCCCTAGAGACGTGGGCCAGGCAGAGTTACAGAGAGAAATGCCCATAAATAGCCTCACTTCATTACTAGTGAATATATTGGGAAACAACTTTATGCACTCTACTATTTTCTAAGGGCTTGCTATTTTAAAAGCTCTGTATGTATTTGTAAGTATTGATCTCTTCTGCTTTTAAAAGTCCACCAGGAAAACTTACCAGCAATTTATTGTGCATATAAATGGAAGATGAAAAGTAGATTGTTAACACTAACATATCATCTGTTCCTGGACAGGCTGAATGCATAAGATATTAAATGGGACACAGATTTATAGCTCTTTATTTTGGAACGAGAGCTCAGTTCTTAAAAATGTGCCCACGTAGCTACTGTCTGCTGTTATATAATTGCAACACAACTGCCCAAAGCTTGTCAGAATTTGGGTGCTTCCGCCAATGTTAGAACCTGTTTTCTCCAGCAAGCAAGAAAATAATTTCTCATCAGTATACGACTGCTGAGTAAGTAAAAAGTCAAGGCCTTCCGACTCACAGGACACGTCTCTTCCAGTGGTATACTTATGGGCGCTGAAGTGCATCAGCCAAGTACCTTTAAAAAAGTCCTTCACTCTCGTGCAATGAGGTCTGGAAAACCAGTGACAGTAGAGCCCCGCAGGAGGCACGAAGAGGAGAAAAATTACATGTTCCAGGTATGGGTAGAGTTTTGCTTTTAAAAAAAGATGCTGAATCTCTTCTCTGACAGCTAGTCAATGAGAGACTGACGATATAACAACTCTAACAGTATGATGAGATAAAAGCACTTGTTGTAGATTCAGACATTGACTGTACCCAAGATTTATTTTTGTTTACTTTTGTTTGACTAAGAAAAGCAAATGGCTCTAGAGTACCCTTGTCCTTCCCCAGCAAATACAGATTAATTAAAAAATGTGCCAGATAAACAGAAACAAGATTGTAAATGGAACTCTTTCATTAAAAATTAATCTTAACTGTTAACTACATATTGTAAACTGGAAAAAAATAAGCTCTCTGAGGTAGACTGTAATCAAATATGTCATAGAGTGACAGTGTCGTAGTTGGTGTGGCAGCATCCACTAGAACACGGTCCATACTACAAAAATGGATGTTATGATATTATCACATTGTTTCCCATTCTGTATCTTTTCACTGGTGTGATGAGAAGGCGCTCTAGCAGGTAATTTGTGTAGTGCAGGCCATGAACTATCTTGTTTTGGATACGTTCTGCACAGATGTATGCATTTTTATGGGGTTTGGTATTAATGTTTAGAAGTAGATGGAAAGTTCATAATCAAGACATAAATACTATCATACTCTTGTTCTCTTCTTTCTTACCATGACTGTATTTTGTGAGTTTGTTTACTTCTAATACAGTAGAGAAGAATGCAGTAATATTTCTGTACGGAGTTACATCCCTTCAAATCTCTAGACATAAGCAGGAGTGATCCAATTTTCAACAGAAAATCAGTGGAACAAGAGCCTTTCAAAGAGCAATGTTCTTAATGGGCTAACTAACAATCATGTCAACATTGCATTGCCAGTTAACTATAATAAGGTATAATGGGAAACTTTGAAAAGAAATTATCTATAATTTCTGTTGGTTTTTTTAAAAAAACATTCACACATAAAAATCCTTCCAGTGAAGGGTTTTTAAAATTTTGAAGTAAATTAAATTCTTAATTTTGATTTATTTTAATTTTTTACTTCAACAAAATCTACTTAATATTTAATTTACTTAACTTTTTTTCACATTTAGCTATTTTTATGTGGGTTTGATTGATATAGCATTGTTGTTTGGAACAGCAAATAACTTACTAATTTAGGATAACGCTCTATTTCAAATGCAGTGATGTAAATGAAGCATTTGGAACACAGTTTCCAAGATAAGCTGGTTTAGAAAAGCACTTGAACGACTATCTGTAACACACTTTATCTGGAAAAAAAATCTTACTTAGGAAACAATCATAAAAAGCTCCATATGACAAATACTTGTTTCTACCCGTCCTGTGAGATTTTACTGTGGTCAGGTAATTTTTTCCTGCAAGAAAAAGGGAATGCAAATGAAAGATTCCCAAATTGGTGTGGAAAAAGGAAAAAAGAGAGGAGACAGAAAAGTTTTCATTAACTCATATCCTCAACATTCAGCATTCAGTCCTCCACATTATGCAAAATATCTATTAAGTTACAAGCAAGTTTCTGTACTTTTACATTTTTTTGGAAACCATGATGCAATGTCATTATGGTTTTGGTACTTCAGCATAAGAAGAAATGTTTCATTCTCTTGGCCTCATTAGGATCTCACGTGAGGCTCCTGTCAGCTGCAAGTTTGTTCAGTTTATCTCAAGAATAAAGGAAGAAAAAAAGCTTAAAATTTTCCTTAGATACATCAATCAAAAGGATTGCACTGGCTGGAACATCAAGTTCAAAGGAATATCATTCAAGTCAGTTAAGACAGAATCTTGCTGTGGCCCCATTTTCTTCATCACTTTTAGAGAAGACGATATTTATGTAAAGGCCCAACCTCACCCTGCAATTACCCCAAAATCAAACTGCGCTACATGAAGGTGTTCAGTCAACAATTCCAACATGTATTTCTCTTTATGTGCTATTTTCTTAGCCGAGAAGTACTTTCTTTAGGATCGCAGTTTCACAAAAGATAAATAGTATTCAAATTTGAATTGGCCAGGGAGATCAGGCCTAACGGTCAATCTTCAAGCATTTCCTTACTTGGCTGTGTGAGAATTATTAAAATTCCAAAATCCTGGTGATTTATCTCAGGTTCTTCTGCAGGCTACGTTCATTTATATTCAAATTTACTGCTTTCTTTCCAGTCATGTAGTAAAGATATATTCTCCTTATTCACTTTCTTTCATGTAGCTATGTTTTTATTGTATTTGCAATAGTTGCTAAACTAAACAGCACATTGTATCAGGCCTCTGATTCTAAGAGACATACCTGTTTTAATGTGCTCATATAATTTTACAATCTCTTATTCATTATCATGTTGGCTTTTTTATTACAATATAGCTGTTGGGAATGGCAACTGCTAATATTTGAGGCTGTAGGAATTTTTTTTTCTGACGTCAAAATAAAAGTATTGATCGTTTGAGATCAGAGCACTGCTCTGGGATCACAGCTCTTTCTTCAAGAAGGCAGTTCACATGAATGAGCCGAAGAGGAACGCAGCCATTTCAAGGAACTTTTAAGCACTGCGTACTATGGTTTCAATAAACATGGTGCCACCTCATGCAACGTGACGTATCACGTGGCAAACTAACTGTATTCCATTTTGCTGCCATTTTAAATAAAAGCTAGAGATACAAAGTGTGTTTCTCACGAAGAGTTTAGCTCTCTCATTTGTAAAAGCTAGTTAATGTTGATGTTTGGATCAAGGAAATTTCTAGAGCCAATTGTTAAACATGTACTGTGCACTGCTGGGGTACCCAGCTTATAAATCATGAGATTTCATAAAGCTGGCTGAAAACTCATCGGCACTCCCTTTCCAGACTTGTGAATAGTCTTAGGGAAAAAGCATAGCAGAAGGTATCCACATAAACAAAGTCCTTCTGGTTGCAGTCCTCTTCTTGCCAAAATAGAAAAGGGAAAAACTTTAAACAGCTATATAAAGTAATCTCTTCTTTCTATCTGATAAACTGGCTGTACAAAATACTTAGCTTGCAGTGCCATTCAAGCCAAAACAATACACCTTTGAGCATATAGCTTTCTGTTAAAAACCTGATATTAATCTGTCTTTCATTTACCTATATAATTTCCCCAGTTAAATAAACTGCGATCATTTAACCATGGCTTGTGGTAAGCAAAACAGTTTGCAAAAAATGAATAGCACAACAAAAACACTAGAGTCTGAGTAACTAAATAGCAAACCACCCTACAATTCAAATCTGACCAGATTTGTGGTTTGATTTAACTCTAAAACAGGGCTTTCTTAAACATAGAGCATAGGAACTAATTTTTCTTTAGGTATTGAGCAACACATAAAGCTGCATTATTAAAACGTTTATTAATGGTAAATAAACAAAATGTTTACCTAATAAAATTGGGAGATGCAAATCTGCCTTCTAAGAATTCACTTTTCATTAACTCACCATAAGTACTGCCACCACTAAAATGGGAAAACTTTTTTAGGAATTTCACTAAAATGTATACTTCCTTAAGAGTCAAGCAATGCATATCCTTTAGATTTTCAGCAAATATTGTCCAAATAAATTTACTAATCCTAAAGGATATTTACAAACCCTGCAACAGATTTATAAGAACAGTAACAGATACACAAATCTTACCAATAAATCCTAAATAAAGTTTTGATTTAGACATTTTTCCTGTGTGCTTTACAGGTACAAGCAATAGATTTCTTTCTGAATCACAATTTTGGGTCTCAGCTGTTAGCATCAAAATTACAAATACAGCCCTTACACATTAACTCTTAATTAGGTTTTACAAGTTCCAGTCAGAACTTCCACAGTGAGTTCCTGAAGTCCAGATGTAATAATGAGTTTCATAAAAGGCTTTGTAATCTGTTTCTCATCTTCCTCAGAATAAATCACACGCCAGCCACAAAGCACCCTAGTTTTTTTGAAAAGTGTCAGTTTGTTATTATTTGTCAAGTTTAGCCACGATGCTTCTACAGTTCTACTGAAATGACAACAATAGCAAACACAAAAAGGACTTTTTAAATTTAAGGCATGTATTTTAAGCAGCTCTAAGAATGAACTTGCCATAGTGTACGTGAAGAACTCATCTTCCTTGGGCCAATTTCAACACCTTTTCAGTTCAACTTTCAAAGCCTATCAAAAATTATGCTGTGGCTGAAATAACTGCTTCTATGCTACTCTCTGCATGCACTTCTCACTGTCATCCTTACACAAGCACTAAAGCTTGTGTGGCAAATCAGATCTGAGAGCTGAAAACAAACCAAACCCCTACAGCAAAACCAACAACAAATCAAATGATTACTTTTCAGTCAGATCGAACTTAATCCTGCTCACTCTGTGGTACCATTCAGATTGGCTTAGGGGAACTGTGAAACTATAAGGTCAGCAACATTCAACTGATGCATACTTCTGATGATCTTAATTATTACATTAGTTTCAAAGTCTTTCGAAAATCCAATTCCAATAGCAGGTGATAAGAACTTGACGTTCAGCTCATAAATTGATGGAATATAGGTGACAGGAAGGGAAGAGGTAGTAAATCAGAAGCGATGTATCAAAGACAGGAGAAAGAAAGCATTTCTTGTTATTTTAAGAATTTTTTACTTTTCCTCAGATACTTTAAAAATAGTAAAAACATTGAGCTGAAAACTTAAATTCCAATAGTGTTCTTCCACAGTAAGGTAAATAAATTATATTAAAAACCAAGATGTGTAACAGTAAAACTTTTAAGGTTACTACATCTTTCTTAAGTACTTATATAAATTACGTTTTACTTCAATTATATTTATATAATTCCTTATATCACTTATGGACTTTCTATTAAAAAACTCATTTGCCAAATCCTCTCATCATAGAACAAAATTCAAAAATCAAAGGTCATAGCATGCTAAGCCACAAGCTCTGCTCATGCAAGGGAATGTTTTCCATATTTGAAGTGAAAATAAAGAAGAGAAAAAGGAACTTTATCTCTTTTTATGTTGATTTATCAATTTTGCTTTTTTACGATACCCAAAACTTCTGTAGCAGAGCATTTATTCCACTGAGCCTAATCAAGTTTTTCAGTTGCGTAACTATAAGTATTTAGTCTTTTGTCTTCAGAGTGCTCCTCTGCTTTCTTTTAAGCCTTGGGACTGAATTCCCCTCTCAAGTGCACCAATGTCAATGCAGCATAGTACTGGATGATTACTGATGGGATGCACAATATGGCTTAAAATCTAATTCTGAAATAGGTCTTATATTCACAAAGCAGAACAAAACTACACATTTTATTTTGAAATATAATGAACTATATTTGCAGCTGCTGCCTCTCATTTTGCACCAGAAAATCTGAGAGTGCATCTGCACTTACGAGCTCAGACACTTTGTGAGCAGCTAAAAATCCGACCAATATTTTTCTTTACATGCACACTTCATGTAGACCATTGGCTCTTGTACTGGTTGGAGCAAGAGTGAACTCCACTGAAGTACACTGAACGAGTACTGTAACGGAAATCAGATCCAGGCTCATCTATTTACATCAGGTTCATTTCTCTGTCAGAGGGCCCTAATCATGAGTTTCAGTAAGTGAAATCTGAATGATTAACACAGGCTGGCACCTTAACAGATGCAACAATGTTATTTAAAATTAGATTCCTCAAAATGATGTATCGAGGAAAGAATTTACAGAGGAAATAAAAAAATCTAAAAAATTATGCAATCTTCACCTCTGTGTTCTAAAGCTGTTTTGAGAAAAAAAAAAAAAAAAAAAAGAAAAAGGCAATAAACCCCCCAAGAATCATTAAGTAGTGCAACAATAAGATAATTTGAGCAGAAGCCACTGAATATTTGTTTGGTTTTTTGTTGCCTTGGATATTTCAGTAATTTGTGATAAAAAGTCTGCCAGTTTGTATACTGTACAACTGTAAGTATGTTGAGCTAGAAAGCTCATGTTGATTTGAGTACTACCAAAAAAAAAAATTAACAAAATTGTGTTATATTTTAAAAACCTTATAAAAATACAGAAAATATCACTGAGTAGACAATCTTTAGTAAAGTCTCTTTTTTTCTGTCAAAGTATTTGGATTTCGTGAAGAGAGTGCATGTGTGTTTATACATAGCTCAATTAAGGCAGCAGAAGCATGATTTTGCCAACTAACTGCTTTAATTACCCCCCCCATGCTTAGAAACTCATTAAGAAAACCAAACCCAGCAATTATATTTTTATGTCTGTCATGTAAAAAAAAAAAAAAAAGAAAAAAAAAGAAAAAAAAAGAAAAAAAAAAAAGGAAAAATCTGTAATATCAGTGGTTATTTTTTGGGTGGCATTTTTTACAAGAAGATTGGGCTAGTAATCAATAAAGGAAAGCTATTTCGCTGAGAGTCACTGCCCAAATTTTTCCCCTGAGTTATTTAAATATCAAAACTTTTGAACACTTATCCAAGATGAAGTGAAATCTGTAAGGTTGCCTCACTCCAAATTAAAAAGGACGTGCTGATATAATGCTGTAGATCAGAAAGGGAGCGTGTTTTAGTGTAACGAGATGTCACAGTCACTCTAAAAGGATTAAAATCAGTTTGTATTCAACTGTTTTCATACTTACTTTAATTACATGTTTGAAAAAAGCATTCATTTCTGACAATGCTGACTTGTATCATCCTTAGGACATGTCAATTTTCATCTTACCTCTATTGAGCAGCCGATTTTTTTATTGGATGCTCCAAAATTCCAGTGACCTTTCATGAATTTTGATGGATTAACCATGCTATTCTCCCTGCCCAGGCAAGTTTGAGATAAATGGCAGGAGAGGCTACAAATTTTGGGCAAATTATTCTCCTTGACTACAAAATATATTGATTATTTGTGTCACTATGCATTTACATATTTGCCAGTTTCATTACCCAAATAATAAAAACCGCACATTCCTGGCCCCATCAGAATGAAAGGAGGGTATCGTAAGTTATTAACAAAAGGTAACCACAAGTTCACACTAAATTTGATCAGAAAAAACTTAATCAGGAAATTCAAAGTAAATAGTCTTAACATCATCCACATCAGTCAGATACAAAACTATTGCTATTTATTTGGCCATTTAAGAATTAGAACTATTTTGTCATGAGAAAGTAAATGTTCTCCTTTCAGAGTTTCATTCTTCTAAAGACATAAGCACATAAATGTTGATGGATCACATCTGATGGTAGCAAAACAGAGATTATTTTATTGCTTATCTGTAATAATTTAAAAAAGATTAAGCAGACCTTTACAATTATCTCAGAATATACACATACATTATCCATGGACACCTACTACTGATATATCTAAGCAACAAAGTAAATGGGCTATCCTTTCATCTACTGAATAGACAAGAACTCTCTGAGATTGAAGAATTATCACGTAACTATAAGAAAACACTACTTTTTCATGAATGATTCTTCAAAGAAGTATCATTCAGGACATAGTTCTTCAAAATAAGGTTAACGATAAAACTGTATCTCTATTTCTACATAATCATATTATTTTTACATGAGGAAAAGGCTGCAGCATAGTAGAATAAATATACTACCCCATTATTCCAGAAGAATTTCTATCCTTTCCTTCCACCCTTCTGAAATGCTGCTTTTCATTTATTGGTTACTGGACTCTTTTCTTAAAACATTTTTAGGTCCAAATGCTGTAGTTTGTAATATCAGTTTAAATATTGAACTAAAATTATTTCAATAGATAATACAGATGCTGTATTTTTGAAAATCAGTATTATATGTGGATGGTTGGAATTAGGCTGCAATTTATGAAACTCCTGGCCATTAGTTTTACAAGAAGGTATTAAAATAAAAAATAGCTTCATAGCCAGTATATGGTCTGTGCTTATGAAATAGAAATATCATTTCCACTGCAGGAAAGTACAGCTTTTATAGTGCTTTGGTTTTATGGTTAGTTTGCTACAGGTAATACCCAGCCCCTGGCCCAAGGAACTGCCAGCGGATGGGGTGATCACTCCTGTTGGTCGACTAAACCTCACGCACATTATGTTAACACATGGGCTTGAATCTATTCTGTTGGACTCAAACGGAAATGGAAAGGATCATACTTGAACTCCTAAGTCCCGAAGGCAAAACTGACCAGAAGTCCAAGCTTATTTGCCTCTGCCCCTTCTTGCTACCCAAGTGGGAATACTTGTATCTACCATGTGACTCTGGCAGCCACAAAGCCCTATTCAGTCATTAAACAGTGACCTTTCTTCAGCAGGAATGCACTCAAAAAGGTGGGTTTTGCTTTCCTACACTACATGCTTAGACTAAACTCTTCCAGTGTGGTTACCACTGGGGCAGACAATTAACTGCTTTTATAACACAAATGAACTAAGATCTTGTTTCAGGCTCGCAGAGGTGAAACAGGGAGACAGACAGTATTCCCTACTCATAATCACTGCTTAGCAGAACCTTTCTCTTCTCAAAGGTGCTGATGAGAACATAAAACCAAACTCTCTGATGTTATTCCAAAACAATCTCTTCCCTTGTACCTACTGAAATAAGAAACAGTTTAACCCTCCCCACTGTTTCTGGTATAGGATCTTCAGTCCACAATTCTCTGAAAGACATTTCTACTAATTTTATAATTCTAGCTAATCACCTATTCTTAGTCTAACGTTAATTGGTATAATCTTAGCTGCTTTAATGCTATAGAGTGTCTTAGCAAACTGGCAGTATTTTTTTATTGTTATTGACTACGCTTGTAATAAAAACAGATCAATAAACAAGATGTTCTTCCTGGGATTTTGTAATACCTTTAGCTTACATTCTTTTTTTGACTCATCATAAATTTTTTTTTAAGTATTTACTAGTTTTGTCTCACAACTTTTATACTTTACAAAATTTCTTCACATTTTCCAATTGTATTTGAAAAGATAGTCTTCATGCAGGCTGAATTTGCTATCCTTGATTTTAGCAGATCTATTAGAAAGCATATAATTGTACTTTTTCAGTTATATCTGATTTAAACACCTGCATATCAACATATTAGGAGACAGAATAAAAGAAAACAAAGGGCAAGAGCAAACTACAGTCTCATGCACTGGAGTATGTTACAAAAACACCTTTAAGATTTTTATCACTGAGAGTACATCAGGTTTCTCATATATAACCAGAGTAACAAAACGATTCAGAACTAGAATTTCAAATAAAGATTATCTGCAACTGGAATCAGATTTTCACAGTACATCTGCAATGAAAGCATCAAAGAGTTGGGCTTTTGAAACACTCCTATTACTGCCACATTGACTGTAAAATGCAAGTAGAGAATTTCATGATGCAGCATATTGAAATCTGAAGTTCTGGCTGTTTATTTTGGCTCTTACCAGGAATTAAGGGCTAACCTTCCAAAAATTTAACAAGTCTTTTTAGCAGAAATTCTACACCTAACCTGACAAGTATTTAGAAGGATTTATGGAATCACCTTTCTCAGTATATTCAAGCTTTTATAACCTTTGGACCAGTTTCTTTCTTTCTGTGGCTTGAAGAACTCAAATCTGCAACTTCCATTACCAAAAAATATACTATAGTGTGTCAAGGCTACAGGCTGTTCTAGATGCATGTATCTCTAACAATGAAGATGCAGCAAAGAATCTGAGTTTCACTGATTCTGGAAACAGAATAACGAAAAAAGAGGAGTGTGTATTAGTATCCTACGGATTAGTGTGGTAAGTGGCAGTCCTAGCTTCTACAATGTATAAGGTTTTCACATCAAACAGTGTTGATGTAGAACAAAGATAATTCTTAGAGGGTCTGTGCTTTGCAGCAGAGTTAGAGCTCCACATTCCAAACAGACTGATCAGGTAAATAGCCCTTGTTCAGGCTACAATGCTGAAGAAAAGAGTACAGTTTTTATTCAGGTTTAAGTTTGTGCTTAATTTTTACTATTAGATTCCTGCAGGCATCCCCCAACTCAGAGCATAATAGGTTGGTTCTTAGGAGCTTTTTTCCAGGCCACACATTTCTTCTTAAGCACTGTGTAGATATATAATTTTGGTCTTATACTCCCCTCTCTGGATGGCTACAATCCCAAGAAAGGCTCAGCATCAAGAGGATGCTTCCAGCAGAGTTCAGCTATCAGTTTGATGCTAAAAAAGGTGTCGACATTTAAAGACAAGATTTAAAACACTGTGAATTGGGCTAAGGCTCCTGGGAAAATCTTACATTTTAAAATTCCTTAACGGAAACCAAACTCTTGAAAATCTGGTTTTGAATTCAGGACTGAGCTCATGAAGGAAACTTCAGCATCTGTAAAGTTCCAATGTGTTTGTAGTTATGTCACGGAATAAAATAAAAAAAGGACAAAACATGTCAATAATACATTGTACAACTGCACACCAAAGTTAGTTATGAGTATGGTCTAAAAAATAAAATGAACAAATAAACGTACATCTTAGCAGCTGTATTTCCCCAGGTATTTCTGCAAGTTGTTTGCAAAGCCAATTAGTTCATTCATAGTATTTAAGCAGCTATTTCCATCTCTTGTTAAAAAGCACTTAAGCAGAAACTTAAGTTCTGCTGACTTTACCTCATATTCACTCATATGCAAATTGGATTATGTTAAATTAAAAAACAAAGAAAAAAGAGTCATTACTACATTATTGTTAGTAGAAGCGTAGTGTTTTAAGAGGCATGCTCTGGGAAAAGGATTGTCTGATTTGACATCTTTGTCAAAAGATCCGAAGACAGAAAAGAGCTAATACAGTGAGCTAATACAACAGACAAGATACTTTCAGAGCACCCAAAGGAACTATCCCTCTAGAATGTTAGTGTCTTGTTTAAAGAAAAACTCCTCTTCCTTGCACAGCCACCAAATTCAGTACATGTATGCCAAGAATAAAGACTGAATCTTTGGCAGATGAAGTTAACCAGTAACAAATGCCTATGGTACTGATGCTAAAGAATGGATTAATAAAATTATACTCTGATAAATTCAGTAACTAAGTGTGTGAAGAATAGGACAGTGGGAAACATAGTGGAAAATTTAAATAATCCCAGGCATATTCCTATCTATTAGAGTAGCAAGCTTCAGATTTGTTTTTTCAGTTGTTGGATTTCAGTGGTTGAATATAAACCAAATGATTCTACAATTCTCTAAACATACGTGTTGACATTCCTTAAAAAAATGCACGCATATGTCCAATTATTCGATATCCCTCATAACAAACTTACATTTTCAAAATAAAAGCAGTGGATATAAAATAAATTTTCTCATTACACAGTAAAAAGCCACTATTGGACAAGTTGGAAACAAACATTTGACTTGTGCAATAAATATGCAGTGGCTTCTTTGTACAGTCATGACCATCAACCACCAGAAAAAACAAACAGAAAAAAGACCTCTGTCACAAACATCTTTGCTGAGAGTCAGTCACCAACGCAGCACTTGGTAACCAGCGAGAGATACAGTCAGATTACAAATCTCAACCAAAACCAAAATAAGGCACTGTAAATGAAGGCGTTGCTGTAGGCAATGTAACTTCTTTCCAAGCCGAGTAAGTCCCACTAACACAGGCACTCACATGGCTTCAGTACATGGTAGAAAAATGCCCAGTTGGTCACAGCCAGTACTTGAAATTCCAGCAAATCCCAAATACGTGCTAAATTCCAACTTCAGAAACCTACCTTCAGCTTTGAAATATACCCCAGTCTTTGTCTACAGTGCCAGACAAATCACCAGATTCTGCAAGTTAATGCTGAATTCAGGTGAGGAGATGATGTAGTTGCTCAGTTACTGTAAGTACCATTTTTAACCCATGGTATTTCACTTTCTCACATATAAAAAGAGGGTTAAACAATACTTTCTCTCATTTCTAACTTATCTTCTTTTGCTTAGTCAGCTGCTGTAATTTGGAGTAAAAAATGTCTTACGTAAGATGTACAAACACCACCAATCTTGGGCTTCTATCATAAGATTTAAAATGATACATTATGTATGAACTTATATGTTTATATGTTTATCCTGTGTTTTGATTGGATCAGATGGAGTTGACATGTATTTGCTTACCTCACTTAAATTGCAACTCTAGCTTGAAAAATGATGCAATGATTTTCTTCCTTTTTCACTAACAGTTGGCAGACAAATCTTGAGAGCAACTGAGTAGAATTTAGGTCTAAAAGAGGAATTCAGGAACTATGTGGTGGTTCTAAACAGCAATCTGGATAAGAAAGATTCTGACAGAAGCCAATGCTAACTTTTTTTAAAGAACATACAGTCTTGCTGCAGTATCAAAAAGATTTAAAGAATGTAGAATTAATTCTCTCCTGACAGTCAGAGAATTGAACAGACAATCCACGGGATTCATGGTTTCTACACAAACCACGCTGCTAATGATGGCTTTGTTTTCTTGATCATTCAGCTTCCCTTGTTTATTGGTGCCAAAGTTTCCTGGTTCTTTTGATATTTTCATAGTTGTCAGAGTTCTCTAAGCTGAAAACATTACATTGCAGCCACTCAAAAAGAAGCCCAGAAACAATCCTGGAATACTTGAGTCTTGACATCTTTCCACAACTTCACGAATAAATGGCACAGCAGGAAATGGAATTAGTTCTGTCTTGTAATGCTTATTCCATTTTGAAGGAGTTATTAGCAGGAAAGACGTGGAGAAATTCAGGGGGGTAGGGGAATAGGGTTTTTTAATACCTGACTGAACCAAGTGAAGTTGTGTTGGACAGCGCAGCTGGTTCATCAAATTTTTACCAGGGGGTCTGCAATCTCAGCTTATTTTTATTACCTAGTCTTTATCCATCAGAGTTCATGTATAAAGTGCAAGAGTCCTTGAGGCTACTTGCTTTTAGGAACAAAGAACTACTGAAAAATTCCAAGCATATCTACCCTAACTAGGCTAGAGCAGATAGAGAATATGCTGTCTGGCCAAACACAGTATGACTGTCTGTCAGAACACCTCATGTCTTTAGCAGCAAAGTCACCTCTCTCACATGTAATGCCGAGAAAATCCCCAGACAGCTTTTTTTTTTTTTCTTTTTTCTTCAATTGCTGTTACTTCTCTGCTCACCACAATTCATACAGCAACCCCAAAGTTACTGTGCCAGTTTATATCACCAGATTTGCTCGGTTTTATTGCTGCTGACAATAGCTACAAAATAAAATACATTGTTAGAAGGGAGTTTTCAGCAGGTTTGTATTTACCCTCTGCTTGAACTGGATTATATGTTCTTTCATGCAAGAAGGCTAAAGGTAAAACAAAAACTCTCACTTGTGTGCTTAAGAGAATATGTGCTAAATCAAACCATTTCTGTGAAATATGCCTGTGCTGCTTTGCCGAAAAATTTGGGCAAGTTTGTTTTTGTGTGAAATCAGTCAGACTGTCACCACAGACAATATAGTTCTGCTTTGCACATCTCAAATACCATTAAACCATAAATACCGGTAAGATGCTCAGAACCAGTATATGAGACGCTGATCAGTAAAGCAAAGCAAGTCATTTAAGTTACGGAGAGACTATCTGGCAACCGGTGCATTACGCTGCACCTACGCTGCTCCGTCACCTTAGGGCAGATGAGAGCTGCTGAAACAGCATGAATTGCTGCCAGCTGTGGGAGGACAAACAGAAAAATTAAGAGATGCCCCAAGTCATTCTGCAATTTCTCAGGCAAAAAAACCCACACAGGTGCTTTTATGTGTGACAGAGCATTCAAACGATACTGCAGACAATTCTGCTATCTTGAAAACAAGGTCAAACTCCACGTCTAAAAATTCAGTATCAACAGCAGATTGTCTCAAATATGGATAATGATTAGGTCCCCCAGCTTGGTTCTCACATCATACACTGAGAACTGTGCTTCTGTTATGTTAACTTCATTCAGCATGTCTGTCACCTACCCTTGGTCCACATTCCTGGTTTTTGGCTGAAGGCTTTGATAATTTGTTTTGAAAGTACAAAATCATAACACAATTTGTCTTTAAAAAGACATGAGAGTTCTGTTGGTCTGTGCAGAACTCATGTCGTTGGAGGTGTGATGATGAAGAGACTGAGAAATGATGTGAAAGTCTGGCATACGCAATTGAAGACAGGAATTTTAAAAATTACATCAAAAGGAATACACCACTGAAGAAAGTTAAGTGGAGAAATTACCTGTGAAAATTGACACTCCAAAGTGTCACGTTTTCATGACGGAAACCATGGCAAACAGCAAAAATTTCCAGTTAGCACTCCACACAGGGATGCAGGGGAAAGCTGCCATATATCTGCCTGGACCTTGCAAGAATAAAGGGTTTTCTGGGCTTGGCTTGGGTATGCAATATACTTGGGTGCATCAGATTTTTGTTTTGTGAATGTTTCCGATTCGTTCTGCATGTGCCATACAAGCACTTTAACACTTTAAGTGCTGCAACTCTGACAGGAGTAATATTGTCTCTGCTGTTCAGAACTCTTAAACAATTCTGTGAACTCCTCTAGTTCTACACAGATGAAATTTTTAAATGAAAACGGAAGATACATCAATGGAAATCCAGATGTACAGCTGCCCTGATGCAGAGGCCACTGGGATGCCTAAGCACCATGCCTCACAGCTTTTTCAAGACCAATCTGATACCAAAAAGGGCACGTTGTAGTAGGAACAACACATGGATGTGACTGTACTTTGCTGAAATAGCTATGCCAGTAATAACATGCTGGCAGAAATGTTTCTGGTAAAGCTTTGTAAGATAGATGTGCTGTACATGGTTTGTGGAAGTGTTTCCGTGCATCCCTGCCAAAACTACAATAGATGTTTCAATGAAATGCAAAGAAATGTCAAACTGGTTGACTACAATGAGATTTTGGTTTGATTTTGAACTCTGGCAGGAAACAGCATTAATACTGTTCTTCATAGTATTATTCTACTGATTCAAAATCTGCACTCTCAGTCTTTGGGACTGTAAGGGTTTGCCACCTTCATGTTAATTTAGATACGTTGTATTACCTTATGTTTCATAAATTTAATATTTCAATAATTTATGGCAATCTCATATAGCAATTTTATATATCTATATATATATATCTATATATATATCCATAGTTACTTTTAGCTTTTGTAGTGCATAAGCATACAATAAAAGAGCTCATTAGCAAATACCATGCAGGAAGATGAAAATATTTAGCAGAGGTAGCATGCATCAAACCACAGATTTTGATTTTTAGGGGGATTACAGACAAAGAACTACCAGAGTTATGGATATCACTGCATTGCCAAGATGAATGGGTATTCCCTATGCTTGTATTAGAGAATTAATGGGACTAGACAATGGGTAAATGGGAATATATATCATCTCTCCCATGCTTCAAAGGAACAGAACAATATGATCCTCTTAGAGAATTCCTCAAATCAACATTCCTGTGCTGTACCTTATCTGTGGTCAAAATGTGAATTTCATTTACCAACAGTCCTGCAGTCCAGTACTTTTTGTTCCATTTACTTCAAGAAAAGAATCCGCCTGTTGTCATCTTGGAAGTGTTTATATTTAAAAAAAAAATGGAAATACTACAGTATGTTACACAAAAATCCCCTATTTCCCCTAGAAATGGAAACACTGCTCCCTACTGCTGTTTTATTTAATGGTTAGAAGTTAATTGCATTACGGTAGACAGTTCTACTTTATGCAGCTCCATAACTGAAACACAGAATAATCAGGATCACTAATAATTTTCTCAAGAGTTATCTGTCAGCACCCATAAGTCATCCTAAAACAAATTAAGTCACTTCTGGCATACCTTTCAACACTTTGGTGCCTGCCAAAGTAAAAATCAATAAAAGATTATTATTATTCCATGGTTGATACTGGGTAAGCAGCTCCAGTGGCACTCCCTGTTGGGGGACTGCCATTAAAGCTTTTAGAACTGCATAATCTGAGTCTTATTAGGCTACTCTAGTGACCATACTTCATAACACAAAAGTATTTTCAAACTTGTTAGTAACTCCAATTGACTAGTTACCATGAAACACTGTGCTGAATAACACTGATGAAACTTATTGAAAAATAGCACATAGTTTTCTGAGTATGCATTTGATAACAATGGTGTTTCACCTGACTTCTGGTCTGATGGGAAAATCTATTCACTGCCACACAGGCACACATTTCTCCATTTTAATACTTGATAAATGTATTATAAAACACACTTGAAATTACAAGGTCTACAAGTTTCACTTAAGATACCACTGAATTTTGTACTACAACACTGTAATGTTAACTACAACACTACAACGCTGTAATGAATGCCTTGGTTCTTCACCACTAGGAAGCCTACGTATTTCTCTTTCTTCTCTGAATCTTTCAGATCAGCCTGGGCCTTGCAGCAATCTACCCTAAATCCACCTTTACAGTGCCAAGCTCTGAGATAAATTGATCTAACAAGTGTTCTGACAAATTAGATCTTCTAAGCACTCAGATTACAGATCTCTTCCCTTAATAGCTGCACAATTCTCATTCATTTTACCTGCCACATTCGGCAATCTCCTCCTTTTCAAAGTGTTCATGAAATTAAGGTAACTACTGTCTTCAGAGAGCACAAGCCACCATTAGCTGATTATTTGTTCTTACACCGAATCCCACGTAAAAATTTATGTTGAAATTTTTCCATTGTTACTTAGTATCAAGCCATTCACATAGAAAAAAATTCATTAAAGCCCTATTTCCCTCAGAGAGATGAAGGGCCTGAAATAATTTCTTGCCAAAACCAGCAAAAGCTTTTCCAACAGCTTCAGTGGCCATACATGCAAAGCACACTGCAAGTGATATGCAGTGGCAAATGAGTTTCATCAAACTGAACACTAAGCACACCTCTGCTACCAAGACTGAAAGACACTGGTTCTTTGTGTCCTTCCTGACCTGCATTGCACAATATTTGAGCACTGGGCTAAAAAAATGGCAGGCTCATCGTTGGAAAATAGGAAGTGATGCATACGAGAGAAAACAACCTATGAGTATACACAGACAATCAAGACGTATTATTAGCTCATATCACTGAAGAAAGAAATATTCAAGTCATCATGAACAGTTAATAGATAACAGCAGTCAAAAAGACCAATAGAAAGTTGAAGATTATTGAGGAAGGATTAGAGAAGAAAATATCATAGAGAGTCTATGCATCCACAGTGATTCAACATGTTGAATATGGTACATAGTTCTAATTACCATAAAGCAAAAGAGATGCCATAGAGCTGCGTAAGTACAGAGGTAACGTATTATTAGGCAGGAATGACTTACCTATGAGGACAGCTCAAACTGGTTACCACACTCAGACACAACACAGTTTAGAAAGGAAAGCAACTGTTATCAAAAAGTAAATACAGCATGTTTGTTTATTATTTCTCATTCCAAAGGCATAAAAAATCTAGTGAGATAAACAAGCAGCAAGTTTAAAGTAAGGTGGGGGGTGCGGGCATTAAATTGTGGGAAATGTTGCTATGGGATGTTATGGAAGTCAGAATGCAAATGAATTTAAAAAGGGCATAGATAACTACACATGTAACAGAGCTCGAAATTGGTGTAGAGGTGTGATTATAAGCCTAAGCAATACTGCACTGCCAACTGACAGTAAGTGGGAAAGTATACCAGAGCAAGTATCGTGCTATGACTCCCTGATTTTACATATTTATTCCCCAAGAATCTGCTACATATTACTACCAGTGGTAGACTTTTGTACCAAATGGAGTTTTGTTCTTAAATAGTGAGGCCATTCCTAATCCGGAGGCTATACGTCAACCAAGAAGTAACATAAACTTTTTCTGAAATCAATCACCTTGGATAAATTGGTTTGCCCATATCTAATACTCTTGAATATGCAAAAAAGACCAAAATGAGGTCAAACCCTCCTCCACTATAAAACCATCGATACATAAGAAATTTGGTAATCGATATTACTTCTTAACGCTTGCTTTTTTGAGGTATTTCCATTTTTTATCCAGATATCTCAACTCTGTAACAATCTTCACTAGCAGGTCTGAATGAACAAATCTCAGTTTAGTAAAGTAAATATTCCTTTTACAAAAATCACCATCCAGCACCACTATGCCTTCTTGCATGAACTCAACATTTTCTGTTTCCAAACCTCAGTTTGATACCATAAAGTAAGTAGAGCTTCAAAAAATATATACCGTGTCTCAAAAATACCAATTATTGTTCATGTTCCAATAGGTGCAGAGTCATTCAGATCAGGTCTCAGCTGGTTGCTAAAGGAACTGAGACTGTCATTTTAAACACAAAGTCTCTCACATAAGCAGCTGTAAAATACATGCTTCTACACATGGAAAATGGACTTTTTCAGTGCTATGAAACTTAACTATGTTTTGGCTTTTTAAGCAGATTTTTATTTGGCCATTAAGATTTACCAAAGGAAACAAAATACAAGGTGTCCTGGTTTTGGCTTTCTAGTAGCTGATATGGTGTTATGTTTTGGATTTAATATGAGAACAATGTTGATAACACTTGCTAAGTAGTGTTTCTACTAAGTCAAGGATTTTTCAGCTTCTCACACCCAGCCAGCAAGAAGGCTGGAGGGGCACAAGGAGTTGGGAGGGGACACAGCCGGGACAGCTGACCCCAACTGACCCAAGGGATATTCCAGACCATATGACGTCATGCTCAGCATATAAAGCTGGGGGAAGAAGGAGGAAGAGGGGATGTTTGGAGTGATAGCGTTTTATCTTCCCAAGTAACCGTTATGCGCGATGGAGCCCTGCTTCCCTGGAGATGGCTGAACACCTGCCTGCCCATGGGAAGTAACGAATGAATTCCTTGTTTCGCTTTGCTTGCGTGCACGGCTTCTGCTTTCCCTGTGAAACTATCTTTATCTCAATCTACCAGTTTTCTCACTTTTACTCTTCCAATTCTCTCCCCCATCCCATGGTGGGGGGACCAAGCGAGTGGCTGTGTAGTGCTTAGTCACCAGCTGGGGTTAAACCACGACATTAACTAAATAAATTACAGCATTTCCTTTAAGTCCCATATCCAGGTGATATTTTTACTTTAAAGACTTTAGTAAGAAGTCTCAATGACTCAAACTGTAAGGTTTCTGAGGTGTTCAGAGAATTGCATCAGAATTTCGGTAGTCTCATGAATATAACTTGCTTTTACACTTAAAAGTCCAAATAAAAAGTGTTTTTCCTTTTAGCTTGCTTAGAGAAGTCAACAAAACTCTGTTTTCAAAGATACAAGATGAAATGGTATTTCAGGATATATAACGTTTCTGGGTTTTTATCCACTTCTCTCTTTCACTCAAATAAAAACATATCTTATTATTAACTATACTAGCTCAAAGACAAACACCAGGCATATAGAGTAACTGATAAATGCCAAAAAATATTCTGTATCGTGCATCATTCATGTGCGCACTATAACATGTAGAATTCTGCTAGCACTCATACACTGACCACGGGTAACTGCTCAACCATGGAATGGTGTAGAATAGGTATTGTTTAAAAGATTTGTACCTCCATGTGACTTGAATTTCCTTTCTTGTAGCAATTATAGATGCTTTCGTAAAAGCTAAACTGATATGTGTTTCTTCTTTTCAAAGAAATAAAACTTCATTAAGCTTTTTCCCCCTTAGAGGGCTCACATTGAGAATCGATATGTGTGCAGTACAGAGCGGACACGTTTAGAGTTCTGATAATGGAGATAGGAAAAACCACCACCACCAGAACACCAGGAATCTTTCAGGTTGCCCAAAGCATGGAACCCAGTGTCAGTTTAAAAAAGAAAATTTCTAAAAAAAAGATGACTCTTTAGAATTCAGACTACATATGCAGCAGCTTGTCTGCACTAACATGCAGCCACTAGAATCAAATGTACGGCTAAAAAAAGATCTTACGAAGGGAAAGGTGATACGACATCACCTCAGCATGAAGCTGGACAAATGTTACCACACAAAGCAAATATTAAGTCCTTATATAAAATACTGCATACAGTTCTGGACATTCACCCAAAGAAAATGCTTTCAGATTGGAACAGATGACAAACACTAGGGTAAAGGAGGGGCAAAGGAAATCCCATCTTGCAGGAGAAGGGAAAGACAATGGCTGGCTTAGTTACTCTGAGAAAAAGTTTGAGGGGGGGAATGGAGGGAACCAAGAGGTAACAACTCCATTATCTAACTATAAAAAAAGAGTAAACAATAGATGAAATTTAGAAAACAAAAATAAATTTAAAAAAAGCTAAAAATGACAAAATAACCAGCTGAGGATCTCACTCTACTGCTGCATATACTATTCATCTTTATAGAAGCATCCTGGGCTACAGAGTCTGAAAACCAAAATGGAAATATAGTCGTATCCTAGTGCAATCCTCATCAAGTTTTATCAAAGGAAATTGCAATGCTCAATGAACCTACTTAAAATAATTTCTAACAATTTAAACAGGATCAAAATGCTTCAAGTCAACTAATAAAATTTCTTCTGTTAGTCAACATTATAGAGCAAATACTAGAGTACCGATTATTCAGATTACACATGGCCCATCACACACTAAATAGTAAATCACAAATTAATTACACAGTAAATATTCACATACCTACTTCCCTCAGTCTTTGGGAAGAAATTTGGTGAACCTTTTCAGTTAGTTTGGCATCAAGGATGGCTTAAAAACCACCAATTCCATTAAAAGGGCTTCACAGAAGACTCTCATCCTGTGACTGTTCCTTAACTGTCAGACTCTGCCAAGCTTCAAAACCATGTCTAGGAATATGTGCTTCTTTTTTAAAACAAACAAACAACAAACAAGCAAACAAACAAACAAAAAACCCCCTAGAAACCCCGAGATCAGTCACTGTCTATTTTGTCAAAGATGCTGATCTGCCTACACGCTAAATCTGCACATTGCTGATCTTTGTGAATGTATTTTTGTTGTTGCCAAAAGAAATGTTTCAACAGCAGCTGCTTTTCCAAAAGAAGTAGCTCTGAATAAACAAAGAAATCTGTTTGTGATGTCCACATAGCTCTGGTTTATAAGAAATCCAATTATAAGAAGTGTACGAATCCATTAAGTTGGACTCATTTGTAGTCATGTCTCTTTGTAGAAAACAGGGCTTGCTGAGTGGACAGAGTGAAGGAAGAGCACTTTAGAGCAAGGAGTAATTTTGATTGTATTAATAAATAACATGGAGGGAGTATTATATTGGAGCGACAAGAGGGGAGTCAGAACACATTAACTTTGGGAGCGTCTCCTCTATAGAGCACTCTCCAGAATCATGGGATGGCCACCCCTTCCTCCCATGTGAGCATCACTGTGACAGCTCGTAAAACCAAGTATCTGTGCATGTGAAGGTGCCCTCAGAGACCCTATTCACTGACAAAATTGACAGCAACAAACTTGCCACTTCTTGCCATCTAGCGAGGCTCAATGCCCGGCACTCATGCCAATAAGTTCAATGTGAACCATGCAAAATACAACTGAATCACACAAATTGAAGCATTTGCATATAAAAGTGTTTTGATCACATAAGTTGACCAATGTAACAGTAAAGAACATTCCAAAGGTGAATCTCAGTGAAAGAACACTCCACAGCTTTTAACTACATACAAAGTATTCACAGAAAAAAACAGATTATCTTTCAAAATTATTAACAAATTTAAATTTGGCCCTGTGACGGAAAGTATGTATAGATGACATCCCCTTTTCTGTTACCTTTGCAATGGTCTCGTGCAGGCTGAAGGAGGGATCCAGCTCTTCAGTTTTTGTTGTATGTACAGGAAAAAGAGCTTCGGAGAGAAAGCTAGAATTCTGTGAGAAAGAAATAAGAAGCCTTTTAGGATTCCACATTGATTTCCTCCTTCAAATGCTTATTGGATTTTGTTCAGAGGTTGAAAAATCCTTCAAATTGTTCTTAAGTTTTGTCAGTTATTAAACTTATTTCACTGATCTAATTAACTGATTCCAAGTCCCTGAAAGAGGCAAACCCCCCTAAGTCTTATGACTTTATTTCTGGAATGGAAGTTGTCTTCGTAATTACACTTCCCAAAGCAGCTAAAAATTTTGCCTAGAGGGAGAAAAAATATCCACACAGGTTTCATTCTGAGCTGGGCAGCAATCAGAGATTTTATTAAATACTTCATGATTTAGTCTTTGGAATAAATGTATACACAATAATCAAAGAATGTACTTTTATCTTCTGCAACCATCCTACTTCTGTATACAGTAATACCATCTACATAATATGGCTTTTTGGTCAATTCCCTAGAGTTATATCATTTAGGTTGACTACTCTTTTTAACACCAGGCAATCTTAATGTATTGTTTGTACAAGATGTTTGCCTCTTCTTGTACTGTGAGAAAGCAAGAAGTTAGGTTGCATATTTGCTGTCACAAGGAAACAACAAACTGATACCCAGGTGCGGACTAAAAAAAAGCAAAACAATACAAAACAAAACCCCAAGCCTCAAAGGTGCACAGATGCCTAAAACAGGAATTGTTTTAAAACTACGTTCCTGAACCTGGTATAACCACCCAGAAACTAACCTGAAAAGGAAAATCTTTCTCTACATCCCTGTAACTCCTGAGAAATATATCCTGAAATTATCCTTGCTTTTGTGGAGTGCCTCTAGTTTTGCTTTTAGGCACGACCTGAACTGCCCCTCTGGGAAATGCTAGGAACCTAGTGCCTATCTAATCCCCACCTGGTATAAAAATGGGTGTAGAGGGCACCTTGATGGACTGAGATGCTCGATTTGGTAACCCTACTTTGAATACACTCACTGTTCACCAACAGCAATGAGTTCAGTATTAAAGCACAGAAAATATGGCCAAAGTTATTACAGAGATGAGCAGAAAGATGTGACAAGTGCATGAATATCATGCCATTCTAAAATGTATCAGCTATGAGCAGTTCTTTTAAACATACTCTTCAAAGTGAACTCTGAAGCACAAATAACCAGAGATGCATCCACTACATTTACCTACATCCTGGAGAGGAACAAAACTTTGCCTCAAGCCCTCTGCCAAAGTCCGCTTAGCTCTAGGCAACTAAGTTCAGCATCATAATATTTTGTATCTCCTTTTGGAAGGCCTAAATCTTTCCCTGTCCATGAATCTTATTCTGGGTTTTGATTTTAATTTTGGACACCAGCACCTAAATATATTATTGTGTTTAGCTAGAATATCCTGAGTTCCTTTATCGTATTTCATATTTAGTGCACAATGCACTGTGTGCCATGTAGAATCACATACAGGCTTACCAGAGGGATTGACTGGGGACTGCACAGGGACTACAAGCCTCTCATTAACATGCTTCCTTGTAGCATGTCTTCGTATCTGAGTGCTGGGAAACTAGTCTTGTCCTTTGTTCGAAAGCCCTGGCAGAATTTCTAGGGAAGTATCCAGTTTCAGATTAAGTTAGGCTAGTCCTAGAACTAACATTTTGCATGCATCTTTTAACGCCACTGGTTTTTTTCTGGAGAAAGACAGTAAAAAGAATATAAGAAAACATATCCTTTAAGAAAGGTTAAGCAGAGGAGTGTGACTCACGAAATGAATATATTTTGCCAGATTCATAATCATAACATTTTATATATGCTAGTTCTGGAGCTTTACATAGGACCCCATAAGAGGTACCCCAATTCTGAGTGCAATTTTAATGTTCTACGAATTTACGTATAAAAGAGTACTAGCAGCAATAAGAAGCTGACAATATCCCTGGCTCAGAAAAGCCTAAATTATCATGAGATTATATTATGATTACATCTCTATGAAAATAATTTTGAAAAATGTCTACTCTCTTCAGATTGAATTCCAAATAAAATTCATAGAAGCCCATGGTCCTGTATTTAAGATGAATAAGTCTTCTGGTTTAGATTATTTCCCAGACTGTAAGGCAATATTGACAACGTTCTGGAAGCATGCCCTTTTCAAATACCAGCTTCCCATATCTACTAGACTAATATATCTTCAGTTTACTCCTCTTGATATATGCTGATCTTCAATAGCTTCTGTCCTTGTACTCCAAAAAAGACTCATACTCTGTACTCACAAGAAGTGAAGGCCCTTCTTAGGGGCATTAAACTTAGTAATGATGCCCAACACATTCTTCAACAGCCATAACATTATATGCATTCAGAGGTTGCATGCTGAGCAGTGGCCAAATAAAGCTTTGGTTAAAAAATATTAAAACTGATCTGAGCTTTAACAGGATTGATTTGTAAGGTTGGCACTCCACTACCTTTTCACTTGCTAAAAACACTCTGTAGGGTTTATTGTTTAAACAACAGGAAGTGAGCAAATGAAAGAGACAAACAATTTAGATGCTTTGTTCTGGCTTGTACAACCTCTTCTTATGTGACTGAGCTTTGCTCTTTTGCATCCTGGGTTCTAAGCCATACAAAGACTGAAGAAAAACGGTACTTTAGCTAAAAGAGCTGTTAACGTCAATTCAAAGAAAAGTAGTTAAAAAGCAGCAGAGAAAAACCCCTACCTTCTTCCTCGAAATGAATAATATAAAGTATCTTACTCATGTAGCCCTGGGGGATAAAATGGTGGTATCTGATATATGCCAGCTGAATCGGAATTATGTTTGTACTGCACAATGCAGTATATCGCATGGATCCAAGAGCTAGCTCTTAATTGGGCACAGCACTGTTAGCTCTCTTCCTGAACAATTGTGGGACACAAATGCATTGTATCAGTGATGTGATACGCCAATATGCTCTGCTCAAAACTACTCAACTTAGGCATAGTTCCCTACAGATGACATGTCATCAACAGTGTGACATCTCATAGACATATTCAAGAAAACTCAGTGAAAGGTATGTCTCAAAAATCTACATTACATTGCTGGTAAGTTTGCTTGTTAATTTTTTTCGACAAATTAATGCCTCCATGATCAATATTCTACCAGTATTTCCATATATTTCTAGAAGATTATTTCTGGTAGTAAGCTCCCACCACTTTCTTAAAAAAAAAAAAAAATATAATTAGCACCGAATTGTACAAATTTTTGTGTTCAGTGATGCATCTGTGTTGTATAATCTGTCACAGATTTATCAGCATAATGAATGAAGTCATTCTTCCCTTCAGAAAACTAATTTTTTTGTTGTTTTTTTAGATCTCAGGGAGAAGATGCACAAAGTAATTTATTATTAAGATAAAATACATACTTCAAGATTAATTCATAACACCTATTCATCTTTGTTTTAAGTTTGCGCACTAGTTTAGAGAGCTGTGTTATTTGACTGGGGGGAGGTTGAGGAACACTGTCATTCTGCTATGGTGGTGCTAATGCTGTTCATCATCATTCGCATAATTGCAATCAATAACTTAAAAAGAATTACATTATTTATAGTCATTCTTGAGTACCTTACTGAGAGTCAGTGAAGGGAATGATTACTGAATTCGATTTGCTACACAAGATCAGATTATCGCTCCATCTAGACAAATATTCTTTCTCTGGAATCTAAAACTTGATGGATCAGATGCCTGTAAAGCAGGGAAACACCGCTTAACTGGCTTTTATCCCACCCTACTCTAGACACACACCTTCAGAGCACAGATTAGGATTCTAGTTGTCCTACGCTCATCTCACATTCAATGGTGAGAGATACACACACTGCAAGTTTACATTCATACGCATTCTCTTAATTTAAGTGCCTTCATGGAGCAGAAGGTCTTGCTCCTCTCACACAACTTAAATGGAAAGAAATACTGGGTCGTAAGTGTTTGAATTACACAAGTGAGTGGTGTGACTGAACCCCAAGTCAGCTAGAGCTCTGATGTGGATCAGTCCTGGTATCTGCCTGGAGGCAAACACCTGAAAAGACAAACTTTAGTTTTCTTTAAAACTAGGTTTTATGAGAACTGAATCTAGGACAACAGCCTTTATTAAAAAGCAAAACTACAACAACATAAAAACCACTTTGGAAACAACTTTTGCTTGTTGTTTCTGTGCACAAGGAGTCATTATCTTTAGGTTCTTCAAACTCAGCACAGCCCCCGCTAGGATCCCCAGGAAACCAGGTTGTTGGGTTTTTTTACCCATCTTGTGGTCAGACTATGAATATGCTCCCTGCTCTTCTCATCAGTCCCTTCTGTATTGAAAGGTTTGGGGTTCTTTTTGGATTTTATTACTGTTCCCCTCTCACACCAGCCCAGTTGCTCTCTGTTTTGTTTGCCACACCTATGCTCTGGAAAACTCTCCCAGATGAGTATGTTCCTTGTCTGAAAGCCACTGAGCAATCAACCCTCCCTCCAAAGGCTTCCTCCGACCTAGTCGAGACCACAGCAGCTGGGCAAGGTAAACAGGTAGCCTTTGCCACCACCTCAGCCGCGGCCTTTTAAAGGAACACAACATAAGTAAGCAACAATCAGCATATAAATCAAACCACATTTTGTCATCACAAGTGGCAAGTCATTTTGCTCATCATGGGATCAAGACCCTGCTTGCTAAGATCTTGAAAAGGAGTCATTCAGAATCACTGCTTTAAGCAGGCATGAGTATTTTTGCGTGACTAAATTTTCTGCCTAGAAAACAAAGCCCTTCCTATGGAGTGCACATGAAATAAAAAAATTACTACAATTTTATATATTTGTACAGATTTATAGATAACATTTATTATTGTGTACAGACAGATAATACTTGCAAATAGTTAATCCAAGATTACTATTTGAAATAACTTGCTGACATCTGAAATATCTTGTTCTGCACTTATAAAGGAAAATGTTTAAAACAGTTGTTCCTTTTTTTTTTTCCATAGGAGACACGTCCATAAAGAACTACTAGAAAGCCAAACATATTCTGTTTCTGTTGCCTTTTATTGTCTTTCAAGCACTATGCTCATCAGAGAAAGCTGCATTAACTTTCCAAGTAGCAGAAGCCCACTCTTTATCCCAGGCAGCACATGGCAGAGCTATGAGTCTAGATGATGTTGCAAGAGTACCTCTCAGCATTTAACAGCAAGAGCAACACTTTCCAACAGCAAGAAAGTGAATCAGACTCCTCATTTATTCTTTCAGCAAGCTTACCATAACAAGCGAGTGGGTTTTTTTTTTTAACAGCAATATGCTAAGCAAATTTCTAGTAAACATGCACTAAGAAAAAGACATGCTAATCCAAAGAGCACTAAAAACAATTATGTTATTCCTTCATGTTTTTTACCCACAGTAGGAGTTACAGCTACAGTTGCTGTCCTCATACTCTCCCACACTCACTTCCTAAACAAAATTCATCTGCCTTCACTTCTAGTCAGGCACTAGCATCACCCCCACTTTGCACAAAGTGCAGATTGTTCTACGTATTGTGCAGCTGAATGCTCTCAACATGGTATCAATTTATGGAAAAACTTTTTCAAGGTCAGACCGCTGTGAGACACCCTAAAATTTAGGAGGCTCAGCTTCCAGTCATGCCTTTGATAATGTCCTTCTTGCCTTCTGTAAATTGTCCTTTAGGTACATAGCTATCCAAATAGATTAAGAACATTTGCTCTTCTGATATGAAGCTATTCTTATCATACAGTCTGTACAATTCAGAAAGGACCACACCAATAATCCTTGAATTCCCAGTGTAATGATTTGGTTTCTCTATGAGCTCTTGAGAAGAGAAATGAACAGGTATAACATCTATTTGGAAGCGAGCTTCCAACCCCCACCCCCCCTTTGTTTCATCTTCGTTTTGGAATGATCAGTTAACCTGATCTTTTCAATACTCATTTAATGAAGCAGTCTGTGAAATTAGAAAGACATTGATGTTCCACTTTTCAAATAATGGGTCACTTCTGATTAAACTTCGATTGAACATTCAACTTTCAATCTTAAAACAAATTGCCTCCTTTTCTTTTTAATTTGAACCCAATTTCCTGCTGCCCTCGGGTCTCATGACAGTAATTAATTGATTTATGAATCGATTAAATGGAGATCGAAAATGCAGGAAAAAAAACCTTAAAACCCCAAACCTGGCTTACTCTTGCTTATTTATGATGGGCACTTGCACTAAAATTAACTTCTGATTTACTAGACTCATTTTTCTAACTTATCTTATCCTTCCTCAACTAATTAAGTGAACAGAATGCTTCACCTTTTAAAGGTACTAAATTTGCCATCCCTTGTGTACTGTCTTATAGCATACCTTCAATTTATATGCCAACTTTCAACCAATGCATTTTAAATCATGAATAAAATCCCACAGCACTTCTGGTGACTTAATGTAAAACAGAGTAAATACCAAGACATACTTTAGAGATCTGTTTTCCTGTTACTAAAAAAAAAAAAAAAAAAAAAAAAAAATCAAATTTTTCCACATACTGTCTTAGAGCTGGAAACAGTACATACAACAAACAACAAACAATTTTCTTTACTAGGCCAGGACAATGCTGCATCCACAACAGAGAGTCCTGTTTTCTTGAATATTACTTTAGAAACGGTTAAATTACCAGTCAGGAAACTCAAATTATGTAATTAATAATTCCTTAATATGCTCTCATTCCATACCTGAATAGATTTTTCTCGCCAGCTGAATATTCTCCAGCATTTATTAAAAAAACCATCCCTGTGTCCTTAACCTGGTGAATAATACACAAATACCTCCAGAATGTTTTTGTTTGTTTGTTTTTAAGTAACATGCAGTGGAAGTTTCTCTACTCAGCAATAATGCTCAGTCTGGAAAAACACAGTCTTTAGTCTAAAGTTCTTTAATCGGTTTGACTTCACCCTTGTTAATATTTGTCTGTATTGTCCGTATTTGCGCCAGCTTCGCCCTTCAGCACTTCACAATATTTGTGCCACCAATTTTGTACTGCACAAAAGTAAAAGACTCTTAGGAAGGTACAACAGAGAGCAAGCAGCGAGAGCAAAAATCCTTCTGAAATTTGTACAGGTAGGCCAAACAGTATAAACATGCTAATCTAACACTGCTAAAGCCTGCAAAGCAAATACCCCAAAGAAGGATGAAAGCCAAGAGAAAGCTGTTTATTTTCTTCAAATAGGCCAAAGAATAATGTCTAGCAGAGGAGAATTTAGGGGTATAAAGCTTCTGCTGCATCAGGACTGAGAATATAATCTGTTACCTGTCCACATATATATATATATATGTATATATGCATGCTGTGTCTGCTCTATGAGCTATTAACCTGTTTCACCCTTTCTGCCTTTTTATAATATAACAGCATGAAGAGTAGAATTGCAGCAACCTGAGGGACACACACAAACGTGCAGTGTCTGGTCACTAAAACACAAAGCAAGTAGTCAGTGCTTACCTTCAGAGTCAACCTGGGAAACAAGTTTAGTTGGGAGGCCGAATTCACCTGCAGAGCACACACTACAAAGTTATGCTAGTGCCCAAAACTATTACCCAGAAATCCAGAGGCTTACAATTCCATGAGGACTTGTCTGCATCTGTATTCAAAACCATTGCCAAAAATTTGTCATAGCATGAAGGAGAAAGCCTCATCAGAAGAAAAGATAAAGACAGAGTGGTGAGAAGAACAAAAATACCTCTGAAACCTGCACTGCAGGCTCTCACTAATTCCTTCTTCCATTTTACCCTAAGTCAAGCAATTGGCATATGGAGTCTTGGCAGCAAGCATACAATTGTATTCCTTTGTGAAACAGGTGTTTCACCTCAGCTAGGCTAAAAGACCATCTCTTCTCCACTTTCCTTTTTTTTTCCTGGCAGGGTGTAAGAGATTGAACCAGAGGTTAGCTGGAAGAAGGATCAAGAAAAGAGTTATGGAAAAGGGTATTTCATAGACTAAAATATAGCTTAACATCAGCTACCTGGAATACTTTTAGTTAGGGAGGGTGCTGCAGACTGAAGCAGATTTTTAAATATATTTACTGAAAAAGTGGATTATCTAGCATAGAACATACCGAAGCCAAAGTGTCGTTCTCTAATATGTAGGTTAAACTGAATCAATGGAATAACACCAGGCTTTAATGTATGGCATAGATTTCTCACTAATAAAGGCCCTTAAAGCTGCAAATACATCGCAGAAAAGAGTGCATGCCTCTCCATCTTACTAGTAGGCTGACTCTTCCCCTTCTAGCAAATACTCTTGGTATCTAATTAAATATTCTCCCCCCAAATCCACAAAGGATTATAAAGCCACATAAAAGTTGATTTCCACTGGTTATTACTTAAATGAAACTAAAGACATAATATATGTGTGTTTTAAAATTATTTTTAGAAAGCAAAGCTTTGCAGTTGCCACAGCCTAACGTGTGTCAAAAATCTTATTCAAAGTGAGAATGACCCTACTTTGTGAAAATGGGCATGTCAGAAGGAGTTTCTGACAGGAGGCTTTTCTTTGGTATTTCTACCTTTTCAGTTTACCGAAGAACTTTTAGAAATGAAACAAAATGAAATCTATTTTCTGTTTTAATGTTCTGGTAAAGATGTGCACTGACCTTGTGATGTCACCAGATGCTGGACAAAATAAGCAAGGCCTGCCAAAGCAGACTAGAAAGACTAGCAGACAGAAAACAGAAGAGGCAGAATTGGAATCACTGCTGCACAATTTATTTTATTATTCAACTCAATTGTAGCCAGAAAAACTCAAGCCAACAGTCATCAGACAGGAAAAGAATATAAGCACTTTTCTCTCATCTCTTTTAATTTAATGCTTTCTTCCTTGCATTAGTAAGTGAATTGAAATAATCACTCTAAAGCTATAAATTCACAGACCGCAGCACAAAGAAAGCAACTTTTAAGATATCAGGATACTTGCATAGCTTTATTCCTCTCTAGAGTTTTCCCTTGACACTTTTTAAACTGAAAGCAGAATCAGCAGTTTAAGTAGGAGGAAGCAGCCCAAGCCAGAAATCTGGAACCTCACAGAGGATCTTCCCAAAGTTTCCGAAGGTTATAAACAGGAGGCTCAGTTCAGATTCACTACATGTACAAGAGAACACCTTTTCTTGGATGTCGTGTGAAGGGTGCAAGAACATTTTGTAACATTTTATGATCATTTGTGAGTATTCAAATTATGTGGAAAACATGCAGTGCCAGTAAGATCATCCTAACAATGTCCTGCTATAACCCATGAATCCCAGTGACAATGTCTTTCATAATCGCAAATATTATAAAGCATGATGCTTTTATTTCCTGATTCGATGCCTTCGATTTCCAGGTTTTATTTTTAGTGCTTTAAAAACCTATTTAAGTTATTACACTGAATGAAGAATCTGATTTTATCCACTGGACAGATATTGTGTAGGTGGGAGGCTCACCATTTTGCGGTAAGAATTAGAATTGGCTTCTGCTAAGAACAACAATAATGTCTTCAAAGACAACATTTATTTACTGAAAGCCTTATTAAACAGTTCTTTAATGGCCACGATAAGATAGATCAAACACTGCAAATTTTATTTGAGAGAATGTATCATTGACTCAAATCACAGCTGTTTGATAAGCCAGTGATCTTGATTTTTTTTTTTCCCAAAGTATTAAAAGACAAAGCTGAGTGTCACACTACTAATACCTGCTGACAGAAAACAAGTTCTGATACTTATTCCAGATACTCTGCCAGAAGATTTTTTTAGTTGGTCTGTTGAATTTAGCCACTCAGAACAACAATGGTAAAACATTATCTTGAATGCAACATGCTATTTACTCCTCCAGGGAGGACAGATAATTCAGTGTCTTCTGTCCTCAGATAATACATGTTTTCAGTAACTAGATGCTTCAGCAGGCTATCAAACAGAAGCAATAATTGGTGTCTAAGCAAATTTCTCACATGTTCTCCCATATCCCATTGACTCTGTTAACTTCTAGGCTGTCTTTCTTCCATTGACTTTCAACAGCCCTCAATCAATACCAAGAAAATGAAGAGCCTATGAGAGAATCTGCAAGGACAGTTTACAGCAACAACATGTATTCATGCAGGGTGAATGCTAAAGAAGCTGTGAATTTTTGTTACTGTACGGCAGGTTTATGTAAAGAATTTTCCCCTTCTGAATGCACCGTGGAATGTTTGGGACATCAAAGCACTAGGATTTGTGAGACCAAACTGATTCTTTTTGAGCAAAGCAATGTATCCAACTGAAGAGGACGTCATCAGTTTCACTAACATTAGTGGAATAACAAAGATGCTCTTCCATGAAATTAAGTAGCTAAATATTCATATTATTCAATACAACAGCTCAAGCAATCAATTGAACATCAAATGTATTTTGTCTTGTAAAGCACTGACTCATTAACCTTAACAATTTCAGCATGCTTTCACTACCAAATTCAACTAAATCAGCATCCAAGCGAACAGATGGACAATGTATTAATGTATTACTGGTGAGTACTACACTGAGTAACCCCTGAACATACTGAGAAATTAAAAAGCACTGATTTATGCTAAAGATGGACAGAAAAGAGAAAACATGTTGGTCAGAAGGAATATGGTATGAATAAACAAAAGGATAGCTACTATAAAGACAGTATAGCCCATGAGTGAGAAAAGCAAGACACACAGGCAGCCATGGCTTGGACCTACCTTCACAAGTAGTCCCAAGACAATCTACTGGGGACTGTTTGAACTGTATTTTGTTGCACACTGGCAGTTCGTCACTTGTCCATGAAAAAAAATGAAACCTCTCTCTTCACCTGGACACATCTAACTCCCATTGCTACACCTTGTTGACCACAAAGTTCTACTACAAAGTTCATAAAATCTCCCAGTAGCAAATGCAACAGCACCAAACTCTCTAGAGACAGTTTAGAAAAAGGAGATCCTGGGTTCCCAAGCAACCTGCCATTCTGAGGCTGATACATGTTTGCTCCTTTGCAAGGGATTTCTGGTATTCTCTGATACTGTAAGCACACCAGTACTTTGATTCTTTCATACATGTGTGAAACATCTCCCATAGCTCCCCGTGGACGCAGCTACCAGCTGTGTATTTCCTTAAAAAATGTAACATATACCAGGGAGAAAGGAGGAGTAAAACAGGGAAGGAGGGGAACCATGCACAGTCATATTTTGAGATGGAAAAGCTACCGAATTGCGGATCACCACAGCAACACACTGCTGTTACGCAAACTCCCTATTAGTCTAGATACAGAAGGGGAAATACAGCTTCTGTTTAGGGTAGGAATCTCCCTGGAATATCAGGGTCAAACAACTGGCGCTAATTCTCTTCTAAGGACATTCACGCATATGGCATAGGCCTGGAAGTTCTGTTTTGAGCAGCTAAAGCTAAAGTAAGTATATCATGTCTTCATAGATGGTCTACCCTAATCCTTCAAAGAAAATGATGTCATGATGATTTTAATTGACGTTCTTGATAAATATACTTGGATCTGATAAATTAATTGGTACTGGGTGACACTTAATCCAGGAGGACATAAATAATAACTGAAGAAAACCAGCATAAAATTTACCAGAAGAGCCTGGTCAGCTGTACATCATCCAAGTAGTCAGTCAGAAATCTCAGGAGAGTAACTAACTCTTTCCTGCCTGGAAAGGGACTGGAGGACATACTGGAAGTAAAGGAGAAAATTATCTGGATATGGAGTAACAATGAGATTAACGACGTGATGCAAAATGTTGAGATAACTGCATTAGGAATACAGACATCTGAAACTTCAGAACATAAAAATTGATTGACTTTAAGCACTGTAACTGTTTGACCAGTGAACTACATTAGTGATACAAAAATGGCTCTCAAATAAGGGATATCATAGATCAGACAACTGATGTTTGCTTTATATATACACACACGGGTACAAGGTTGTGTTTGTGCAGTTAAATTTCTCACTTTACCCAAAGTTTGCTGACAAAACTATACCACAGACTTTGCTGCCTTCCATAATGACACCTTGATTATATATATAAACAGATGCATATAAAAATAAAGCATGTGTATATACATATAACCTATAGAAATAATCATTGACAAGAACTTTGCTAAGAGAGAATGTAAGAGAACATTGGTCAGAAATTTACAGTGACAGTTATCACAGTTTGTTCACAATACATCCAAGCTGCTTCACATTACAATACATGTTAGATTCCCAGGTAAGTTGCAGCTCAGACACTGTAGTTAGAAGACAGAGGTTGTGTCTGTCTGTCACTGGGGATTACCTGTCCTTGAGTTTGCAAATTGTTTACTGGTTATTTTCAGCTTTGTTGACATATACAGTCCTTTCTGTATCAGAGATACAGAGACAGAGAACTGTTCTTTCAAAGAAACAGTACCTTTTAATAAATTCTGGCAGCCAGAGAAATGGTAATAGCTCACTGGTAGGCAGAAATTAACTTCATTTTCATTGCTTGTTTTGTGAAATCTAAGAAACAGTGTGCTGGAGATTATAATGGTAATGGACATAGGTATTCACGTGGCAGTAGCCATCCACTACGCTACTGAATTACCAACGCTGCAATGATCGATAAGGCAGCTGCAAATCTGAAAATAAAAAAAAAGCCTCCAAATGCTTCCTACAAGTTCCACTTAAATTAAATTAAACTTCTCACAGAAGCTAATTAATTAGACACTTTCACTGAACTAAAATTAAATAATATAAACATCATGTCAAGGTCATAACTGGAACCAACTCAGTACATCAGTGAATCAATAAAGATAGGGAACAGACTCTGGCCCAGCGTGCCCAAACCAGCTGACTGGATAGAGTCCTTACCCTTTACCCACGGCCAACACCCAGAACTTCCCCATGCCACTCTGATTTCTACGAATTTGTATGTGCAGTTCAAAACTTTACCTTGACACAAAGAACCCCAAGAAGTGAAATAGCAGCTGAAGGTCCCCATAACACAGGATTAAAATGGTGCTCCTAATCGCTGACACCTGAACCCCACAACTTACAGACATTCAGTACCGTTCCCACACAGACAAAAATCGGTATAAACACCAGTTTCTCATTCACTTTTAAACAGACACAAGCCAGATGCACTGAAGACCACTCCATACTGCCTAAGCCCTCCCTCTACACTAACACAAGCACATGAAAGAGATAAAAGCAGCATGCAACATGGGAGTTATTTTTCGGTAAACTAGACCCTAAGTCCTCTCCATCAAGGACAGCTCCTCTGTTTCTTTTCTTGTAACAAAGAAAACTTGGAAAGCTTTTGATTTCTTTTGAAAGCAGTGCATGATGTGTCAGTCTAAGCATGTAAATACTGAAATCAAGAAACTCCAGTAAGTTTCCCCAAAGAGTGATAAAAAAGGAAGAAAAGAGGGCAGGACAGGGGGAAGGGAGGGAGCGGAAGCAGATGGTAAAAACAACTGAGAAGCCACATTCATCGAAGAGTTAAGATTTAGTAGCCTCTGTTTTACACCAGTGTGGGCGAAAATCACTTTTAAGGGCTCTAATGAAAGTTGAAAGTTACCTTCAAAAAGTTATGCATATTTCAACAGAAATAAAAATCATTATGCATTCTCTCTAAAGAGGATACAATCTCAAACTGTCAAAATTCTAAACTCTTCTACATATATTACATACAAATGCCTTCTATAAAGAAACCTCTTTTCATTTTTCTTCTAAATTAGCTTAGTGGTCCATGGTATTACACTATCTTGGTCTAGCCTGTGAATAATGTGACAGGTAATTTTTATACTTCTTGCCTGTACTTAAGTTTGAGTGAAGATACGGAAAACAACTTTTATGGTCTAGGTGTAAAAGTAAATGTTCTGTAAGCCCTGCATACCCAAACTTGGACAGCTACCATAAAATATTTCATGCTAAATATGTGTCCATCAATAAATAACAAAAAAAGAGGGTAGATTTTTTTTTTTAATAATGTGCAGTAACTTGTTTTTTCTCAAAACAAAATGATAATGTTAACATTGATGTAATCTACCTCATTATCACAGAAGGGATTTAAGAGTCTGTGTTATCAGATAGGATTCATTATGTAATGGGATGCACTGAGAAGGATGAATAATATGCAGATAACATAGGAAATCATCCAGCTATAATTTAAAAAATTGGATTCCTCATGAAACTGTCGACTGCAATGACATAGAAATGGATAGCAACAGTCTATTTCCATCTTGAAAAAAGCTCAAAATACTCCTGTACCAGCTTAAGTTTGCAAGCGATCGGAACGGCTTCAAAATACTGAACAGTTTAATGTTTTTTGATTTACAATGCTGAAGAAACAAACAAATCTATAACTGGAACCACACCAAATCCAGATTATATTTTCTCTTGTACCCAAACATTAGGCAGCCACAGCAAGGTTATTCTTCTCAGTCTCTGTGATTTACTTATGTTCCAGTGCTTCAGCAACTATGCTATAAACTGTGCTAGGAAAGACATAATCAAAATGAACTATCTTGCAACTATGGGGTTGGTTCCTTTCTCTTCAGTGAAGAAGCCCACTACTACACTTCCAAATACAGATCTTTTTAAAACTACTTTCCTCTGTCCCCTTTCATGAAGGAAGAAAGGCAAGTGTGGCCATCAGATTAAAATGTTGAGTCCAGCAGAGCAAACTACATTTTTAAGGTGCTCTACCAGGAGGAGGGAAAATGATATGGGGTGATGCTCATATAAAAAGAAAAACAAGGCAAAGCTTAAAGAAATAAGGGAGAGAAATAAGAGAAACAGAAGGTGGTTAAAAGAGGAAGTATGGATAAACTGCTGAAGTTCTGAGTCTCTCTGACAGGTAAAACTATGGCTAGAGACAGGAAACAACACAAAATTTTCCAGACCATGCTGTTGGGTCCTGCTATTATTTTTATATAATAAATGCAGTGTAAAAATGAAAGGAAGGATTTCTGCCAAACAACATTCTGGAGAAGGCCAGAGACACCCTTGACACCCTACTGCAAAAGCTGTGTTATATTTTAAGACATACATGTGGTACATTTTAAGACGTAAAATTAACATTAATCTGTTTTATGTAAATCAGCAGAAAGTTCTTCGACAGAGAGAGGTCACTCAGCAGTTACAACACTATGGAAGACTCGCGTGTCCTCTCTCCCTATACCTCAAAAGTACTGACACACATATACTTCGCATAGCAGAATCTGTCTTCTCCTTTCCATGTTCGATGAGGCCACTAAAGAAGCAGGATTAGGAAAATAGCCCTTAATTTTGCCTCAGAGTTTCAGTGATCCTGTGGAATCTGACTCTCCTCCTCCACAAAAAATACCCTATTTGAGCACACCAGCCTTAAACAACTGGTACCATAAACACGCAGAAGCAGCCCTCATCAAAATATATCCCAGCAAATTTAGCCCTTCTCAGTATATACTGCCTGAAATCACTATCTGTATAACCAACAGCTGTGTAAACAGCAGCTTACATTTTAAATTACATCTTTTCTATAACAGGTGATGCTTTCATTGCAGCTAAAAAGTAATGGGGCAAAAACCCCCTCAGATCCCCAGGAGATTTATTTTACTCTGCCTCCGTAGTAGAGGTAATCTATACTGCTGAATAAAGCTACAACTCCAGTATTAGCTCACTGTGATGAGATTTATATTCCAAAGAACTTTTTGAAAAGTTCACAGATAAAATTCCAAAAACCGTACCAAAAGTTGAAACATTCACACAGTTTAATAAAATGATTACCAATTGAATACCTTGCTCTTTTAGAATCCTTCTCATGTTTATGCTTCAAGCCTTTCATCAAGAGGTAGCACTGCTCCATTACGCAAATGTGTGAAAAAAATACTACGGAAAGACAAAAGCTAAACTGGGAAAAGAACCTAAACTTTTTGAGTGCAGTGGTTTGACCAGAACTACAAACTGTTTGTCAGAAACATCACTTTGATTACGAAAGGTGCTTTACAGATTTGGATTAAATACGCCACATAGTACCACTGCTAAACGCTGTTCTACAGCAACAGAGAAATCAAGGAGTTTTTTTACTAAGTAAAAAAGTAAGTTTGTTTTGGTTCTCTGAACATGAAACAATTTCCAATCGAGTTTCAGAGGTATTAAACACTCACAAATTCAATTGACATTACTCAGAATTGTGGGAACTCGGCATATTTTATGGCTGAAAAGCCTCAGCATGATCAGCTAGAACGTGTGTCAAACAACATTTTGAAGGATTTTAGTTTCAAACGACTTTGATTATAAAGAAAGAACTTAGGGATCTGAGCAACAAGTTCTGTGCCTCCATATGGGCTTTCTACCCATTGCCTCAAAACCACATCAATTGTATCCACTTTCTGAAATAGATCATTCTATCTTCACAAAACAACTTCTCAAATTGTGTTAAACAGGATAACTCAGAGTATTCTGGATTCATGCACCTTTTCCAATCATGTCTCCAGTTATAGGAAATTTCGTATTAGTTAATAAGTAAGCGTTCACTGTGACTAAAACCACTTTCTGTTAATACACCCACAGATTTGAATAATCAGCCTTTTATTGTTGTAAAGGTTAAGTTTCAATAATTTTTAACACTTTTTTTTGTATTTTGTAGAGGTGATTCTCAAGAGCAGAGTTGAGTCTACAGTGAATGTTGCTTCATATGGAAGAACACAGTTATCAGTCACAGAACTGAAATAAACCATTTAATACCAGAATTTCCATTAACGTGCAAATTTAAAAAGATGCCAAAAGCAACAGAGAAGTACAAAAAAAGATGTGTAAGGGAAGAGAAACAAGGTAAGCTATTAAGTGATAAAGCAGTATTTTCTATTACACAGACACACAACCAATGTATATCCTTTCAGAAAGAACAATGAAGAATTCAAATAGAAACTGCATGCATGCTCTTCAGATCATATAACACCATATCCAGTGTTTTCAGTTATTCCTAATTTACAATCAAGTAACCAAGAGCTGAGCTTCAGTCATGTTGCTTACAAAATAAAAACACCACAGCTGACGAATTTACATCTAAGACACTAAGCAGAATCATGATGAACAGTGACATATCCAAAACCATAGTTTTGTCCATTATATGCATGTATTTTATATCATTAAGGAAGATATTTATGTATTATACCTGTTATACCATTTTTTGGTTTGAAAATACATTGTCATACAAACATGACTAGTATTTTCAAGGGCACAGAAATGGTCCACATGTGAAAAAAAAATAAAATCAGAATTTACTCACTTGCTCAAATCTGTTATTCCTGATGTACCAACGATCATACGATCGAGTAACTGCATTGATATCTAGTTCTTATTGCAGTGCAGAGAGTAACAAAGACAAGTCTGTGATCTAAGACCTCTTTACTTAAGAGCTGCTCGCTCTTGTTGATGTAAAGCTAAATGAAGAAGTTTCTAATGTTATTCTCCATTGAGCTGAGGACTAATAGACATATAATCATGGGCTTTCAGTAGCAGAGAAACTCAGTTTTGAAATCAACATTACTTCTCTCTCTGGAGGCTCTACATGGTCACTTGGATGTAAATTAATCATTAACTTGAATAGCATGACTCCTCCTCAAAGTAAGAGAACCTGCAGTATTAGGAAAAGCTGATCAGCCTTTCTCCTAATACATCACAAATCAGAATGTGACCCTCACATGGAGGTAAAGCCAGTGTACCAGAGGTTAGGAGGAGAGGAAGGCTTTCTTCAGGAACTGCAAGAGAATCCTTGGAAATTGGGTTAATATTATTGGGGTTTTCCACTTGAGAAATTCTTCCAAGTTTACTTCTTACTTGCAGACTAAAATGCCGCATATTTTCTGCTAGTAAATAAATGAGCTGCATTTCACTCTGTGCATTTTTATACTAGTGGTTGAACACTTAGAATGCACTTTACTAGCTCACAGATCTGACCACATGCATTTGCCATGCAGATTTAACCTCCCTGAGGCTGTGGCTTACTGTACTAGGTAATTTCAAGCAAGACAGTTTTACTCACTCTGCTGGTCTGAATGTTTCCTCTTACAACTTTTATTTCCTCTTATTTACTCCTCAGGTTCCTGCCAATGAAAAGCTTTTACAACCTTCTGTAATCCTTCTGAGGATTGGCGTTACACTGACTGTGTAAGAAATGCATTTCTAAAGCTGACCTATAACTGTTGCTCTGCAGGCAGACTACAAGGCATAGGTCTTGGGCTTTTTTACTCTAAACCAGGGTTTTTTTAGTGTGGAATAGCGTCAGTTTTATGTGACACTGCATGCTGTCTGACAGGTGGATAAAGTAAACAACTGATGTATATTCCAAAAGAAGAGAATTTCCTGAGTAGGTCACAGAAGTGAAAGAGACAGCAGAGGAAACCAACCTGGCAAAAATGATAGTCTACAAAAGCACGTCAAAACATCCCGTTTCTGAAATCTGTTCTCCCAAATCCAAATCCTGTTTTGCAATGAAGCTGACAAAGCTGAGGCATAGTTTAAAAAGCTGAATGGCTTGGAAACAAACAAGCAAAAATCCCTCCCTGTAACTCAACAGATTATTTGCAGTCACTAACCTGCACAAGAGAAATTCCTACAATGTTTATTAATATGGCTGTAAATCCAGAATAATTTCTGTCTGCATTATAATGGTACTATCCCTGTTTGATACAATAAACAGAATCCCCAATAAACAATTGCAATAAACAGTAAACTGTAAACAGATTGCTTGTCTGATAGAATATAGGAGACACAATGAGCCTATGTTTTGAAGGACTGTTAATAATCAGTACAATAAATAACAAAAATATAGCAAATAATCCAAATTTAATCATTCTGTGTAACTTCGCTTTTAGGAAAAAATCCATCCTCTTGCCAACAGAAGTTTACACATTTTGCTAAGCAGTTTTATTTCTCACATGAAATAGATCTCATGGGGTCAAGATCTCCTACAGTCTGAGAGGTGCAGTACATCAACTTCAAGACTGCAGATTACACTTATCACGAGTTTATTTCTAGAACATTATTTTGCAAGAAGGACAAAAGCTGACTTTTCAACAGAGAATCAAATTTGCTGTGTCATATTGAAGCAAATACGAAAATACTCTCTTATGATTTTAATTACATTGCTGAGTCATTTTGAGAGACAAAAATGCACATCTGCAAAGTTAACTGAACACAAAGAAAAACTTTGGTAGGATTGAAATAGACAATAGCCAAGGGAACCTTCAGTGTTCATATCGTAAACATTGCTGGGAAATACTTATTATTTTGATATACTGAAGTTTGGAGATTCTTTCTCATGCTATATAGATCCTATATACACAGATCTGGAATGAAAACTATGTGGAATAGCTGCTAAGTGACAACAGAGATCTGCACTGGACCACAAGCCTGTCATAAACATTGCACTCCTAGGTCTTCTGCCTTCACATTTTCCTTACAGTCTTTGCCTTGTGTTTAATCTGAAATAGAACACTTTGCCTAATAGGTGCAATGATGTTTAGAAACAGAAGCCTCCTTATTTATATAAATTCTTGACTTAATCTATTTTAATTTACACAACAACATGACAACAATGCTCCAATAGTTGGCATATTTCTGTTTTGGTTTGCATTTCTGAAATAGAAGCATATTAGCATGCAGTGCCAGGAAGCATTCCAGCTCAACTCAGCTTCAGCTTTGTTCTTGAACTTGGAAAGATGTGCACAAATGTAGATAAGCACAGTGCAAGAAGAGAAATGAGGGGAATATGAAGTCAATGCATTGTTACATTTACAAGAAAACACAGACCTTTTCTAATGACTACTGTATCTTGAAAAAACTAATGCCAGGCTTCCTGATCCTCAGCTGACCAACCGAGGGTACATTTGAGCTGTCCAGGTGAAAACATAACCTACAGTTGTGAAAGCTGAGGAAGGACAAACTTTCCTAACAGTTTTTCTATGTCCAGTTCCAACCTGGTCTCCAAACAGCGTAACACACCTCTTCCTTCCACTTACCTTGCAGAGGACAATGGACTGAAAAAGAACACGGTGTTTTGAAGACTCTAAACAAGCATACAGGTCTGTACAACCAACATATATACTGGAGAGTCATATTTTGCCCACAGTATGAAAATGGATATAAAATTCATTTTGAAGGCTGTCTAATCCTACCGTGCAGGACAAAAAAACACATCAAAACTCATTTCCTCTATGTTGAAAGCAGTTTGAGAACTTGGGTTAGATAATATGTAACCTATAACACTATCAGCAATATTAACATTTTAACATAACATCCTCCCTTTTGGTTTTTTTGCTTTTCATTTGTGCTAAACATTTATCTGTTTGTTTGAATGCCATAACCCTATAAAATCAGTCACTTTGAAGCTCTGTGTTAATCCACTTACAGGACAAAACTTTCCACTACAAAATGCTTGTCATGTAAGGATATAACCTGAGAAAATCTAATTCTATCTTTCTGCCATTTTCAGTTTGTCCATTTTTATTTGTAACTACCTCTGATGTTTTGATGTCCTCATAAGAAAACTGCGTGGCAGGTACTCCGAGGTGGTTGATGAAATAATCTGAATCTCCCTGTATCTGCACAGAACTGACATTAGATCCTGGACATCTAGTCTTTTCCACACAGTTGAAGCTCTGGCTCTGAAAAACAAACACAAATCAAAATTCTACTTACTTATTTGCAACCAGACTCTTGACAACTTGTATCGATATCTCATTTACACAGCATTCTTTGGGTTGAAGCGTTTTACAAACAGGCTGGAACTTACACTGGTGCAAACAGGTATTAGCTGATTCATACTTAGTAGTGAGTGAGTCTACAAACCTTTCACCCCCTATTGATACAACCTGCATGCACTCTTTGGGATTGGACATAGCAGAGAATGAAGAGTGTGCTGCAACAGGGCTCAGTCTTTCAAAGGACAATGAAAGTAATATCTAATTGAAATGGTAGGAGGGGCAAGAGAAGAAGCTTTTGGTAGGCACGTAAAATGTCGCATAATGGGCAGGAGACTAGAGGTCATCATGGTGCCTTTTGGAAGCATGTTCTGAGATCTTTCATGGCTACTAAGGAATCAATTCTTTATTCAGTTAATAGCATGCTCTCTAACAGCAAAAAGCTGAATCAGATAATCATATTCAAGATACCTATGGTCTATGAAATCCTGGCAATGTAAAGAATTTGCTGCAATTACAGAGTAAGGGTTCAGAGAAAACCAGAATTAAAAGGCTAAAGACACATGAATACACATTTTCTGGGTGAATTACTTAGAACAATTCTAGTCAGTGACATGTTTGTATTTCTTTCACATAAGCATTTAATGGTGAAATCTTAGCAACGCAACGGTAATAAATGTAAAATGAAAACCGGAAAACAAGCCCAAGACTGAGTGCTACATACTAGTGTAGCTTTCAAATACATCAGGTAATTAAACACTTAATAAACAGTATACAAAAAGGCTTTCAACATCTACTATAGCAAATAAGATACTTAGGTTTCTTTTTAAAAATGTTAGGAAGTTGAAGTACTAGAGATTATTTACACGTAGCTAACAGTTTATATAGTGTAACATAACTTCCTCAGACCTACCTACTAAATTACTAGCTTGCTACAAGAACAGTGTAAGATTAGTTCTCCTTTAATACTAAAATACACCAGATTCTGTATATTAAAGTTCCTGATGTTAGCCGGAAAATGTTTTAAGACTTAGAAAGAGACAAATCTTGGTATTCTTCCATTTTTAAATTAGCATGATTATTGCTTCACAGTTTCACTTCAGTGCTATGAAGAACGCAATTGCATATTACCCAGTGTAAATAAGGGCTGCAGATTCTCACAGAAAACTATTGTAAAATACCTTCAAGAAATAGCTTCCATTTCATATGTATTTTTGAAAGGTGCCTATATCACTCTCTCTTTTTGTTAAACATTTCTTCACAATTGTGCAAGGTCCTTCCAAAAAGACTGAGAGTTACAGTCAAAATAGAAACAAAAGATCACTTCTGTATGTGCAGTCCACCTCTAGAAAATACTATCCCCTTTAAAGATATCCATGGAGCAGCATGATTCACAGCAGCCAAAATTCTGGCTCTCCATGGCACAGTAAGAAAAAAGAATAATAAAAAAATGAAGCATTAATGTAGCATTAACCTTAGGCATCATTTGTAAGTCATAGTTGTTACTGCAGACAAAGGTTTAAATCAGGGCTTTTGGGGGATTTTTTAGATTTAGATTAAGAGGTTTTCTTAAGTTTTTAAACCTGAAGATACCTCTTTAATTGCAACTTTTGTTCCTGTGTTTCACTCCCCCTTTACACCATTCTTGAGATGGTTTCAATCACATTGAGAAGACATTTAACAACATCACAGTGCGGCTGTTCAAAGACATACCAATCCACCTGTAATCTAAAGAGTCTCAATAAAGTCAGTAACCTTGTTTTTCAAAACCCGAAGCTACAACAGAAACAGCAGAAGCCCAAACTATATACTCATTTCAAAAGGTGTTTTTAAATAACCACACTTTATCTTCTACAAACTGTCCCAGTCACAAACACTTATAGTGCACATCCACACATAAAGGCATGTTTATAGTTTTATGCACATATATGCACAGAAGATCCATTCTTAAGTGATTGGTCCTTTCAGGAATTATAAGATGTTTAAGTATCACACAGTGTACTATACTACAGTGTAGATTAGACTATCTCCTAACTTCCTCATACTGCCCAACACATCTGGTCAAGTTTATAAATGAGTAGTCTGTTCTTCCTTTAATATTTAAAAGTTTCCTGAATGATGTGAAATACAGCATTTGGTTCAATAGGAAAATCTCTGAAATAAGCAAAAAACCCAGAGCTACCTACCAAAGGAAATCACAAAGTTAAACGACCAAATTAATCCCAATAAAACTGTTGGGGAGAACGATTCAATACCAGAAAAGACAAAGAGCACTGAGGAGTCAATGATCCATAAGGAAGCCACATACTATGCAGAAGGATCTTGCCTTTCTAAAAAGACCTGATCCTAGCTTGGTAAACACAATGGCATCAAAGCTCTTCAAGGTTAATGCTACTTGCACCTACTCAGGTTAAGAATTTATGTAACTATCGTGACTATCCAGAACTAATTTTCAAGAAGTAATCAATAGAAGGGATATCTTGAAACACGGTAAGGACCATCAAAATCTTAATATATACCTCACAGAAGTAAGGAAATTGAGCAGGGAAATAAATGCACCTCTTTTTCCTTGTCAATCTATATCTTTATACCTTTCACTCTACTAAGCGAACATTAACCTTTCATCATCTCCTGTGTATTCATATCTAGAACTTGTTACGGGATTTTCAGAAAAGGACTACTGCAAGCTGCTTACTGGAGGTACAAAGGTGGACTTGGAATTTATACCTGGAATTCCCAATTGGAGAGGAGGTAACAGAGGGTAATAGAAAACGAAAACAAGGTTTCACGCAGTGAATAACATTTCTCACAGCAAAAAATGCCAGAAATTTTTAATCTAATATGTGAGAGGTCAACTGGTATAACTGTAGAAATGAACTTCTAAGGCATTTTCCATTAGTGTCATCTTACTATACCCCAAAATTGTTGGCTACCTATCGAGAACATTAGAAAGCTGGATCATTATCGTCATCTACTAAGCAGATTAGGTTTCACAAAAAAAAAAAGCAATCAAGCTTATAGATACTGCAGGGACACGGCTAATTAACAGAGTATTTTGATATTGTTCCCCCTTCTGTATTTTTGCTGAGAGGTGAAGATGATGGTAGAGTCAGTTAATTCTGAATATGCACCAACCCCCATTTCTGCTAGCATACCAGGAACCGAAAAACTAGACACCTTTCTTTTTCAGAAAGCCAAACCTGACTTTTAGCCAGCATTCTGCCCCTTCTGAAAACACTTTACTACATTCAATTTTAACTATTCAAAAACAATCTGTTACTTTGTTGCTCACTATAGCAACAACGAGATATTGTTTATGTATGGAACTTTACATATGAAATGTTTAGAGAGTTGGTTAAGAGTACAATGAGATACAGTACTTTTTGTTTTTTTACATCACCAACGTTCATGGTAAAGCATTTATATTTTTACAACAGCACTGTTCAATTCAATAGTGCTAGCATCTTAAGAGTTTAACTGCTTTGTTCAACTTTCACTGTTCTGACACACAAGCCCCTGATAATGACTAGTTCACGAACAAAAATTTAACACTGCACTAATATGGGAGAATGCTTTCTGTGCAAGATACTGTTCTCTTCCAATTTATTTTTGTTGTTACTCAGACTCTACAACACCAGCTTTCTTCTTTCGCAATGACTGCAAAGTTCACGTAGTGTGTTTTGTATTCATTTAAAAAAATGAAACGTTTCCCAAAATTAATGAACTTTAAGACCAAGAATAATAAGGTCCTACACTTAGTAAAAATTTCCCATCAATGAAGTGTTGTTAAACTAACAGGCAAGCTTTTAACTTAGTCAACGCAAGAACAACAGCTCACCATACAGCATGCCACATATTTCACATACAATAACAAATCAAAGCAAATAAGTTGAAGGTATCAGCAAAGCAAGCCTCTTCCTCCACCCATCTTACAGTTATAAGAAAAGAAATTGAGGAACAATTACCTGGAGTAAGATCCAAAAATGAGATAGTCTTAGCATGCAGAAGAGTGACGGCAGGCATGGGAATGATGGGAGATGGGAGTAGGACATTTTAGGCTCTCTGCTTGCTTAAATACGGGTGTCTAATGCCATTTGAGATGTCGCGAGGCATTCACACAGACTTAAAGCAAGACACAGGGGAAAGCTGTATCTTGCTGGATCAGCATCTGTGGGAACGAAGTGTATCAGACCTCAAGTGGGATTAAATTTTTTTTTGTTTATAAGACTGAAAGGAGTTCCTTTATTTATACAGATTTGCTTGTCAATGTCCAGGTAGCTCAGTCTTGTATTTATTATTATTGTTTTGCAGGTAAAAGTAACATCAATTAAGTCTAATATCAATTGCATTTATAACATTAAACCCAGCAGCTAGACACATAACTGAAGCCATACCTACAAATACCTGTTTATAGGACTATTATCCACAAACACTGGCTGCGTCAGTACTTGCTGCCTTCATTTCCTTCCCTCCTCATCCTTACCTAGGAGAACCATCCTAAACCTTTGTTTGATCTTTTTGCACTGAAGCCACCACTGTTTCTGACACAGAAATTAACTTCAAAGTCCACTTAGTTAACCAGTTGGAAATATTGTTCTTGTATCATGTGAAACACTCTCCTACTGAAATGTACAAGCACTGTCTCAACTTTCTTTCAATATGCAGCAGTCAGGAAACCAGGAAAACATCATTTCCCAAAATTGTAACTGCAATTTATGACAAGCAGGACAGCTTCCATGCTTGGCAGCAGAATGCTTGATCCTTATTGCAAGCCAAGTAGGCATCTATGCAGAACAGAGGTGAAAAACTGACTGTGAAAAAAATTACTGCTGCTAAGAAATGAAGGTCACTCCTAAGCAAAAGACTAGCAGGGGATGCGGGCCATGGAATTGACAGGGGTGGGAGAGAAGATTACGCCAATGCCAATGTCCAGAAACACAGCATTTAAAAGCATTTTAAAGTTCTTCAATGCCAAATAATTTGTTAATCATCATGTAATAGCAACTGCGTATCACTTTGGCATTCTGCTTCCCCCCCCCCCCATCTGCTATTTTTGCATATTTAAATCTAAAATGGTGTCATTTACAAAAAAACCCCTCTTTATAACTCCACAATTTGATTAATTTTAATTCTGATAGTCCACACAATCTTTCCTTTCATATTTGCAAAAAACAATTCGTGAGTTGCCAGTTTGGGAAAAAAGTTTAATTGCTATGCATTACTTCACCAGTTGCAGTCAGGTCCTACTTAATGATCCTTTAAATGTTAGCTTTTATGTAGGCAAAGAAAACCAAACCCAAACCCAAAACAAAACCAACTTTAAAAATGCATCTAGAATAAATTATCAGCAACACGCTCTGTAAGAACTAACTCCCTGTTGTAGAGTAGGCAAACTACATTTCTTTTGCTGGCTAGTCTTACAGTAAAGCACACCTAATAGCACTATTTAGATCACTCAGTTGCTCAGGCTGGTCTCCACTGTGTCAATCAAGCCCTCCCTTTAGACTGGAAGGAAATCAAGCCATGTGCTTAGGCAGTAATCAAGGAGTGGTTCATGTCAGTGGAAGGATGCACATGCTATTCGTAATTGAATAATTTTATTTCTCTGGAGTTCATTTTGGTTTTCAGCTTCATGTTACAGGTTTATATTACAAATTTGAAAAAATGAAGAGTACCATATGGCCCATTAAATACATTTAATTTGGGTTAATGTTATAAAGTAGACCTGACACATCTAAAGTATAATCAAGTGGTACTTCACTGCAGACCTTATTCTACCACTAATTAGAGCTAAGCATTCATAGGTGCCTTTTGCTGCTATGTTAAGATCCTAGTATAAATAAAAGCCTATATTAAAAAAAAATAATAAGTTATTGGCCATTTCTACAGTTCACCTTCCACCTAGAGACATGTACCTGTCAGTTCTGGTTACCCTCCTTCCTTTATGTGAATCCAGCTGAAGTTAAACCCTTAGCAGCTTTTGAAAACGGATTAAAATGTCTAAGTAGTTTTCAACAGGACAAATAAAGAATGACCAACTATTCTTACAATGTGTCAGTGATCCCAGCTTCAGAACTACAGCAAGGAAGCTTATTCTTCATGAATAATCAATCTCTATTTCTTGAGCTGAATCGCCACCTGTGTTAGTAACTGGCGCAAGGCAAATGCATTTAAGAAGCTGAAGCATGATAAGACCATCTTGATGAAGTAAAATTATCTAAACAAAGAGCTACAGAATTTATTAAATTAATCACAGACCATGTGAAAATGCAAAGACAACAGAGTAGCATCTTTATTACTGCAAATGTGTTACGCTAAATCATCATCAACAGGTAGGAAAGGCCAGAGAAGCTGCATAGCAAAGGATTCACAAGTATATGTCTCTCATCCATAAAAACCTGCTACACTCTGACAAACAAATCATTAGAGTAAGAAGGTTCGACAGCTCTTAAAAAAATATTATGAGCTGTTTGCTTGCCCTGACTACCAAAATCGACTGAAAAAAATCATGGAGTTTTTAGGAACTCTATTAATTCAATAGCAAGCATACTCCTCTGTTTTCTCCCATCTGATTATCTGGTTTGGCTATAAACATCCTGCTTTGCTCTCTGCCTTTGCTGATTGATCGTATATATTGCTATTAATGCAAATCAGCTGTTTATAAAATTATTAGGGAGATTTAATACAGCACTTTCCCCTATAGACCTCAAAGTACTTTTCAAATCAACTGAAGACAAGCAAGGTACCTAATATTTCAGTCTTGCTCAACATCACAGAGCAAAACAACTACATAGAAATTAAATGCACAACATTTCCCAAATTCTGAGCCTTATCAAACTGTCATGATTCAAGTACGTACATAAAAATAATTCTAAATTATATCCACTCATTCTTTCTCTGCATGGGGAAAAAGAAAAGAAAATCTGAGCGCGCTGATGGTAATTCACATGCTACATACAGAGAATAGTTGTGGTTTAAATAGCCTAAATGTTACACACCACTAATGTGATGTATTTGCCTATTTATACAATCCAATCATCTGATTACCTCCAGTATTTTAGGGACATAATAAAAATATTAAAAAAGGGATGGACAAACTATAATGTTCTACCACAGACAGTGATATTGTAAAAAGCTGTCATTTCAGTGCTTGTGTACGTCTTTTCCATCCATTTTGGCCATGACAGCAAAGTCCAAAAAGCACGTACAACCCTGTTTCACAATGATCTTTGACTTCTTGATTCTGTATAAGACATTGAAACACAACTGAAGAGCTGATGGTACTTATTTTACTTGCTAGCACATTTTAGTCAACATTTGTAACAAAGTACAAACATTAAAAAAAAATGATCACTCTGTAGACCAAGCCTGTAAATGTTCAGAGTAAGATAAATATGATTAAAACTACACAAAGAAATCTTCTGAGGTGGAGTGACTAAAACCTGCTGCCTTTAATTAATTTTATACTTAGAATAAAATAATTAAAAAGGAGTAAAATGTTGGATCCATAGTTTCTCAGCAATTATTTCCTTCCACCTCATCCATATTTTCATTTAAACATGTATGAAGTTTTACTGAAAATATCTGAAATCTGACCATTATTAATTGACCTTTAAGGGCAACATAAAGACTCCTAGTGAAATTGTTCTGTAGCGCTGCAAAATCAGTCACAGAAAAGATGCATTTAACTCTCAGAAATTTCCCTAGTTTTGGTTCTTCAGTATTATCACAGTAAAACGAGAGATGTTGCTCGTACACACGCAATTCCATTGAGAGGACTATCTTGTCACTAGGGAAAAACAACTCCCACGAGAACTAGTGTTTATTTAAAGACATCAGGGACAAAGAATTTAGCATCCTCTTAAATTCTTCTGATATCCATCACAGTGCAGGTGATTCTCAAACAGATCGCTGCAGCTGCCAGGGATCACCATTAGCCCCTTAGAAATTCCCCCACAATGTACTTTGTGTTTTCTTACACAAAAGCACTGCATGTGAAAATTCCAAGAGTAAACCGTTAGCCTGTGCGGGAAGAGAACATTGTATTTTCACAAGCAAAAACTGCCTCTCAGAGAAACCACATGGCTTTCAAAGAATTGTTCTTTGAAAATGCATGCAGGTATCCTGCATGACAGAGAAGACCCTTTGCACCCAGGGGGGCAAAGGAAACTGAAAACTGTGACAACTACAGTGCTTATAAAAGGTCAGATCAGTGCTTATAAAAGGTCAGATCAAACTGAGATTACCCCAGACCCGGTTCTGATACTGTATTGAGATTTCTACCGAACCAAGAAAAATTCAGTTTAACTATGCAACACAAAGTGCCATACTTAAAACTCCAGTTTTACCTTTCAATAAAGTATAAAATAATTTTGGCCTTTTAGTGGTGACCTCCTAACAAAATTGTGAAACTATAATACCAGCAGTTATAAAACAAAGCATGAAGAAATATGTATGCTTGGTATGAAATATTTAAGTATGCTGCTATATGTTGTACTACTTTACAAATTTAAATTATCTTTTATTTAGTTTACAGCTACAAAACATGGGACAAGCATAAACCTGTATTGCTTGTTCAGGGCTTTGTTTTCTGTTAAGCAGCACTTGCGTGTTTTGAAATCATTGTCTTATTTTTTAAAATATATGACCATCAGTGTAAGGTTTTTAGAATAAATGGGACCTCACAGGACTGAACCACATTTTAGATGCAAAGTTTACATCAAACTGGTAATAAATACAAAAGCAAGGTAGTAAAAAATTATATAGTGTAAATTTAATTTCCTTTACTGGACTTTTTCTTCATTTAACTTTATCTACTGACAGTCTCTCTCTGATTCCTGATGCTTTTTATATGTTACTGAATTACATTTATCCTTCCTATACCTAAATTGAAGTCATATGCCTCATTAACTCAGATATGCTTGTTGCCAACACCCAGTACAAGCTGCTAGGAATTTTAATGGCTTTTTTAAGGGAGGTAAAAATCAAGCAGGTATGCTCCCATTTGATAAGAGAATTTCACAGCAATCAAATATTTAGGCCTAAAATTACATAGCATAAATTATGTAAGTGGCAAGAGTGCAATTGGAATGCCATCAGCAGTTCCAAACATCTCAGTACGTTAAAAATATAGAGAGTTACAAGCTTTAAGAAAAGTAATTAAAAAATTACAGATCATAGCTATGGTAGCTGTGTTTCTCGAAAGTATCCACTTACCCCAGACTCCTATACTCATCAACCAGAAAACTACTGCATTAAAACCTTTCTCATATTTTTTCATCAGCACAGATAAAAGCAAGCTCTCCAGCACCTCAGGTAAAGTAACATTTTCCATAACCACAGGCTCAGCCTCAATATTCAGTATACTACTTTTATTTACAGTAAAATTCAGAAAACAGCTTAAGATTGTATTACATCACGATGAACACCCAGCAAAGAAGGTATTACATTAACAGACGGAACCTGTCTCCACACCCAGCTCTGAATACACTGAAAATATTGGGTGCTTCTTCCTTCAGAGCTTGTATTTTTAAGTCTAGTTTTTGATCTAAACTATTTTTGAGCATGGAATGGTTACATTTCATAGAATCATAGACTGGTCTGGGTTGGAAGGGACCTTGAAGATCATCTAGTTCCAACCCCCCTGCCATGGGCAGGGACACCTTCCACCAGACCAGGTGGCTCAAAGCCCCATCCAACCTGGCCCTGAACACCGCCAGGGATGGATGGGGCATCCACAACCTCTCTGGGCAACCTCTTCCACTGCCTCACCATCCTCACTGTGAAGAATTTCCTCCTTCCACCTAATCTAAATCTACCCCCTTTTGGTTTAAAGCCATTACCCCTTGTCCTATCACTACCTGCCCTTGTAAAAAGTCCCTCTCCAGCTTTCCTGTAGGCCCCCTTTAGGTACTGGAAGGCTGCTGGAAGGTCTCCCCGGAGCCTTCTCTTCTCCAGGCTGAACAACCCCAACTCTCTCAGGCTGTCTTCACAGGAGAGGTGCTCCAGCCCTCTCATCATCTGCCTGGCCCTGCTCTGGACTTGCTCCAACAGGTCCATGTCCCGTTGAACTTCATGAGGTTCACACGGGCCCACCTCAAGCCTGTCAAAGTCCTTCTGGATGGCATCCTTTCCCTCCAGCACGTTGACCGCACCACACAGCTTCGTGTCGTTAGCAAACTTGCTGAGGGTGCACTCAATGCCACTGTCCATGTCGTCAACAAAAATTTTAAACATCACCAGTCCCAATACCGACCCCTGAGGAACACCACTCATCACTATTCTCCGCTTGGGCATCGAGCCGTTGACTGCAACTCTGAGTGTGACCATCCAGCCAATTCCTTATCCACCAAGTGGTCCATCTGTCAAATCCACGTCTCTCCAATTTAGAGACAAGGATGCCGTGCAGGACTGTGTCAAATGCTTTGCACAAGTCCACACAAATGATGTCAGTTGCTCTTCCCTCACCCACCAATGCTATAACCCCATCGTAAAAGGCCACCAAATATGTCAGGCATGATTTGCCCTTAGTAAAGCCATTTTGGCTGTCACTCATCACCTCTTTATTTTCCACATGCCGTAGCATAGTTTCCAGGAGGATCCACTCCATGATCTTGCCCTCACAGGGGTGAGACTGACTGGCCTGTAGTTCCCCAGGTCTTCCAGTCAGTGGGAACTTCCCCGGACTCCCATGACTTCTCAAATATGATGGATAATGGCTTAGCCACTTCATCCGCCAGCTCCTTGAGGACCTGCAGATGCATCTCATCAGGTCCCATGGACTTGTGCACTTCCAGGTTCCTTAGATGGTCTCGAACCTGATGTTCTCCTACAGTGGGTGGTTCTTCATTCTCCCAGTCCCTGCCTTTGCCTTCTGTGTCTTGGGCGGTGTGGCTGGAGCGCTTGCTGGTGAAGACTGAGGCAAAAAAGTCATTGAGTACCTCAGCCTTCTCCATGTCCCACGTAACCAGGTCTCCCGTTTCCTTCCAGAGAGGGCCCACATTTTCCCTAGTCTTCCTTTTGTCACCGACGTACCTATAGAAGCTTTTCTTGTTGCCCTTGTCTTGTAATTAAAGGATGCAGTCAAACCATTTTTTGATTATGTAAAAAGTAGTGCTTTCCTGGACTTATATGGTATCCAAGCCTTTCTTTCTAGGTATTCAGCAGCAGGCACACTGGTCAGTGTTAGCTGTCACATACATACTGAGATACTGTGAAAACTAGGTTTAACAAAATACAAATTAATAAGTTTTAGTATAAACCACTGATAAATTGGGACTTGATAAGAACTGCATGACTTCCTTAACGTTTTGTGCTGTAGTAACATTTGTTGCTAGTATAAATACACTGCTTAAGTAGGTAAGAGGATTAGGATTTGACAACAAGACCTCATTTTCAAATGGTTGATATTTTATACTCCATGGAAATAGCTGTGGCTTGTAAATCATTTTAAATACCTAAAGGCATTCTTATTCTATAATATGTAGAGACAGAAAGACTGTGAACCCATTTCAGTGTAGTCTAACTCTGTGATGATCAGGTTCTGCCATGCTACTCATTTTGGGATGCATCATTCAAATGCTCCAAATGGATATTAAATAATTCATGCCAGTGAGATTACAGTCTTGCTTCTCCATACCCCACAGGAACAGAAAGAGAAGTTACTTGTCCCTCTAAAGGGGACAGATATGTACACTCACTCTGTTATTTGAAGAGTTATATCATATTTCAAGATCTCCTAAGTGTCCCAAACAGGACAGTCATTGTGAGGTGGGATGTCAAATGAATATGCTGTAACGTATTGTTTGCTGTTCTTCAATATAGTTGCACAAAAAGAAAAAAATCAGGAGAGAAAGCTTCTGCTACATACTTTCCACTAAAAGTGAATTAAGGCTCACCTAGAACAGTAAATATGAAAGTAAATTTATGGATTTTTTTTAATGATCAACACTAGCCCTATTAGTATGCACAGTACACACCTGCAGAAGCTGTGTTTCTCAGTTAGCTAACCAGATGGCTCAAACTACCCCATCACTCTATCCAACTTTAAAAACAAACAAACAAAACCAAAACCACACATAGAGCAAAATTTGTATTTGTATTCCAGCACCTAATGTTAGAAGTCAGGCCCACAGTTAGTTGTTATATGGATACTACAGTTTGTAACTAACACACATTTCCCCAAACTATCAGCATTCACATGTCACACTTCCTCTTTCTGAACTACACAGTACTCATGATATGTAGTATTTCTACCAGAAATGTTTGCTAGCACTACTCCCCCAAAAAACCACTTGTCAAAACACAAATCAGCTCACCAAAGACATCCTTCTAAGCCTTATTATAAAGCTAACCCAGAAAGACAGATGCATCAGATCTTATGTGAAACTCAACCTGCTACCCTTTCCCCATGCAGTGGACTATTTCACTGTGCTGAGATCTAGAATCTGCTACTATGAACACAACATAGTCTAAAGTGTATCACTAGGGAAAAAAAAAAAAAAAAAAAAAGTCATTTATCCCTGTCACACATTTGAACATATTACATGCCACATATTCCCTACCCCTCCCCACACACTCCCATTATTCAATATCATATCAACTCTTTTCTGGAACCTAAGAATCCTACTGAATCATATTGCACATCTCTAACAATACACACAGAGGCAGGACAGACCCATAACAACACATTATCTGAGTAAGAGGGGACAGATATACAAACAAACATGATATAATAAGTGGAACAGTCAGGTTTTTTAAACTGGAGGAGAAATTTGTGGTCAAAATCTCTGTTTAGTCACTGTAATCGAAGACCAGCGTAAGTTCAATTATAACATACAGAAATGAATAAATTTTTTTTTGGAACAGAACACAGAAAATCACGTGTAATACTCTGGAGGAACTCTATTGCCACATTGGTACATTATTGCAAATCTCCCCTCATGGCACAACCCTGGAATAAGGCCAAAGTAATTTACTGCTGGCAAAGTTTTACCTTGCCCTGAAACCTCTGGTCTGACATTTAAACTTCTCGATAGCAACTATGCATGACCAAATCAGTCCCTTCCCAGTCACATGCACAAAATATTTTTCATTCTTTGAAATGGAAAGTCACTCCTATTAGTCCATACAAAGCATGAAGGTCAATAAGCTACCATCTTATTTTTCATAAAAAAACCCTCTCCTGGACTCCAGTGGGAATTGGGCAAATAGAATAACAACAGTATTTGCACTTAAGGTACCAAGTATCTGTATCAATTGCATTTTTCAGAATGATCATCACGAAGCAGATTTATTAAAGTATGTCAGACAGCACCACAAATACTGGTCTCCAGGCTCCCCTGGGAGATAATGTAAATGGTCCAAAAGAAGTTAGATGACTTGATTTTCTACAGCAATGGTGCAAAAAAACTTTGGGACAAATGGACCACTGCAAACCCTCACTTCGACGGTGTAATGCTATGATGCTTTCCCTGACTGGACTCTTCCAACTTTAATCTACTTACAGCATAAGTAAGTAACATTGGTATTGCCTCTATACTGGACAGAAAAAAATTAACAATCAGGAAAGCAGAATAAAAAAAGCTAGAGCAGTGAAAGCAGTAGTGCCACTACAGTCAAATGACTTTTTTTTTTCTGGTTTCCATAGAAGTTCACTTGACCTTGGTTTCAAGAGCTATGAAATATTAAGGCTTGGAAACACAGCTTCAACTAATTGGGTAAAATGTGATTTTAGCTAGACACATGAAACTGATCTAGTCCAAGTAACTTTGAAAAGGAGATTTTCATCAAAACATACAGGAGCCAATTATTACCCAAAACTCATCATACACCCAAATGACGTGTCCCTTTGCGCTCTGAAAAATTAAGAGTATTCTCTGAGATATTTCCAAAACCTATGTATAGTATTGAACAGGGATATTGTCATTTTTATGTCATGTCAAGTACTGGAGGACTAAAAACAAATTCAAATTTTAAGAAAATGTGGGATTTTAGTGTTTACAAGATTCCAGGCATATGTCAGTACTTTTTCATAACAAGCAAGCAAATCCTAGAAAGGCTGATAATGCATTTTATTTCAGAATTTATTAGTACAGATCTATAAGACTGAAAACTGATAGCTTCTAACTACTGCACAATATAATCTAAGAAAAATATTTATTACATTACATTTCAGGTTTTAATCCTCCAGATTCCGATCTTTGAAAGTTAATTTTGCTGCAATGTAACCAAACTTTCTGAAACAATGCATTCACAGTATGTAAGAGAGAAATGTTTACACTGCACACATTGAGAAAACAAACTGACAAATCCAGTAAAGTGCAATCTACGGCTATTTAGTCTTATCAGGTAAGGAAAACTAATGAAAGCTACATACACATATTTTTGAGAATACTAAATAATACGGTATCTACATGAACTTTCAAAGGTGCAGATTCTAGTCAGTAGCGTGGAAAAAATTTACTTCACAGCCCAATACTTATTAATGGACTAAAGCTATTGAATCACATAAACATGAGCTCATTTTTTCCCCAATATTAAATCTTTCTCTGTGCACTCCATCTTCCACAGTTTGCATCTCTGGCCTCACTGCTATAATTGTATATGCAAATAATTTTATGGATACGAACAGTTTCCCTAAGCTCAGAAGCATTATTCAGAGATAGAAAATCAAGCATGCATACACACACACACACACACACACACACGTATTTTCAAAATATGAACAGACTGGAAGTTCCAGGACATGATTTTCATTGTACTGGTTGTTGGAATGGTTGGTACTTAAAAGTAATCATATGGAAGATCGTAGCTGTATTTAATAATAACCCTTCTGTAACAATTGAGAGTTGTGGGTCTGAAGCCAAACACAACAATTATATTGTCTGCCTTATCCTTTTCTTCTAAAAAAAGGAATATTCTTTTACTGAGATCAGTTGCTTTCACGTGAGTAAAGAATACCATATACAAAAAAAGTCAATCTAAAGATACTAAGAGATGAAATAATCCATCTTTTCCAATGTAATTTGTTCTAACGTTTCATTGTTGTCACTCTTAAAATAGTGCTTTTTAGTTCACATGTGAATTTGTATGGGTTTATTTTCCAGTTTTTGATTCTTATGCTATCCTTTATGTTTTACCATTCACATACTTTAAGAGTAGCAATTTTTTATCCAATAAATAATGAAGGTGTTGACTAGTACTGAACCTAGTGCTGCTGCCTGAGAAATGTTGGTGAGAAAATCTCCATTCAGTGATGATTCTCCATTGACAGATAATACCTTTGAAGATCTATCAGTAAGCTTGTGTAAATTTGAAATCCATGTGATTAACTACTATCCTAAAGCACTGTTTTTATTGTGAATTCCATAGAGTACCATATAAGATGTTCCATAAAAGTCTGTGCTGCTACCTTTATAAAATAAACATATCATTTCTTCAGAAGATTAAAAAAAAAAAAAGTTTCATGACAGAGAGATGTGTTCTGTGAAAAACTCTTGACTGGCATTAATTACCCTCCTTCTTCTAAATCCTGTTTAAATCAAGTATCACTTTATTTTATCTTGGGTTATTATCAAAATTAATCAATCTACAGTTACACAGGTCATTGCACTTCTCCTTGGTAATGCTGATTCAGCTTTAGCACTCTTTTAGCTTCTGGAATACCCTTAGTCTCCGTATATCAGTGCACATAGCTCATTTAGCCTACGGTTCAATTTGGAACTCTGGGCTCTGTTGCCTTATGGGATCTAGAAACTCTACGGAACAATTCAGCTTTCCTCTTCTTCAGTTCCCTCATAGATGCCATAGCTCATTAATAACTGCCGATTACAGACTTAAAAACTTAATGTTTATGTAGCAAGACTGACAAAATTACCTAATTGTCTTCTCTACTTTTTATGATTTCCTATTAGTTAATCAGAAAAACGCTAGTCATGCAGCAAAAACTAATCCAAAATTCAGCTGCTCCTTTAGACTGAATTTTTTTAGAATAACGTTAATCTGAGACTGTCATTTTAAAAGGCAAATCACTAAAGCACCAAATTCTTAACACAGCTGACACTGAATAAAATCAAAAGTTTCTAGTGTCTCTTTCCTCCTGTATTTCTTTAGAAGAGCTACAATTAGGAAAAAAAAAAAAAAAACAAAACAACCTAGCTACTAATTTCCACTATTTCCCAGTTCTATGCAAGAAAAATCACCTTACTACCTGATTTCAACACGGTATTTCAAAAGATGCATGAAGTACTAGCTCAGAAAATAAGTGGATATCTACTACTTAAAAACACACATCACATGAATATAGCAACAGAATTAAGATGCATGTGCATTGAAGCAAATCTTATGCACCTATCGTTCTGAAGACTACATAATGAACGATCAGCGTATATATAACTTCTCCGCAATAAATGATCATTTCAATCAGTACTTGGATCAGACTGAATAGCCAACACATTTTATCATTTGCCCCAATTTCAAAATGTTTATGAAGAGAGTAAATGTATCTATTATTGAAAAGTATGTCCCAAAACAATTCTGTGGATATTCAAATTCTATATTCTGACTAAAGATACCAGATAATCAATCTGTCCTAACTGGCCATATAGGCCAAAATTGGCCAGACCGTAACATCCAGGATCTATCTAAATCCAGTCATGTTATCAAACACCTAATTTACAAGTGCACTAGGTCTCTGAGTCTCCCCCCAACTATTGATGTGTCAGTATCGCTAAGAATCAGCCTGAAGAGAAGCAGAAGTTCAGAGCTTTTCCTAAGCCTAGAAGCCCAGGTTTCACAGTTGACATGGCTTCCTCAAATGCAGGGCTGCCGGTGCCACGCCATTTCTTAATTTCTTAGGCCATTTTCTTAATTTTCTGCAGGCTGAGGGACGAGACCCCTAGCCCTCCTCCATCCTAAAGCCACAAACAACTCAGTGCCTAACAACAGCTTTCTGAATCTAAGTATCTATTCAAGCCCTATAATCTTAACAGAAACATAGAATGAAAGATATTACAATGATGTATTGAAGGAGGAGGCAAAAGATGCGCTTGAGTCTGATTTACACAGACTCGTAACTAAAACCTCTTCCATTTTCTGGCTTACCATCTTGATCATATTTGGTGAGTGTCAGATTACAACTATGGCATAAATAGCCAAACAAATAAAATCATGGCTCCATGAAGAAATTAAACCCCATTTAGTAGTTCCTTGTAAAAACTGTGTACCAGGCAATGTTCTACCTAAGAAGAGAAAGAAACACGCTAAGGGCCCTGTGCTTGCCTGTTACATTATGATGTACTTACACTACGATATATTTCACCCTGTATGAATTGAAATATAATGAAAAAATTAAATATATATCTCCCTGCCTATTTTTATGCTGAGAAGGTCTGTTACCTGTATTTCTGACTGTGGAATAATAACAATTGAAAAAAAAAAAACCCCAACTAGAATGGACTTAGGGCCACATCACTTCTTCTATAAATTAGCACAAGTAAATGTCCTTTACAGCTCCTGCAGTGAACTCACTCCCCATACAATAAAGACTCCATATTCACCTACTGTTGCTTTACTGAGTAAGAAAGCATTGGTGGAAAAATACAAAGTTCTCCTACCTATGGCTATCCTCCTTCTTACCATTCAGTTCACATCTTTGATTTGGCCTTCTAAAATTAAAGGCTAAGATCTTCAGAAGTGCTGAGTGACCATCAGTTACACTGATATTCTTGAGAAACAGCAGATTTTCTTGTGAATAGTAGTTTGAAAAGCTATGAAAACAAAGCAAACTGAATAAAGCTGAGGGAGATATATTATTCTTTGATGTTTATTAACAAATATATGTTACTTGAACAGTCACAAGGAAAGAGAGATTAGAATGACTTCTTCTTGTATGAGCAGTGTATATTAAAAAAAAAAGCTGAGATATTCATTATACAGCTACAGCTCAAATCCTGGACCTTTCAAGAAGGAAAAAAAAAAAAAAAAAAAAAAAAGAAAATGCTGACCTAAAGCTGGAACCAAAGATGAACCTTTATTTAAAAGGAAGGAAATGTAACAAATTACTCACATATCTTTCCTTAAACTATTTTTCTCTTAATCTCCATGCTACTAAGACATAAGTAGCAATGGAACCTTCATCAGGACACTCATTTGTAATCAAATATTCTGTTTCTCTAAGTATCTGCATGTTGACACAATACGGAAATACTAGTAATTATCACCCATTATACTAACATTTGCTGCTTTCTTGAATGGCACTGGATGACATACCTAGTTTGAAATTTTAGTACTTTATTTTCTCTGAGAATATTATTTATAAGGCTTTTTAAAGACTGTGATCAAAAATAGCAATGCAGATGAGTTCTAGAGCTGTAAATTTCACTTCAAGTGCCTCATTTTAACACATTTGAGTGCAGTCTGATTGACTTATCAAAACACTGAAAAATGGGTTACAATTTGAGCCAATCTTGCTGAACTAAAAGGAGCTATGAAAAAAAAAAACCCCAACCTTTCTAATGTAGAGTTCAATATAGAGATTGGAGACAACCGGTATTAGTGTACATTAAGGGGGCTAAGGATTTCCATCTAAAAGCATTAAAGGAATTTTTGTGTCAAGAATTATTTTCCACTTAGTTGCAACACAGTACATACTAAAACTGAGTTAAAAAGAACAAACCAAACCAAACCAAACCCTTTCTCATTCATTTGCATAGCGAACCTGAAAGCAATAGTACCTCAGCATTTCTTAGCCAAGTCTCCCTACTGGTATTTCATCCTCTTCCTCCCTTCTGCCAGCCCCGAGTCCTGCTGCTGCTTTGGCCCTCATCTTCAGCACCAGTATACCTCGGTAGCGCTTTACCTACTGATCCCAATGTAACCAGGGCAGACAGCTTCAAAGTGTAGTGTGTGCTCCTCAGAGAATATGAGTGTGGACTACACATAGTCAAAGTTTGTAGATTAAAAAAAAAAAGCAAGAAAGAAGTCTAGTGAAGACTCCGGATCAAATTTTTGTCTGAACTCAAATGGTTTTAAAAAAAGAGTGCTGAAGCCTGATTTCAGATTCACTCAGATTGCTCAGTATTCACTGACACCAGGGTGAATCCCTATTTAAGTCATTATTATCAATTACCAATGATAAATTAAAAAAAAAAAAAAAAGTAAAAGAGCAATTTGAATTCCAGCTTTTGAACTAACACCACTGCCTTTCAGGAAGGTACTGTAGCAAGTGCTGCAAAAAATTTGGAGACAGCTACCTGACTAAAGAAGGAAATAATTTATAAAAATGTAGAAAACGTGATCCTAAAGCATTAGAAAGCTCACCCAATCAGGGTTCAAAAAGAAGTTTAATTCCACATTAACCACCTTAAATCTAGAAGATTGGATACATGCGTACTGCTTTCAGATCACCTACACATCAATAACAGATTGCAGAAAAGATTTCGCAAACCATTTCAAACAACAAATGAACTTGAGAAAATAAGGGTCAGAAGTAATACATGAACATAAAAGACTACATTCAGGAAATTTCATTCAACATTAATTAGTCATTTACAGAATGAAACATATTACAACATTTTCAATGTTACACCTGAATTCTGTATTAACCACTTACACAAGGCAATTTAAACTGAACTGCTACTTCTTAGGCACTTTTAAGATTAACGAGTGAACTTAATGCCAAATGTTTTAAGAGTGCCCCAGTGTAGAACAGAAGACTGAGAATTCATATCCCTTTAGTCATTTGCCATGAGATTTGGATTAAATCCTCTCCTTTTCCTCCTTTGTGACTTTGTCAAGTCCTATTCATCTCCCCATACTTCACTTTACCTTTAGTAAAAAAGAGATCATTTTTGTTTTCCCCTACTGTTAGTCTGTCTTGTCTCTTAGGACATAATTTTCAAAGGCACAAAGGCCAATTAGGAAAGTATATTCAACTGAAAGCCAATTAAGTTTCACACCTTTCTTTACCTATATCTTTGAAAATCTCTTTCATGTTTGACATGCTGCATAATCAGACTCGGAATTCATACTAATTTGAAACTATTTTATCATCATCAATACCAAATTACACAAGCTATCCGTTTGTTTTAAAATGAAATACTCTGATGGAGGAGACCCAAAATAGCCTTAAAATGTTAATGTATGATGCAAAAGCAATGATCTAGAGGATGCTCTGGCTAATTAACAAGCTCTAGTCTCAGACTTGGAATGATAATACTGATGAAAACACTGACAAGGATTTAATGAAATTCTAGAAGAACCTTGTTGGGCTTGTGCTCCATAGGAAACAGAGGGGGAAGAAACAAAACATATATCTATGGAAAAATTAATGAAGATCTGAGTTCATACAGTTACAAATGTTGATACAGGCAAATGTTTTAAGGGTCAATGAAAGTAATCATGCTGGTATAGTTGATATAGCCAGCTTCTCAACTCAAAAGAGAGATAACTGAGGCAGCACATCTTCAAGAGAAGTGAGGGGCATATCACCACTCTTTTCAGCAAGGAACACATGTCCCTGTTGCTGCAAGAAAGCACTTGCTAATTGCTGCCACCAAGAAAGACGTAGTGCAGTTCTTCCAGGACAACATGAGAACAACGTGGATGTGATGAATTACTCTACCACAGAAGGTTTTCAAGATCTCCAGAAGAATCCTACAATCTGTGTTCATGCTGCCTGGGATTCACAGACTACTTCAATACTTAAATATTTCTTTATTTTGCTTGGTAGTCCTTCAGCAAAATTAGAATAACTGGAGGGTATTTTACTCAATAACAATGGGATTCAGTTGACTTATCTCAGCAGTTAATTACCAAGGACTACGAAGTCCTCACTGAGGTAAAAAAATACTTAAAAAAAAAAAAAAAAAGGCTCTACGTCAGATAGTATTTGGGGAAAAAAAAGCCACCTCTGCTAGAAATCCAGACTTCTGTAGTGACAGAATAACCTCAAATCTCTCTCAGTTTTACCCCACTTTTAGATCAGTGTGGCTGCACTAGTCCTCATATAATTCCTCTCAGTGTACATTAGTTTACAGGAAATCAGAATAACGACCAAAATATTTGCACTAAAGCCCAAGGGAGAGTATGTTCTTTGTGGAGCATAAACACATTATCCCAATTAAAGGTCATGTATGAGCTCTCCTCCATTCACATAGTGTTACAGCTCTCTTTTTAAAAGGTCATAGGTAGGCTGTAAGTTAAGTTATAAGAATATTTTGCCTTGAGCTAAAGCATTACTTACTACAAGCAGTGCTGCACAAGCGTCTAGCGCTAAATCTGCATGGAAGAACGCTGCATAATACTTGTGCCTGCTTTGACGGGGCAGTACAGGATGTCAGAAAGAAGAAATGATCACAGAAGTTATGATTATTTATTTACCAATTTCTTTTAAAAGAGGGAATAAATACTAGAGCATCAAGCTCAGATGTCAGCAGGCCTACAACCTACTTCGAGAACCCTAGGATGAGCAGATGTTGCCAGAACAGAAGCAAGACTTCTCAGTACAGTAGGGAAAGGTGAATTTTGCCACCTTACTGATTCTATCTTCATCCTTAGAGCTGCAAAATTCAATTCATGGAGTAAATAAGAAATTTAAAATGCAAAGTGAGGATGAGCTCTTCAGGTCACACCTCTGATTAAAACAAATAATCCTTGCATTTGGGGAGAACAACTAACCTCCCACACACGCCATAGGAGGCACGGGCAAAGTGCCAATCTAACATTATGTCCTCAACCATTTGCCTTCTTCCTCTGTGCCTTAAGAGAGCTTGTATCTTCCTTTCTCTTCAGGACAAACATCTTTCATTCCACAGCAACAGCAATGAAGTAGTGAAACACTCTGTCCCACATTCCCAGATGCTGTGTAGACAAATCAACTAATATGGACAAGTATTGCCCTTGCATTCATGTAACCTGATCCTTTCAGATAATACTACTACTATTATTTGGTTTCATTTTGTAAGAATCAGATTTTGAGACTTGTAAAAAAAAAAAAAAGAAAAAGAAATCATGTGTTCATATGGATATTTCTCCTACGTGCCACTTGCAGAAACAGTTTAAAAAAAAAAAAAAAAAAAAAAAAAGAATGTGTGTATGTGGTGCCAGACAGCAAAACACACATGCATGGCATCAATACAAAGGTCAAGAATGAACAACACATAGGACAATATACTATTATTTTCTTTGTAGCAAAAAATGTGGTATGGATTTAAGTTGATCACCTAAAAATACAAGCTGCCACATGTACTTGCCAGAACTGTTGAACTGATCTATTCTGCACATAATCATTTAAAATGCCTGTTAGAGAAACCTAATTGGGCTGCCCTGCTATGATTTTAAAAATTGCTTGTTTTGATTACCTGCCACTCAGGATCTCTATACCACTCTTCTATCTTCTAAAAGAGATGCTATTATATTTGTTTCCACCATGATAGTTCTTAAGTTAACACCTATATCCACACACATCACCTATCTTATCAGACTTTTGTCTCAACTGTTCATGTGTAGGAGGAAAGACTAATTCAGGAGAAAAACATGAAGTTAAAACCAAGCATTTAAGTACCCCATAAGCACGGTAAAAAGAAAGATGATTAGTACTACAATTAATTCTACTTAAGTGTAGATGATACCCAGTCTTTCTTCTCTTGAAACAAATGGATTTCTTTCATCACTCGCAAGATAACTAGTGTCACCTTTCCATCTCTGATCAGCTGATACCAAAGACAACCAGTTTTTGATGAGCAGGGTCAGATGCCTTCAGTACCTCTGTCAATGCAAACGTAATCCTCTTATCATGGAGAATACAAGCCATACTTTTTAGTGCTGAAGCAGAAGACTCTGTCCTTCTTACAGGGGAAATAAATCAGAAGTCAAGACCCAATTCCCTTCTGTCTTATAACAGTATAAATCAGGAAAAATACACTCAAATCACCAGGGTTACAGCATTTTATAGAAATACAAGTGAAACTAGAATTCCATCCTCAACCTCTTCTCCATTATCAGCACAATGAGACTGAAAAAACCCACAAATGCAAACACAAAGCCATTTTGCAGAATAAGTGAGATGTGCCCCACAATTGTGAAACTAACTCTAGGGACTAATATTTTTAAAAAGATCTAAGGAGAATCAAAAGGAAAATTGAGAATTACACATGGATGAGAATTAAAAAAAAAGTTTTAAAAAAGGAATTCAGATGAAGAGAGAAGGCATTTGGATGAGACGTGCTGTTCGCAGATTAAACTCAGTTTATTCAAAAGCCTTTGGTTCCAGGTTCACTTGCTAGTCAGCTACTTTGGTTTACAAAGATGTATTCCAAATACCCTTTGCTCTGAAGAGGCATTAAGTCACTAGATAACCAACCAGGATACTGTTTTTAACAGCAATACAAACATACAACAAACAAAAGTGAAATACATATTTCTATTGGTTTTTTCTGATTAGACTCTCTGTAGAGTCACTTTGACTCTACAAATATTCTTCTGCCATTTTAGCTCACTGTAAAATATTAGTTGAAGTGCAATGCACCTCAAGTGGTAATCTTTGGCAAAACCAGGGTTTAACAGAGACTTCACTTGCTTGTCTGAGACATATCAATTAATTTCAAACACTGAATTTCATACTTTGAGGAAGATGTATGAGCTCTCCGAAGTTGATATTAAGTGTATAAAGTGTATAATTTTCCTTTGTGTATAATGATAACTTTTGTGCAATATGTAAAAAAGGTTGTTGCAAGAAAGAATAAAGATCACCAGTGGAAGAAAGGGAAAAGAAAGATTAATCTTCAACTGTGATGATTTCAATAGATGAAAAAAAAATTTCCAAATGCTACTGTGATAGAAGATAAGCACAGCTCATCTGAGAAAGTTGTAGAAACTTGTAGACTGAAAGCCGAAACACATCAGAGAGACTTATTTTTGCAGTAGGATGAGGAGGAGTTGGATCAAGTGAGTGCTTCAATTCCTTACCAGTTTTGTTTCTGTATCACCAAAGGTGCTTTACATATTCATTTGTATGTACATTTTACCTAATCACAACTTATGTTTGGAATCTGTAAAATAAAATTCTCATTTCCTTTATAGGAAAAAAAAGAAACCAAGCAAACTACATATTTGTGTTTCATTTACAACAATGATCCATTAATTTACAGGGAGAAAAAGATTTTATGTAATTTTTTTTCTCCTCAATTCCCCGGAGCCCCAAAGAAGTATCTACTGCAATATAATTGGTTCCAAAGCACCCTCGATTCTGTACATTCAGTTCCATTTTAGCTGTGCAGGCAACTGTTTTACAAGCTTATTTGAAGATATTTTGTAAATAAGATTTATGATACTTTCGTGGTGTTTCGAGTTAATTAAATATTTTGAGTGACAACTGCAAATAACTACCACTACTTGTTTTAAATAAAAATCTAATCACTACACAAAGCTTAATAAACAGACCAAATAGAGCAAATAAAATGCAAACAATAAAATACACCATCCAAGACAAGCTTTTTTAAAATAATGAATCTAAGATCAAATAAGATGTTTTGTAATTGGCATGAAAGACAGAAATTTAAAAACATAATACTGCTATGGAGTTCATGTACACTAGCTACCATGTCAGCCTATTCTCTATGACATTATATTCTCTTTTGGTCATAAGTTATTACGTGGTAGACTACAGCTTTACTGTTTCAGAGTTAAAATGACCTTAAATAAGAGTTCCTCTCATCCTAGTGCCAACTTGAAAGAATAAAACAACTTTAAGTATTTTTGCTTTAATTTTTGTATGTTGCTTAGTAGCCTAAATTACTACTTTCCTACTGAATTTCAACCTTCTTAATTTTTTGACAAAAGTTTAAAATAAACATGTGTTAAAGTTACAGGATTTTAAAAAGTATATTTGACACTTGTCCATTTCATGACAGAAACTTTAAAAACTATTTGAGTATTACTGAGATTTCAGAACAGATATTTATTAAATAACTACCACTCGTAGAAAATGTGGATAAACTAAAGATAACTCTTCCACAAATGCTTAGGCATATTTTTGGACTCCAGATTGCATTTACCAAAATTAGTAGGTGATCCTGAAAATTCTAGTTAACCAGAGTGTAGCAAATCCCTTCCTGACCATCACAGACACTGGTCACATGTAAACAGCAGGAAGACCACCTAAGTCTCTATTCACACAAACCCATCAGTTGTTTATTAATCTTAATAATAAATATTATTTTTCTTTTCCATTCAGACACAGCATGCAACAATTTTCTAGGAGCGCTCAAAAGCCTATGCAAAAATAAAAAAATGAACAGCAATAAATCAGAACTTGATCCACAGCTTTTTTTAAACCTTTACAACTAAAATTAAATGTGATTGTTCTCATTGTTAGAGGAAAAAATGAACATGATAAAACTGAGCTAGTTTCTAACTTGATTTTTTTAATGTGTTTGTTTTTAGAAGATTCCCTTCTTCCAATGGCAAATTTCTTATTGAAGGTAGAACATTCAGCCTTCTTCAAGTAATTATACAGTAACATATCTAATCAAGAAGAGGGAGACATGATACAAAGTTGAGAAGTTAGCATCTCTCCAAAATGTTAGAAGGCTCTTCTTGAAAGAGAGCCTAAGCGTTAAAGTCTTAAAATAGATGGCTACAAAACAGGTTTTGAAATCACCTTCAAGGCTCTGTCAAGAGACAAAGGTTTGAACTGTATGACCTTTTACCAGCCAAAAGAAAGCTTTTTGCAGAAACTTCAAGAAAACTATTTCCTGCATTTTTTCTTCTCCTGACATCACAGATTATCAGCTGCAAAATTTTTCCGTTATATTCAGTGAAGTCACATTCTGTGTGCACTTAAAGACAGGAGTAGTCATACTATGGGAATTATGCTTCTTTGACTCATTGAATAAAAATGCATCTCAACTACATTACTGATTAAAACCTCATGAATAATTTGGAAAATACAGAGATTTTTCATATATATTTGATTGGCTTGAAATTACTTTTGAAATTTCCTGGTAATTCAAATTTCCAGTTTACAAAGAGTACCGCTATCCTCCATTCTGGCCCTATTTAGTAGTTTTTCACACTGGACAAGACACTACCACCAGAATATTCTGGTGGTGAAGTGAACAGATGAATAGGGCATGAAAAATGAATGAACAGGGAACCCCTAGAATAGTTCAAGTTGATGCTTGTGATTATTCAAGCTATGACAGCTTTAAATGGATATGGAATGTTTTTCCCCACTTCTTCCACAATTTTGAATCACTATATAGCATTCCCTTTTTATTTTGCATGCATACGTTAGCCAACACAAACTTTTGGACCCGAAGAATTCATCAAAGGCTTTTACTAAGTTCTTACCAACAAAGATGCCTAAACTTAAATGTTAAGAATTTTTTTTCTTTTTTTTTTTTCCTTTCGATGACTGACACTGAACTGGTCAGATGGTTGGGTTTGGTTGGTTTTTTTTTGGTTTTTTTTTGGCTTTTTTTCGGCTTTTTTTCTTCCCAAATTTGGGTATTTATTATATAGTTATGCTTATAGAATAGACACAGAAATTCAATTAATAGCCTTAAAAGAATCAAAGTTTTGTTTTCACATATAAGAAATGTAACTGCACCAACACTGAAATTAAAGGGACACTCTGGGTGACAAATTTACGAGGTTAAGATGTAAACAGCCCTGGCTACTGAAAGACAGGCATGTAACCAAAACCTAACAATCACCATAATTTTAAGGTGACTTCTAAACCTTTCAAATTATAACTTTGTTACTTAAGTCTATTTTGAAAATAATTCCATCTAATATATAAGTGAAGGATCAAGCACTAAACGAAGCCAGCTTATTATGAGTTCAGAAAGTCACGGCCACTGAATTAACACATGCACTGCAACTGGATTTGCTGAGCATGTTTGACAGATCCCGCAGGATGTGCAGGTGTATCTGAACACTAAAACACACACAAAAGTCCTCTAGCCTTGCATTACAAGAGCCCATATTGGAAGAGAACTTCCAGCCTCAAAATCTATCAGCTTGAGCAGAAATTCCATGCGCTTTTACTATCCCCATTTCCCAGTGGAGCTCAGGTCGATGCTTTCACGTCAGTTACGGGCTTAGTATTCTACAGATATATTTTTACTCTTCCTGGGAGAAACAGCTTAACAAAAAAAACCCCCAAACCTTCCCAGGTTTCTACAAATCTGTTGTTATTCCCATTCCTCTGACTTCTCAATATGTGACCTGTTTCAAACCATATGAAATAGCACACAATTTTACAATAGAAAATACTGGTAAATCATTTAAAGTCACAGTGCTTCATAAAATAAACATCTTCATGCTTGTCTAAAGAATAATCACAGATAGAAGACATACTGAGATAGAGCGAGCAATAGTGTGTCAAAGAGCACTTTAAAGGTTCCCATTTCAGAATACAAGGTTAGCATGCTTAGAAAGGCCACATCTTACTACTAAAAAAAAAGATAAGCAATGCTTTCGGCTAGGTTAAATATCTATCACATTACTTAAAATATTTCACCTTTTTTACCATATGACAAATAAATGGTCTGCTTTTCATTATTGAGATGCATTTTTTTTCCACATTGATCTGCAAACTAGAAAGTGTGTTGTGCTGCATAAATTTTGGATTATTTTTTGTCACATGCAAAAGTAAGGAACATGTGGCTGTAACTGTTATGAGCCAAATAACGTAACGTAGTTTTAATTCTCATCTCATTTTACACTAATGTCTTATAGATTCCAATTTAAAGATGCTTTCTTTTTTTCTGGTTATTTTACCATACACTTTCATTTTGTCACATGCATTTCTTTCCCATGTGCTGTTTGTGTTGTATAGCTTGTAACTATTAAGACAACTTCATTCAACAACATAGTTAATAATGACTAGAAAAAAACAGCGATAGAAACTTTTCAATGATTTGCGTTTATGTAGAAAAATTAAAATACTCAGAGCTGTCAATCCATCATCTTTCATAAGAACTAGAGTTTACTTTTAAACTCTCTACATTAAAGGTTTTCTATCACTAAGAAAATGTCTTTCTATTATCAGAAAGTCAGTTCTGAAGGGAAATAACTAGGAGCAATAAGACAAAATTAAGCAAAGGAATATTTAGACAGAATTGAAGTCAACTTTTCTAATACTGTAAGCTGGATAAAGTCTCTGGACGGAAAAAATAATTCCATTGCATAGTACAGCTTATTACATTGGACAGTTTTAATTAGATTAGACAACAGAAGCCTAGAACCAAAATCCATTCTACAGCAGGTAAGGAATTACTGAAATCTCCCATACTCCAGTACTACATTTAAAGATAATAAAATGTCTAGATTTCTTCAATTTTATCTACAATGGCTATCAAAGTTTACATTTACATTTCAAAACAAAAAACCCTGCTGAAAACATACATCATTTATGCTTTTAGCAGAAGAACTTAATATCTTAATTTCGTAAAGATAGGGAAGGACATGGAAGCAGAAAGCTCGATTCATTAGAAACAAAGGACTTTTGGTAGATCTCCAATAAGATCACAGCATAAAAAGTAGTTCACTTGCATTCCTCCTTGCTAACAAACCTTCTTCCCCCCCATGGTTAACAGCAATATAGTTTCATAACTTCAAAATGTATGAGTAGGTTTAAATGATCACCCACTGTCTGAATCAGCATTTATCTATTAAAACTGTTTAATTTGCAGGAAGAGTGAAAAAATATGCAAGAGTGGACAAAGCAACATTTTATCAAAATAAAAGCATTTTTAGCAGATGCAAAGTATCTGCTGCAACTCCAAAATCAAATCCACCATTAAATGAAACTGATTTTCACACTGGAGAAACAGCATCTTAACGAATTTAATAGAGCTGGCAAGGAAGTATTGTCTATATTAACAGCATCCTTTTAATGTAGTTATGAATTCCTCAGACAGGAGTTCACAGCATAAACTTCTGATTGTCAAGAGATTTTTTTGGTTGTCAACACAAATATAAAAACTAACACCAGCAATCAATTTTAACACTAAAAGCAATAATAGGTAAAGACTGAAAATTCACGGGGAAGCTATAATCTTCTGTTATATGGCATGCAACAAACAATTCAAATAATATTTTAATGTATTTTTTCTTCTTTACAGTCTACTGATATTGAGGCTTGGAGATCCATTATTAAATGCTGAAGGTAAAACAAAATAAACAAGAAACACATAGAAGTTGGAAGAAAAGAATCATTGCTGACATTAATGTAAGGTTTTTTTTTTTTAAATCAAGAAATAATAATAGTAACAAGAATCTATACAGAAGTTTATCTTTGGTTCTATTTCAAAAAGAAAAAATAGTTTTCTGTCAATAACACCACCTTTAAATGTAAAGATGTTTTATGCCTTTTACTCCATTAATAGAAACAAATACTGATAAATAGCATGGAACAATACTTGGTCCAGTCATTTTTAATGCTCAACTCATTCTTTGATAGCTTTAAATGGCTCCTTTCCTTAGGAGAAAGGAGCAGTAATTTTTCTTGCATTCAGCAATAACAGTAGACCTGGAGTCTGATCAGCAGTGGTCATACAATCATTTAAAAGAAAACAGCAATTAATTTATGTTTTATAACAACTTTCTTACTTGCGAAATGTTAATTATAGAAAAATTCATTAATGGCCTTATTTACAGAGAACGAATGCCAGCATCAAACCAACCCAATTTACGAATGACGCTCTGCCAGCAAATGGTGATTCACTAACGGAGCAAGTGAATTAACAATCATTTTCCTTACAAAATAATAGTAGGCAAAAATATAACTTGGCAGTATTTCCCTCTTGTTAATGTGGACACTAATTAGCATAGTTATATAAAAAAGATTTGAATTAAACATGTCAAGGTCTCAGAATTGTTTTAATTCCTCTTTGCTTAATTAATCCAAATATTTAAATTAGCTTCTTCATGTAATTTGGTGTTTCAACCAGAATCCCACTGAATCCCACTGATAGGCACATAAAATTATTATTTGCAGACTGCTTACGTAGCTCCCTTTTGAAACCTGCAACTAAAATAAAGATGTAATCCCTTTACATAAAACATCTTTAAGAAGTCATGGTCTCTGTTAATTAGCCAAGCACTTATCCTACTCTCTAACTGACCAGCAGATCTCACACAGTACGCAACTAACTCATCAGTTTTGTGATTCTTCTGTTTATCAGTAAGACTAGAATATTCATACAAACTACATTTCAGCTAAAACTTCTTCCTTACTTTTCCCACAGTTTCCAGGAAGGAAGGAAAAAAAAAGTGTTTTGGAAGCTGCAGTGATTAGCAAGTGTCCAAAATTTTTTTTTAGAAATGCCACATACTTCAGCACAGAAAGTAAATACTGTTGTATGCATTTGCCTGTCTTAGTTTGCCAGTTCTCCAGAGTTCTCTTTAAGCTACGGTCCTTGTAGCATTCATGGAGTGCTCCACATTTAGGGTGATTTTTACTCGAGTTTTCTTTCCCAGGACAAACTACAGTTTTTCAGTGTTTTCCCTAGAATCCTAACACTTAAGCTTTGTAGGCATTTGTAACAAGTATTAGTTGTCCCTATGAAAACATTCTTCCTCTGTTTTACTGAGATGGAGTGCCCATAATTTTAGTGCAACAGTGAGCGTTGACCAAAACCCAACTCTGTCCTTAGTGCAAATGGCGAGCAGATCTCAGTCTTCCCTCCCCAACACTGTTTAGGAATAGGACAAAATAATACAAGCTGGTTTCTTTTGTTGTGGTCTAAAAATGGACGTATTACTTTTACCATTGAATCCAAAGGTACAGTGCGGTATCTTCCATGTATCCATAAATTATGGAAAGTTTCTATCTAACTCAACAAGACTGGCTCTTTTTTCATTTTGAAATGGATTGATATTATTTATTCTAAATTCCTGTTTCACCTTCTTTTCTGTTCTAACAAACCTAAATTCAGAGAATTACTCTTACAAATTAAAATGATCCTTCTCTCTCACTGGACTTTTTAAGCACTTCTTTTTAACCTGCACCTGTTAACAAGAATCTCATGTGAATGGACTCACAATTTCTTCAAGATGAGATGAGCTCCAAAAAGTCACATCTTACCCCATTTGCGCTATCATAACTTTGTGGTAATCTGTAATTACATTGTCTTCTTGGCAAGTACTGGAAGTAATATCAATATTCTTTATAAGTAGATCAGTCTTCAAGAGAAAATCTCCTAGACACATGGCAAATTGTGAGGACCCGTGGGAACAAATGAAGATCTCTGCTGGGCTGCTCCATCACTGTCAATATCCTTGACATGAATTCAGAAATCTAGCCAGCATTTGGAAGCAGTAATTCCGGCAAATCTTTTGAATGTCACAAACTGTATGACAGTTGCATTAATTACAAATAATATTACCCTACAAGAAAAACCCCAACCAAAACCCAAAAAACCACCCCTATACAGATTACCTCGCATACATTTTGTCCTTTTCTTTTTAAATGGGGCTTCAAGGTAAACATGCAGAATGGATACGATCTCAATAATAAAGCCTTAGGCACTAAAAAATCAGAGGTGAGATGGAGGGTGTTTACTGGAAGAGCAAAAATGGAGTTCTAGTCATGTTTTACTGACTGTTAACCAATTAATTGGTGCAAGGACTGCTAAGAGAGGCTGTGTCCGTACTGCTGGATAGGATACAACTGCTATTACAACATGACTTACAAAATATTACAACATCACACCCAAATGCACCACAGAAATAAAGTGGAAGTGAAAAAGAGATTTCCTTTGCTTTCTCTCTAAAATAGAGGCTGTGACTGTAATTCTCTTACTAATATGGCGTTTATTAGAATAAAAGAATAAAATCTTAAGAAAGTGATAAACAGATAATAGAGAAAGTGTCTGCTGCACAGTTCCAGACAGTTTAGTTTTCAGATCACTGTCGTGGATCATATTGTGAAGTCAAAGAAAGAAAACGAAAAAACAACAAATAGCTCAAGCACCTAATGTAATAAATTTATTCCTTTAAATGGCAAATACCTGTTTTCATGGAGATAGGACTGCAAACACCAACAGGTTAGCAATAGGCGAGCAACCTATCAGAATAGTATTTTTTGCAAATACAGCAGCTAAAACTTACAATAAAATCTTCATTGACATATCCATAACACCTGTAGACTCATATATACAACATTATAAATAAATTTTCACAAATAAAAGACTTTTTCTCCCTGAAGAGAAATTATTTTGCATTGCATTTTTCACAATACTTAAACAGAATAAACCAGATCCTTTCCATGAGGAAATTACCACCTAATCACTGGACAGGACAAGTGGTTAAAACATTGCTGAGAAGCAATGTGACTGATACCATTTTACTAACTTAGTTGGACAACAATTGCCAAGCAAGATCAGTCTTAAACTCCGTTTAATTCAAGATGCTACTTTGAGCAGTGTTTAGTACCAAATGCTTCAGAGGCAAGTCAAAGAAACATCAGAATAACCTAATGAGTTTTAGCTTGGCAAATTTATGGAAAAAAACATCTAGAAAGCTTACTTTATGAAAGTCAAATCAAACTCTATTTTATGCAGGCCACTTTACACTGTTTTTATCATTTAGTATGTACCTTATATTATTTTCAATTCATTTTAAATACTAATAAATTCAGCAACCTCAGAAATGGCAATTATGTCATTATTTTAAAGCCTACGTGCACTTACACCAGTGTAACTACAGAATATTCTGACCGTAGACTAGTTACAAAGGCATAGCCGAGCACTGAACCTGACATACTTACTTTAGACTGTATTTATTATAGTAAGAGTAATACTATCCCTGTGTGTCAGGTTACATCTGGTAAATATACATGTTTAAATGCAAATTGAGAAACAGTCTGGAAAGATCAGGATTAGCAAAAGAAAAATGTGCTTTGTGCTAAAGAATAAAAAATATGCTACTTTAAAGCTGCCAAAAGGTGAAAAATGCCCTGTAAGGCATGCAAGTATGGTGAGACTTGGTATAATGAGCTGTTGAAGTAAGTTATCCTCTCCAACCTCTTATTACACCTTGTAATTTTTTAAATAAAATTTTATGTGCTTACTTAGTAGAAACAGTTCATGTGTATTTGTGAGGTTAAAATGCTTAAACAGAGCAACCTCCACCTATAGTTATCTAAAACCAACCAGCATCAGGGGGGTTAGCCATGTAACCTCATAAACCACACGTGAAAGAAAGTATTTTATTTCTAACCTCTGCTGCCAGTTGCTGAAGAGAAGGGGATGCAACAGGGTGTAAAGTTGAATTGCCTCTGACTGGATTATGGAGGCTAACGTAAGCCACAACATTTCTTTGAAGAACTCTCTTGAGATCCTACGACACAAGCAGAGCAATGGTTATTACTATGCATCATTATAATTAAGACTTGTTTTGTTCTTTCAGTTCCTTCTAGGGAAAAACTGCACCCTACGTTTTTGTCCTCTGCGATTCCCTAAGTATTACTTAACTACTACTTCTTACAATATGCTGTTAAGAACTTCAAAGGATATCTTAGTGTTATTTCTCTATATAGCAGAAATTATAATTCCATTTCACACATCATCTCAACAAAATGCAATCAGGCCTGGGAGGAATTAAAAATGACTACACTTGTAAGGCCAAAAATGAAAACATTACATACTGTGAAACAACGTGATGGCCTTTTAAACTTATGCCTGACAGAAAACAAACTTCAAAAGCAATCATTATCAAGAGTTAAACATACTCAAATTTTGAGAGACTAAATTCAGATTGGAATTGCATAACTTTCCCAGTGTTTTCATTTCATTATTTTTTTAGACTACAAAAATATTATGTACAAACTGTTTCAATTATTATCTTTTTTTAAAAAAGATCTCCTTTGCCTTCTCAGTAATGAATTATTCTTTGCATGAAGTGGCTCTTTATATCGAACAGAACGGGTGTAACACAATTACATCTGATGTAAAGCTGACTTGAAGTGGAACTAAACAAATTTTGCTTCCAGCCTGGATCTTTTCAATTTCATTTTTTCACCCCCTCTTGTTTTTGAAGAATAATCATGTTGGAAGTATGAAACTTCAATGCGAGCTAGCCGCTTGTCACGCATGATAAAAAGCAATTAACTCTTCATTTTATCTACTGTTTTAATTCAGCAGCCATGAACCTCTCTGCTAGCTATTCCTTAATTTATCAGCCAAAGTCCACTGTAATCGTACACGATCGACAACACTCTGATGAGGTATTTTCTTTCAATAAGCTGATTTCTATTCTGTTGAAAGTAAGAGCCCAAGGAATTGTCTGTGTCAGATTGTATCTAACTCCTTTAGCACAAATATGTGAAAACTGAATCAACACTAGCCATGGCGACACTGAAATGTTTATGTAATTAATGTAAACTATAGCACGGTTCTCTTCATTCGGTGTGCTCTTGATTCAGTTCTCCCCACACTAAGCTTATCAATTAAAACTTAGTAACTGTTGAACCCCCAAAGAAAGAGAAACAGCCCTCTAAGCTGGGCCTAGGTCTTTTCTGAGGCCTTCCCCCCTCTACCAAACTCTGGCAATGCCCTCTTTTACAGTCCTCTGCTGCATTAGCGAGGGGAATCAGCTCACAAAAGTGCTGTACATGCAGCCTTCACAGCTATGGCAACAACTTGCCATCTCATTATCACACATGCTCTGTTCCACAGGAATTGCCTCTATAGATGTTTTCACTCCATTTGCTATGGAGTACATGAACGTACACAGACAGACGTCACAGACCAGTTAATGAACCATGATATCTATGTGGTAATTTCGTATTGTTTTCTTGCTTTCAACAAAAGTAATCACTATTGCAATGAGTCCTTCTAAAATTATTTTACCTCCGCCCATTCATATGAACCAATGTTCCCAAATGACGTTCCTCCCCATGAGCAGAAAACAATGGTCCGGTCAGGTCTCCAGCCCCTCTTAGCCTTCAGCATCAAGGCTTGTATAAATGCTGTGATGATAGCAGTGCTACTGGCCCATTCTTGTCCACCATAAGTATTCAAACCGTTGTGATGACTACCAATGATGACGTATCTGTCTGAAATGTGTGGGGGTGGGAAAAAAAAAAAAAACACAGACAGACGAGAATCTTATTTCTTCTGGATACCAGCATTAAAAGAATTTAAAAAAACCTAAAAGATGAACTGTATTAGTAGTCTGTAATGTCGTTAATACAACACAATGCTGTCAACAAAAATTTATATGATCATGTGCAAGACAATCATACAATATACATACATAAAACTGTGAATACTACTTAAAAATAAACTAGTAGATAAATGTATGTATATACTTCCCTAATTTAATCCCTGTGCCCTTGCCTTCATTGTTTGCTTACTACTCTCCCTTCTTATAAATCTGATATATACCACAGCCAGGACTTTGTCATATAGATAATCTAATAAAGTTCCATGCTCACATTAGAGTGTTATGAAAAGCCACAAATGAATAAGCAGGAAACTCCATCTTCAATACATATTAGCGTCCGAAAGAGAAAACAAAAGGTGTGGTAGTACAATGAGGAACATAGAGAAAAATACACAAAGTATTAGTACTCCCTCACCTGGAAGACTGTGTTCAGTGCTCACCACCCTATCTCAAAAAACACATTGCAGAAACAGCAGTTGAGAAGCTGGTAACCAGAACGGTTATATATCAGGACTTAGACTTCCATGTAAGGAGACATTGAAAAGACCTGGACTGCAGGTTTAGAGAGGAGACATGACAGAGGAATAGAGATAATGAATGATACAGAAACGGTAAGTCAGACCTAGCAACTTTGATGATACTGGAAGAAAGTATTTTACAAAATGAAAAGCAAGAAGTTTCAACCTGAAAGAAAGAACATGCCCCATGGTTATCCAGAAAAAAAAACCCACAATTTTTTTCAGAGAAATCAAATGAAATCTTCGTCTCTCAAGACATAATATATAATCCAAATACTAACTCACAAGTTTAAAGAACCTTATTTTATTCCAAATGGATGATGTGGTGTGAAACAACATGAATGACTAGTGTATCTGACATGTCAAGAAGTCTAAACAGAGTTATGCCGAATGACTTATTAAACTATTAAACCTTCTGTGTGAGATGAATTCACACCCAAAGCCTCTTGGAAGGATTGCTTACTGGTTGTGTTCTGATACTTAGTAAAGTCTTGTTCTGGTCCAGATCTAGACTTTTAAAGGTGTTCTTTCCATATTTCAGGATACCAATAGAGAACAGAAGAATAGTTATCAAGTGATGTCAGATCCACAACAATCTCTGGGTGTCAACTGGGTTCCAAGAAGTGCAAAAAGTTTTGTTTTCTTTCTTTATCAAAGGGGACTCATTCTTCACTGTTGTCAGTACACTGGAATGTAGCAACACACAGGTGGTAAAAAGCCCATGTTTTATAGTTGCTTATAAAATTAAGCATCTACTCCTCAGTGTTTTTTTGCAGTGACTGCTGCCTAGAAACAATTTTAACCGAACACCAACATACTTTGATTATAAAACCATTCTGTATCAAACTGGACTTTTAGCAGTTTTGTTCAACAAAATACATGGCGATGTTGTTTTATAAGGAATCAAAAATGTTTTACAGACAGGGGATCTGTTATGTACCTATAACACAACATTTTCAGTCAGCTGCCTGGGAGGCGTATAGGTATGTAAATGAAAATTTCTTTCTAAAAGCAGATATGCAAAATGTAAATCTAAGTGTACATAATAATTTAACGTAACAAAATGCAATCTAAATCACATAATTTTGCAACTTATGTGTTGCATCAGGAGATGTTTAGTAATAGGTTGCGCTGACAGTGAAAAATCATAGGATCTTCAACTCACTTAATGTTGGGAATTGGGAACAGAAATGAATGGCCTTACAGGCTTCTAGGTCATTAGAAGAAGCGCCATTAACATAGAGTGATCAGACAGCATCAATGCTTACTCCGTATTGTAATCTCTGTTCAGCCTGTGAACAGCATATGTGAAGGGGACTGTAAAGAGACCTTATGTAAAATAGTATAGGACATCTTGATGGAGAAGAAAACTACAAGCAGCAACTTACTGTAGGAGATGCCAGCTGAATGAACAGGGGTAAAACATAACAGCTGGTGCCTCCTTTGAAATTCTTCATTTTTGCACATCTTTCCCTCTTGAATAGAGGCAATACCCCGAAGCAAATGGCTATAGGAAAAGCATACGAGAAAGGATGGTCATGCTTACAGAGGCAGCGGCTGTCCTTTCTCATAACCATTTGCTGAAGCATGTAGAGAAAGAGATCACATGGTAAGAAAAAAGAGAAAGAAAGGACTAGAGAGAGAGAAAAAATATATCCATCAGATACTTTTGAAAGTGATAAGATGGGATAGTGTTCAGGGCAGCCATGGGCTGAACAACAGGGATTTATCATTAAAAAAGAGTGACTTTATACTGTCTTCTCGTGTTATACATCCCATTTTCAACCATGTTCAACAGAGCTACAAAATCAGTGTTATGTTTTTCAGGTTTTAAAAGGCTACCAACTACCACATTTCCTCTGCTCCTAAATCTTTTAATATCTTGGTTGGATTTCAGATGCTTATTGTTACTCCTCAGATCAAATGTCAAATAAGATCGCCATTACATGGATGTGTTCTTGTGTGTGTTAGGAGGCCTTTAAGGAAAAAAAAAAAATTAAAAAAATCCACCCTTGGTGATGCTTTGCAGTCTTTCATTAAGCACTAAAGATAAATTTTGCTTTCTTTCTGCATTTCTGGGAACATGAAGGTGACTATTTCAGGTGTATGAAACTAGCAGAACCCCACCAAAATGACAGAGAATCAGTGCCACGAAAACATCAAGTATCCAAATCAGTTGAGAGGGCATGTAGTATCAACCTATAGTATCAACCAGGAAGAGCAGAGAAACAAATGAAGGTTTAACATTGATTCTGTACAAAATGTTACCCATGGTGCATTACATGCTTAACTTGTGCCTACGTTAGAAGCCAGCTGCTATGGCCCTTGTTCAGCAAGACATTTCCAGGACAAACTGTTGGCATCTCGGTAGCGCTATTGACTTCACTTGATTATATATCCTCGAAGTCTTAAAGTTAAGCATAAACTGACATACCTTTAAAATGTAGCTTCTTATTATGAATGCAATAATAAGAAGAAATATTCAGGTATAGAGAAGATAAAGAATTATTAAACAGAAACAGATGCATGCTTTTTATTACTTGTCTTGCTTCTGCTTCACAATTCAGTAGACAGTATGTCTAAACATGGCAGTTTCTACCTTTCAAATTCCATGACAGCTATTTGCAAAACATTAGCAATAGTAGACTAGTAACTTCAAATTCTTGAAGGAAATTTAATTTCAATAAAGGATTTAATTCACTGTGCTAATTGTTTTCTACATTGTTTTAAAAAAAAAAAAAAAAAAAATTGTTCTGGTGGAAAGTACAGCATTCAGCACACACAAAACCAAGTCGTCATTTCACTAACAGGAGTAAACGTAAATCTCCTCCACATCCTTCGTTCCATCATTTCAAATACGAAATGAGTGGCCCACCTCCTAAGGGACTCCAGATAAAATTGCAATCTTTCTTCTGAACCTAATAAGAGAGTATTAATCAAGGCAAATGTGATGATGTTTTGATGATGATGCCATCTCTACATTAGGAATTGGACTGGGTCTACAACACTTTGCACTACGTAAGTAACTAGCAACAGTGTTCATTCATGTTGCAGAAACTCTTCAATTTTTAGGCAAATTCATTTGCAGACAGAGTAAGGTCAAAATGATCTTCATTCGTATGATGTCCTGATTATCGTATCATCTACATAGAGCATCAAAGGAGGGAGGGGGTTTGTGGTTTATGTCACAGGTGCACTTAGAATCTTATTGTTTAATTCTTAGATGTATAGAACAGTGATTATTATTCATAGACTTGTACAAAACTAGCTTAAGGCATGATTGTAACACCAAATAAGGCTGCAGCAAGTGTGATTAAGAACTTAGTCACAGATTGTTGTACACTATAATCACATTTGATATTAAGTTCTAAACCAAGCCAGAGATCATGCTGCCCTACACCTTGGTTTCAGTGAGACACTTGAATTACATAAGGATGTTCTGGACTTAAAGCACAGTTTTATTTATCTCAAAATTCTGCTAACATTAGAAAAAAAATCAAACCTTTTCTAAAGTTGTATAGACAGCTTGCATATTAATTCAAATCATGCAATACAGTATACCCTGAAATTAAAACCACCAACACAGTTACTTGGCATAAATACTAATACTCTCTGTGGTCTATGGGTAATTCCTGCTTGTTGGGTAAAAATACGCTTATTGTAACTGTAATATCCCCTTGAGCTCATTCTCTGTTTAACCCTTACGTTCTGTTTTGTCATAAATCAAACCACAAAATGACTACAACAAAGGCTTTCTCCTTCCTCTGTATTAGTGCATTATCTGGCAAAGTGGAATCGTGATCCCAGCTATGACTCCCAGTCATCATAAAACAAATAATCGATACAAATGATCAAGGGCTACTTACCAGGAAATACAGTTCCTCTTAAATATCCAATAACATTAGAAATTGTCTTGTAAGTTGTGACTGACTGAATATTCAGACTGATTATTTTTTTCCCTGTAAAAAGATTAAAAAAAAAAAAAAAAGTTAAACTTGTTTATCCAGCCAAGAAATCTACAGGCCCCAGATATAAATTCCCTACACATTAAATACAAAAGTAAAAACAAAGGGGGGGGGGAAGATACTAAAGAGGAACCAGAGATTAAAACATGAAATATTACATTATTTTCTTAATCCCGTTTTAGCAGTGGCGTTCAAAGCTGGAATCTCAGAAGAGATCTCTACTCTTTGAGCTAAAAGATCATTCAATTCACCCAATAAACTCTGCCAGAATACAATAGAAAAAAAATATTTAAAAGAGTAGGATTTACATAATTCTATGATAAGGAAATTTGTCTTCATCTTCATAGGTTTTTCTCACCTAATCCTTTGTCCAGGTCAATCTTTCAATAACATTCACAAAAACATACCTGGTTTATATTATACTATTCTTCTGGAGAAATCCCCCTACACTAAATCAGATGGGAAAAGTTAGACCTCTGCATAACTAGTCACTTTGCCAGCATAGCCTTTGGTGATATACTTATGGACTTATGCCAACAGAAGACAGCTTTTGTTGGCTTCGCTGGTATCAACTGAGGAAATCGTATAAATACAACGCCAGAAAAATTCCGAAACCTGCTAAAATGTAAGGGACTTGCCAATACTGCTATGCCAGTTGAGACTGTAGCACAGGATAAAGCTAGAGAAAAGTAAATGCCTGAGTTAAAAGGGCTTAAAAAAATTTAACTGTCCTTTGCTGAGAATTACTGTCATTCCCTCTGTCCCCCAGGTGGGACACACTAACCATATGAACTCCTGCAGTTTGTGGCAATGGAAACCAAACAACTAACTACAGCGAGCTGCAGATACCTTTAAAATGTTTCGTTTGCATTATAATAGACTGTATTAACATTCTTCTCATCCAAAAGGTGGGAACTTCTATCTGAGAAAAGGGAAAATGTCTTTAACTGCTCTAACTTAAATGCTAGGAATTGTCTGACAATAACCACTGTGTCATCCTAGACCTTCAGGGAGGTCCTTTTACATCCAGAGTACTGCACCACCCCACGACAGACCTGTGTTTAAAGGCATCTTTGAGCCAGAATTCCTTCAACGTCCATATCCCAACTGTCACAGACCAAAATGAAAATATTCCACGGACCATTTTGCTCTCTATCTCCCAGGCTATTATCCTCCCACAGATGTATTTCTAACAGTTTATTTCCTGGCTTTTTTTCCTGAGATGTGTGGAATACGCAAGTGGGGAGTTTACTGCAACATGTGAAATAAAAACAATACATCTCTACGATACTGTGCTTCAAGGTTCATTTGCTGGTACTTCATCTGGTAAATTTATTTTAAAATTCTCTTAAAATAAAATGAAATATATTTTCATTCACTATTCTTCATTGAAATGTGGAAAAAAAGCAAACCAACTGCTAGGATCTTTTGTTTTTAAAAAAGTGCAATATTTATCCTACTTTTTACTCAGACAAACCCTCCTCTGTTATCAATAGATGTGTCCTCTATGTGACAAGTCTTTGCTAGAACACAACAGTAAAGAAAACGCAAGTCAAGCACAGTTAATTAAACCACACCACACTATTTTGCAATAATCAATCACAGCAAGGTAATATTTTGACCTGTCATGCATATGTTAGGGTTTGAGTCGTAATTAAATTCAGTCTTCTAATGAAAATTACTGTAAAGTTTATTAACATCACGTGATAACAAATTGTGTTTGTTCTATAAATCTACAGATATTATTCTAGAAATTTTAAAAAAGATTTCATTAAAAAAAAAAAAAAAATCAATCCAAAGGGTTCCCAGCACCGTACTGTCACCTATGCTCTTTTTTTGGTCTTTTAAAACAACGCGAAAACAGCTCATGGCGTCCATGTTGATTAAGCAGTTTAAATTTCTACAATGCAAGTTACTCCTTGCTGCTGTTTCTCACCTACCACCATCTTAGAGCCAATTTACTCTGCTTAAAAAAGATTTTCAAGCCAAAACTGATTTCCTTTCCTTTTCTAACCCTACACCATTTTAGATATATCTTTCTTCAGACCCCACTTCAGACAAAAAGAAGATAAATCCTTTTGAAGACAACTGATTTAACCGTTTCTTCTTAATCAACATCAGCTATCCAGTCTTCAACCGACAACAAAAAAATAGAAAATTAACTTTTGGCAACACACATATTCTGGAATCAGATATTCGAGTTAATAGTCATGTAACACAGTAGTCAGCTTAAAGCGACTTGGGCTTAAAGGCTTAGTATGCCAGATGAAAAGGCTGAAAGTACTCTTTGGACTATACAGCACAAGTGAAATTTAATCCCCTTTAAACAGTTCTGACAATAAACCTCTCTTCCTAATGCTGTATTTTAAAGATCTTGACAACTTCCTGTCTTTTTTCTGTATTCTCTGGAAAACTATGAGGAGACTTTAGCTTAACATTATTTGGGATACAGTTTGAGTTTCTGTAAGCCAAAAGCTACTTCTGAAACAGAAGAACAGAAAAGTATTTATCGTCAATATTTTTATTTATTTATTTCTTGACTTGAAATCTGTAATTGTCTCATACCAAATGACTACCTTCTCCTCTCACAATTACATAGTTATTTTTAGAAATGCATGGTTATTTCCCACTCATTTGATTGACAATTTTACAACGTCAGATGAGCAAAAAAACTACTACTTGTAGCCTGTAAAATGAGTTATGTTTTATTTCTTTTTTTGCTTTTAACCTTATCCAAAGCTCATACCAACACAGAGGAGTATAAGTTTGAGCCTGATTTTCAAATATGTTAGTTAAATTCTTGAATACGGGTCATACTAAACACCTATAATCAGACAGTTTTCTGAGCATTCCTTTGAGTACTGGATTTTAGAAAGCATCATTAGGGACTCAGGTTTGAAAACTGAACTCATGTGAGAAGATTTTTGGTACTCATATACAAAATTATCCCTAAATGAACATTTAACTCTGGCATAGAAGCATGAAGCACTGACTGAATTCATGCATTTCGATAACATAGTTCTTTGATCATAAAACCAGAAGTTATTTCAGAAGACTGCAGAAACAAGGTACATTTAGTAACTTCAAGTAACCCACTTTTTAACATGAATATAATTCCTGCTGAAATCAATATAAACCACACCTGAATAAAAAGACATCAGTTTGAAATCACAATTAAAGTAAAGCTTTCCAACATCATCAAACATCCCTGGCCATGTTACTTAGGGGAGACTAATTCAGCTGAGGTAGTCAGGATAAAATTGCATTCAACAGATTTACTTGTTCCAGTCATTCAAAAACCTTACGTCAGGCTCTAATAACTCAACTGCTAACTTTTTGAGCACACACTACCAAGCTTTTCAGCGACCTCTGAATGCTAATAATTTTTTTAATAATGAAAGCTATAGTTTTCATAAAGTTATTTGCCCCAAGACCTGAGGCTTTAAAGTAATATCAAATACCACAGAACATGATACTGTAAGAACTAACTGCACTCAATGTAGAAACACCATAAGCTCTTTACATATAATGAATAATCAAATATGTCATAGATTTCTTATATTCTATTGGTGATACTGTATGGAATAATAGAGACTGGTATGTAATATTTGGAATACCATGTTAAATACACCGATATCGCAAGTATACATTAAAACATATATAAAAGCAGATTTTGCTGTCATTTGAAACAAATGCTTCATTTTCATTAGACATTTTCTAGAATAACTGAGTAAAATTCCAAACTATTACTATCATATTAGACTGCCTAGTTAATGGGCTTTTGAAATCTTACTGTACTGTGAAAAATATATTTCAGTTAGTTCTCAGTATTTCAGCATGTCAATTTGAGTGCAAAACCTTATCTACTCCATATTTTATATACGGTTTCAATTAAATCCAAGCATAGGACTTTAAACTAAGATATATAATCATAAGCATTTATGTAACAGTACAACTTACATAACAAAAATGCTATATGCAACATAACTACATCGTTACAAAAGCAAATAAACTTATAAAATAGTATATAGTTAATAATTTAGATAAAAATCTCTGAAAAAAATATTGTGCAATACTATCAAATTCCATATGCAAAAATCAATACTGAATCTATGACAATGTACCTTATTGTTGAATTATAAAATTATTTGTGCAGGAATAAGTCAAAACTCCTAGACAGATGCCCCTGTAACAAAAAGCCTTTTTTTTTTTTTTTTTTATATAAGCAATACACCATCTAGTTTTAGTCACTTTGAAATCTAGTATCCCTAATTTTTTTTCCCTCTAGATTTTGTTTTGATTAACCATGTTGCCTACTAACAATATATTTTTCTTTTTAAATAGATATTCATAGGCCCTGACTCCTCAAGCCTAATCTTGGTCCGAGGAGTTTAATGAATAAACTGTTTGCTATTTGATCCTATTTTCTAACCTACAATAGGGAATCCAACAATAAATCTATTCAGACGAAAAGCTTTTGAAAGTAAGTGAAGTCTACAATAAAGTCCTTTAAGGAGGCTCTAAACTGGGATGGACTAATGCGATACAGAATAAATATGGCACACTCAATATCAAACATAGTTATGAATTTCAAGAATGCTTCATATTGTCTAGTTGAATTTCATAATCTCACACTAGTTTGAGAGATTTTTTTACCTGCTTTACAGCAATCAAAACCAAAGCGTTGCACAGAAAAATAATGGCATAGAACAGAATTCTGAAAATATGTCTTCATCAGTCACAATTCTGGTAGAAAAAATTCTTGAGGCTTCAGGTAGGAGTAGAGAGGAAGATATATAAAAAAATGCTTCACACTTTATGCTTAATTCTTTTCATGAACTTCTATTTAAAAAGAGAACAGAATTTAAAGCAATCACAAAAAGAAAATCCAAGAGTATTAGTATAAATGTTTGTAAGTTTTCATATACAGTATGTCTGTATTACATCTGACTTTCCTATTTAATACATACTTCTTTGAAATGCCAGTAAGCAATATCTGCAGAACATCATTCTATTTCTACAGTAACGTGCACTGCCACACAATATGCTGGCATCTTTCTCTATTTGTTTTCTTGGATTTATGTTTAGCATAGTGCAAATACCTAGAAATTATGGGATTGTTTGCATATTGAGATCATAGTGTATGATGGCAGAGCCAGAGTTTATTAAATACGGTACGCTTTCTTTTCTCTGACAGGTAGTAAGCAACAAAGGAGAAACACATATAACAACATCACAAGGCTGTAGCTTAATATGAGAATATATATATCCTTTATCTTTTCATGCCCTTCCTCTGACTGAAAAGAAGACAGGCTTGATTTGCACTACTGCGGCACTTGGCAGGGAACTTTATTTGTCTTGGACGATGATCGTAAAATATGGAGACTAAAGGACTCTTTTGATTATTCCTTTTGTATAATTAATGATTCCAATTTCACATGATTAGAGTTGACTATAAAACTCAGCATAATGACCATCTGACATGTGGAACTGTATAAAATAGATGTTCAAAGTCTTAGAAAAATTCTTCTTTATGTTATGCTACAAACCTTTTCAGTAACAGTCACTTCTGATTATTCGTTCCACTCTCATCGTTTTTGGCAGAGCATGTGGATTTGTTTGCAGCCTACAATGAAGTTTTGCATTGCAGTCATTAAGATGATTCAGTATTGATCAATGACTGTATTTTGTAGGCTAAAAAAGGTTACAAAAGATCAAACGATTCTACCTAAAAAGCTTTTTGAACCGAGTCATTTTACTGGCTATAGCAGAACGCTGGGAGTCTTTGTATACCTGGCTCTATTATTCACACAGTGCTTGATAACATTCAAGTTACTTACACTATTCATGCTTTGGTTTTACTATTTTATAAGTCAAAATGTAAAAACCTACACCTACTTCACAGCAAAAGGCATTAAAAGCTCGTAAGAAATGGGATCTTCTGTGTATGTTAAGTCTACTGATATTTTCCGAAGTAACACAACCTCAATGATCTTGGTTGATCTAGATGAGGAGAGAAATAGGGTTGGATTTAAACATCAGTCGGCTAAAGAAACTTAGAAGCCTTTAAGTGAGATCAATGCATGAATGCTTGCATTATACTTACTGTAATTTGAGTTAGACTGCTCAGGCATAGTAGGTCAGACCAACTGGCCCTTATCTCCAAGAGTGACCAACAACATGTATGTGGAGAAGAACATCAGAATACGATGAGTGTATAGCGATTCTTTCCTAAGACATTATTGTGTCCTCCAGTGACTTGAAAGTTGCTTAGCCAAGGGGTGGGGTGGGGGGCTATGTGTTTGTTTAAACTCTCTTGATTAGGTTTTTTTTCTCGGTGAATTTTTAAGTAGCCTTTTTTGAATCACATAAATTTTTAGCATGCACAATATCCTGTGGCTGAAGGGGAAGGAGGGAAGGGACCTTTATTGATAGCCATTTATGAATAACTTTAACATATTCCATCACAAATCCTTATCTCCGTTGGTGACTACCTCCATCTCTTCACTGTTAAAAACAATTTTTATTTTGCTTATTGTTTCCTATAATTTTAAACAGCTACTTAGACATGTGAATACATTTCTTCATATACCATGTTATCTTATTTTTCCTAAGTTCTACAGAGGATCTCACTTGAGAACCTTTCAGACAATATTCCCTTGATCTCCCTATTTACAAGTCTGGCAACACAAATTCCTCAGGCTTCCATTCAACCTCTGAAAAATGCAGCACTGTCTTTTTTACATACCTGTCGCAATTGAGTAGTTTGGATTGCTTAAAGAATCACCGTCACAGGTATTAGCAAACATGATTTAACAGGAATTTATAAAAAGCGCAACTTTACAAAGTTCGATGGCAAGGTTCGCTATGTTACTTGATACGTGGGTGAAGTGTACAAAGAAAAATCAAGTTAGAATCAAACTAGAATGTTTTATATAGAGACTGAAAACATAAAACAGTAAGGGAGAAACGTACAAACTACAATTGAGTTAAAATTTATTTTTAATGATTTGTACAAAGATGAGGGGTGCAGAAAGGTAGGGGAGATCCTCCCATTGAGTCAGGAGGTTCAGAGAAGACCCCCTTGCTTTCTAAACTCCTGTTGGAGCTTAGGTGCAGCTGGATCTGCTCCTAGTCCCAGACTTGGGCAAAGGTTTATGTCTAAGGGATTATGTGTGTAGCAGCGGTCTGAAGTTCATTTACAGTTTGAGGCAAATGACAAGATTTAGTAACACTTAATCACTGATTAATTTAACATTTACAAAGCGATTCAATAGAATATACCTAGGTGAATTCACACATGCGTGCAGACAGATACAAAGCAATATATATCTGTACCACCACAATACCATATGATAATGAAAGCTATTTAATCATGCAAGTTGGTCTGTGAAATCCTAAGGTCTGCCCTTCTGCCACAGACAGCTGGAGATTGATCACTACTGAAATCCTAGATCTTTGTCATCTTCTATCTTCTCAGATGCAAATCATATGAGTACGAAAACCGACACTTCAAGCCAAAGAGAAAAATTACACATATATCTCCTTAGTGTTTTTAACTACCAGACTTCCAGGCTACCAGGCTTTCCATTTAACACCAAAGTACATGGTCATTAGTGATGAAAAACACTTTGTAAATTAAATTCCACTACACAGATTTACTTTAAATACTCAAGAGATTCATTGAAAACAGATGATTTGCACCTGACTGAAATCTACCAACTGGCAGGTAACTTAAAAACAAAGAAAGTTTACTGCAACTCAGCAGGACTTTCTTCATTTATGTTTATAGGAGTGCTTTAGTTTTACAGCAATCTTCACAATGTTCTAGCAAGTAGTTCCAGCAATATTCTGTAAAAAAAAAAAAGCTTCAGAAGCATACCGCTTCTCAATAAAACTTCACTTTTAAATTCCTTCTAATTGCCCATTGTTGGGAAAAAGTTCATGGGACCACAGAATTTCAGATTAGTGAGGATTAACAACGATGCACCATACTAACCAAAAAGCAAATCTAATTACTAACTTCGACTAACACAAAACTAATAACTAACTTCAATTCCCACTATTTGCTTTGTAGGTTCTAAGCATTCGATATATCTCAGATGTTTCTCTCCATATCCTCCCACTCCCTCTGTCACATTATGTCTCCTGAAAACTGCAAGGCTAAGGGAAAAGAGGCAATGTGAGAAAACTATATATAAATGTTTAATCATTACTGATGAATCTGCTGTTCAGCTTTTTTGAAACATACTGATGAGAGAATGATGATCATTTTATTCTAACAAATTTTAAGCCAACCCATCATCTGAATTGCTCATTCACCTCTTTTGACAGATAAGTGATGAGTTCTATGTCAGAAGTGAAATCTCTCTCTTAAGCTTCTTCAAATCAACAGGAAGACTGCAAATTCAGCCTTCACTGTTCTCATATGCATTGCTCTGTTCAGCATTTTCTCTTTAGCTATTATTGTTATTATTAAATAGTTATACAAGATTTCTTATCATGAGACCAGTCTTTTATCTTTTCCATTAAGGCTGCTGCTGAACACTTCAGCACACTATATGCTCTGGCACGTCTACAGTTTCACCATTATTTCAAGGCAAAATATATGACAATGCATTACAGAATTAGGCAAGGCTTCTTATTATAGACCCTACTTGATCAATAAATTAAGAATTTTTAAAAAAATCCCACATGGATTGCTGAGGTTCAGAAGCTTTACATGAAATCAGACACAAGCTGTTGTATTCACCCAGAGTAAGACGGGCATGGATTGGCTCTTACTAGACTGCTAGCTTGGAATATTCTTTCTTTCCAGAAATTTTCTACCACACAGAATTCCTGCCTTCTCAGGGAAAGAAAACAGACGTGCCGCACCTGTCACAGAAAAAGTAGCATAAGGTACCCTTTTAGGTGATTCTGTCCTGCAGCCTCCACACAAAGCTTTTTGAGAAACAGACACAGCGCAGCCTTTTATCTTTCTAAAATGAGTGTCATTTGCCAGCCCAAATTCATGCTTTCCTTCAGACACTTCAGCTGTTGAAAATTCCTATAATACTAGCAAGCTTCACACATCCTACCTGGCATAGTTAAGTATTTGTTCCTTCCAAAATGACCTTTTCCCATTTATTTAGTTTTTGTCTAGTGGTTGTGGGGAAGATCAGTTCATCTTTAAAGTATCTGGTCAGCCATGCATGGAAAGCAATAGTCCTGCCTAACCACAACAGCTTAAGCCGTGAAGCATGAGCTCTTTCTGCCTTTCTATTTAGTATGTATAACTACAAATGCTAACACAAGTCATAAAATTAATCAACCTTTTTTATGACTTGTTGTATTGTATTCCTCTTCCACAATAACTTTCCAAAAGCAATAAACAAGTGATACAGCACATATGTGATAGTACAATGGTTGCCCTTAAAATTTGCTTTTACTGTTATCATCACTGCATTTAGCACAGGATACAGTGGCTAACTTAATTTGCCTCCCCCCTTCCAAGACCACTGCTTCAAATCAATTCATTTAAAGAGGCGTTATAATAAAATATACCATTTTTTCTGCATTTTTTTCTGGTGAAAGATAGACTAGTACAACACAAAAATCAAGACAGAATTACTGTTTAAACATGCATCCCAGCTAGAATATTATCTGGAAGGTGTTCCTTCCTTCATTGAAACACTGTGCAGGATCTTTGCTGGAAGACTGTATTCTCACTTTATTCCTCCACATCAGCAATAAGTTTGTTCAAGAAATAATCTGTATGACTTTGCTAATGGCATTCTCTCTGAAGGGATACTCTGAATGCATTCTTTCATTACATCTAGCACTACTCAAGGTATTTTGTTCTTATCATGATGACCGTTCTCCTGGTGAAACTTGGGAGGAAAAGGTGCCTGAAGGTTCAGACAACAATACACTGTTTATTCTATAACAGATACAAATTAAAGAACACAGAAAGACACATCACTGTTTAGAATTATAATATTATTATGCCAGAGGCAGAAAAAAGACACAGAATAACTTTAATACCGATACTGGTGCCTTAATGTTAAAATCACATTCTTAATAATACAACAAGACCTAACAAACCGTACTGCAGCACTAACAAAGTCTCCCTAGTGATGGTATCTAAACAGAGGGTTTTTAAATCATTATTAAAAATTAGAGCTTAATGCCCTATACTAAGAGACTTTTTTTTTTTTTTTTTTTTTTTAACCCAAAACTTCCATCTATCAGATTTTGGGAGTGTAATTTTTAGATTGTTCATAGTCTCTCCTAGAAAGCAGCTAAGGAAAACATACTCATAATCAGCTAAACCTCTTAGTTATATACAGTTATAGAAAATGGATTTAGAGTCCTTGAAGAAGATTTCATAGTTTGAAGGAAAGATTACTTAAAAAGCATTACCTGTAGCTGGCAGTTGGAGGGGAATACACCTATCTTTTTGGACAGTGTCCTCAGGTAAGGAAACGAGTTTTTTGGCAAGCACTGTAGAAATTGGTTGTACTAACAGTGTTGTGAGGTTCGGTCGATTTTGCCTGTAGCTTCCCTCTTAAACAAAAGAAAGAAAACAGCAATTTAGTAAATGAGAATTAGAAGATTTCTCTTCTGCATAAACCAAACAAAAAAAGCAAATGTCTACAATACAGCTTAAAACAACCGATTTAGATAAGCAGCCATTATTTTGTACTAAAATTACTGAAAAAAAAAAAAAAAATCCCTTCAAGAACACGTGCCACAAAAATACATGTATATATTATAGTATTTGGGGAATAGTTCCACAAGAAAAAAAACTGTCAAAGAGTCCAAGCAGACATTGGATTGTATGTGACTTAAACACAACAAATGAAGTTTCTGTGTAGTTAAAGGAATCGGTGAAGAACAGGATTACTGATCAGCAATAACTTACAAATTCAAATAAGCCTTACAGGGAAGAGCAGACATTTAAACAATCTGAAATCATGTGTAAGTATCTGTCTGCACTGAATGACGCTACTACTGATAAGGCTGTTTGTTTTGCTAGGGATGCCAAAATGTTTAAATTCTACAGAAGTTGTCCTTAGCACTTAGCACTAAAACTGTTCAAGGGGCGAGCTATCACACGAACAAGGTTTTGTGAGAACTTTGACAAGAAACACACCACAGAGGATGCACGTTGATGATATACTGGCAACTTGATGAGACGTGCTTCCCTGCATATACCAAAAAGCCTGAAAATTTGTATGTATACCTTCCTCTTTTAAAGAATATAATCTGATTATCTCATTGACTCAAAGTGAGTTCAATGCAGCTAAACTGACTATAATTTATTTTATAAATGCAGGTGAGTTTCTGTGATGGAAGGTTGAAGGCTCACCTGAAGGAGGTCTGGAATAAGAGCGTACTAAACAGACACACATCAAGTGGAGGAAGGTACGGGTCAGAAAGCATCGGAATACTTCATTTACAGCTTTAAGATCTTAAGAAGCCACAGCACAAACCTCACAGTATCAGCAGATTCTCTCAGCATATTTTAAAATCTCCCTTTAACTGAAAAAATGTGAGTTTCCATACACACGATTGTCCAACACACAAGTGTCGGAAGGTTTCTGATGAGATGAGATATTTTGGGAGACCAACTGACAGAACTGGAAAAAAAAAAGCAAACTCTACACATGGAAATGCTCTGAAGCACTTCAGGACAAAATGCTCATCTGATTTTTCTCAACTATTTCAGCTGGCCTAATAAAGGCATCATCTCTTCCCACGGAAAGCAAGAATAGTCTTGCAGACGAAAAACCCAGCATGGAAAAGGAGGGGAGGTTCATAGCACAGGGCAGAAAACAGCTCTAGAACAACCTGCAAAAATCTAAAAGCCTTCCGATATACCTGCCCATACTGAATCATTTCCAAACTTCCAACTAGAGACTCAGAATACAAGGCCTCTCTCCGAGACGTGTGCGAAACAAACACCACACTTTCTGTTGACGTGGAGCTCTTTACAAACAGAAGGCATCCTTTACACCCTGTGTGACTACAGTCACAAAGGGAAGAAGCTATCAGAAATCAGCAGCACATATTCTAATAAATTTCTATAAAATTACTATCAGGAGCATTGTTACTGAACCACAATATAAAAAATCCACACACATCCTCCTTTTTTTAAATTTGTTTTTTGTGCTAGAAGCTCCTGAGACTTCTTACAGTGTGCCCTTAATCATAATGCAAAAATCAACCAAGGCTATAACATTTAATTAGGGGAAAAAAAAAAAAGTCTTGTTCAGCTTTAATACACAGTGGAAGTGTTACCAGTGTTCACTCTGAAAGATTCAGACAAATTTTTAAGTAGCAAGGTGAAACTGGTTCAGATTTAGAAAAAGTTTTGTCTTATCAAAGTTGGGCAGGGTTGAAAAATCTCTCAAAGTTGTTACTTCAGAAAATTGATGGTAAAATCAGTTTGCTCAAGCTTTGAGAGTCTGTTTCTGGAATCAAAAGAATCATAAAATATCCATCAGAGATGTGTAACTGAGACATTATTTTCTGTCTGCTGTTTGTCAATCTACAGACTGTATTACAGGAGAAATGAAGCTCAAAACGTTGCAGATGAAAAGCTTCTCTCCTTTCTCCATTTACCCATACCTTGAGCTTCACACCTGAATAAACTGTGAAAGATACACTTTCGAGAACAACCTAGAGGAGAAAACCTCCCATGTTTAAAAATGAATCATTTCACAATATAAGATGGAGTTTGAAGTATGGGAAAAAAAAAAAAAAAAAAAAAAAAAAAGATTTAAAATATAGAAAGGGAGATTTAAGTTATCTGGAAGAAGAACTTTCTAATAGGAGGAATTCATAAAGACTTGGCTAAGCAGGTGATAAAATCTCTACAACTGAAATCTTTTTAAAGAAAAGATTAAACAAACATCTGTCAGGAATGACATAAATATGGTTGATCCCCTCCCTGAGGGAAGGTGCTAGATTAGATGACCTCTTGACACATTTTCCAGGCCTGATTTCTATACGATTCTCTAGTAACTGAACTTCCTGAACTACTTACAAAAAAGCAGTTTTCTTCTGGAATTAAGATTAAAAAATGCTTTTAGAAAAAAAAAAAGAACTCCTTTCCCTCTGCCAGCCATTTATTAGTTGCCATGAGAGTACCTTGTTTAGGAGACTAAGAAAAGCTATCTGCAGCATGATGAGGATTCAAAAGTGAAAGATTCAAGACAAATCTCCCCAGTAAAACACAGTGCACAGTGAAAAATCTGGAGGTTTCCAGGGCTACTAGCTAAAGCACAATCATTCAGTTTTTAAATACTCATGGGCTTGGTGCTGTTCCAACTGCAAAACAGTGCAGTGCAACTTCATAAAGAAACCAATGTATCGAAAGAACTTTGTGAGATTCTAGCTTGCTCTTTCCCTGCTGGATGCCAAACTTCTTGGAGCACATAGTGCTTTCAGGATCTGTGAGCACAACAAAAGCTTTGAGAATAATTTAAATTTGAGATCTTGCTTGTAATGAAATTTAGTTTTATAGCATGAAAATCTTCCAAGAAACAGAATTCCTTCCTCTGTGCAAGTCTAACAATCTAACTGTGCCAGGCCCCAAACCACTATTAATTTAAGAAAGACTCTGGAGAACGTACTAGAATGCAAGAAGAAAAACATCCTAATGAATTATTAAGATAATTTTAGGAGCACAAAAAGAGGCAATCTTTAGAAAGTTTCTGCATAGAAAGTGAGGACTACCTTTCTACTTTTGCAGTTACTGTGTTTTTTGGTTTCTTTTTCAATGCAAACACAAACCTTGAGCATCAGTTTCCATACTGCTCAGTCTGGGATACACACTTGTAACCTAGCATTTCACAGCGTTCTACCACTTAACTTACTGGTATTGGTAACATACTCTGAGACTTCTGAAAAGTTTTTACTGAGAAAATTTAACGGTATTACTTGTGTACCATATGCCACTCAATTCTGGGTTAATGTACAATTGTACCATCGTTTCAATGACTTGTCAAGGCTGAAAAACCAGAGCACATGAAAGAGAAGTTAGTCACAATGTCATACTTCTCTAGTCAAAAGAATATTGCTTCAACCACAGCTTCTTCAGTATTACGCAATTAGGATTTTATTTATTTTTGTCTAAAAAGTTTGTGCTATAGAATCAACTTTCTGTTCATATTTATTTAAATTCCAGATTCAGAGAAAGACTGGACAGAATACTGTATTTCATCGTTATCTGTTTATTAAAGTCACCCTCTGCTGGGATCTGATAAAATAAAAAATTAATAAATAAAACTAAAAAATTTACTGATAAAATTCATTAAAATAATTCCTTCTATGACCCGAAATACTGTTTTAACGACGTCTCCCCAAAATATGGAAAAAAGTATAGTCTGACTGAACACTGAACCGTAATTGTACGTAGCCACATCTTTGACTTTCTGCTGCATTAATAATAGAGCAGTATTAGTTTTGAAATATCTGAAGTGAATGGCTCATTAATTTTTCACCTTAAGCTTAATAGAAATTTGACAAACAGTTTTATGCTGAGAATAGACACTCCAAACAGGACTTCACAGCACACGATGAGAATAAATTAAAGCATAAGAGACAGAATAAAGTGCGTTTGGTTAAATAAGATGATTCTGTCATTCAATTGCCTGAAGTGAACAATCAGTTCAATGCATTTCTGTGAAACAGGTATTCTTCCATTTACGCATTCCCAGCATATCTTCTGCACTGCCCTTTGTCAACACTTGATCTTGTACTAACCATTACAAAACCAAAGATGTAAAACCTGACACATCATAGACATTTACATTATTTGCACTTTGAACTTGTATACAGCTTCCCCCCCAACTTTGCTGATACGTTCAACAGCTGTTAGGCTTCCACTGCTTCTCATAAAGCTCATCACGATAATTTCTTTACACTTCCCTGCAAAATCAGTTTATCTGTGGTTTTCCCCACTTACAGCTAACCACACGCCCGGACTGAAAGGGACTGTGCAGTGCCTACTACAGGGAGACTCCGCCACCTGATCGGTGGCTCTAGGTACTAAAACCACATCACTACTGTTAATCATAATTCTGCTACGCAGCAGCTATTTTGTTACATCTTCAGCTACAGCTGCTTAAAATACTGTCCCTAATCAGCATTTTTAAGACAGACATGACTCTTCCTATTCAAAAAGCAGCCTTCAATTAAGCCTTCGCACTATCAGTTAATACTGCCAGACAAGGCTTGCACTGTTCACATTGGTGCATTATACATCAAGATTTGAGGTTTTTTTTTGTTGCTGCTGGTTTTGCACATTGCTCTTCCAATGAATAATTCCACAAAGTAACACCTTTTCCTAAGACAAATCTTATTGACTTCATACATACTTTTCAATGGCACTATTAGCATGAGTATAGTCATACTTCGCAGGATTTGGTTCAAGCAAACTCTCAGAATACAGATCCCGTCTAACCTCTGATATAAAATGTACCCATCTGCTACATCTCACAAAGTCACTGACATTTTTTTTCTCCTTCCATAATTCTCTCATTAAACATGCAAAGAAAAATAAACTGATTCTGGCTGTCACTTCTTCCTGTAAATGGATACAGTGAGAATGCTGATCCAGAAAAACTGATGCTGTTCTCCAAGCACTTCTGAACAGGAAATTCTGGGAAAGCCCCACATCCTCTCCAGTGTTTGGAGTTTTAAAGTCAGATACATGTTTTCTGCATATGAAGTCAAACAGACAGGTCTTCCTCCATCTCTCTAAAGTAAAGAAAATGGTACTAATTGCCCTATGGTGCTTAAAATGAAACTCAGAATGGATCTTATTAATGAGAAGGAAAAGACCATAGCCTCAGACTTAGAGAATCTTGAGAGGTATAAGCTAAAAATATCATCAAGGATAAGAAAAATAACTGGTATAGAAAAATGTAACTCAAGAGAAGAGCAGAACCTGAAGCAGATGCCCATGGAGTAGAAGTGGTAACAAGCAGTTCCCTGCTATGTCTTAATTAAGTTCTCTATGAATTATCCACTAGAATTACAGTGTGGAACATACATCAATTTTGAAGTACTTTGCTTCACTAGCCACTGATAGCAATATGGAGGAAGATAAAAACATTTGCTTCTCTTTTGTAAAAAAAGAACTTTGAAATTCTGCAACCGGGCATTTTAACAGCAGCCCCAACTAAGGACTTTCAAAGCAGCTTTATAGGCAATGAAGCAGGAGATGATGAACTGTTCTGCCAATTACAACAGCATTGTGGCAGCTTGCGTTTCAGGATGCATGATTCACACATGGACAAGGGATGCTTAGAACTATGTACTGATTTGAGATATGGGTGAGAAAGATGGCCGTGCCTATAAAAGATTTACACACATTTACAGAAAATACAGAACTTAAAGGCAGCGAGGATCACCTAGAAGGAAAATAAGTTACTGAGAGTACTCAGAAAGTATCTGAAAAACATTTTCAAATTTTAATTTGCATTGGTGATGGATAAAGAGACTTCTTTAAAAACACTTTTAAAAAAATTCCACATTCTCATGATGTCAAGAGTTAACAAAAAGCATTTCGAAGAAAAACAAAGATATCACACCACCTGTGATCAACTCCCACGAGTTAACAAGACCATACATTCAGTGATACATACAAAAATACATAACACTATAGAGATATTGTTTTGCTTTACAAAGTATATCTGCTGTATTCTCTTTACATCACATTTTATCAATGGAGTGGATGCAAATATGGGTACATATTACCCAAGACTGTATCTTTAAACAGTTTTCTGTTGTCCCTAAAGATAAAACTAGAAATTCCATAGCTGATATGAGAATATACTTCTAGAACTGTCATCTTTTTCCCTCCCTCTCAAGGAAATGTGCTTAACCAATATGAAGGAGAAAAAAATGTCACTCCCCTGTCTCTTAGTGCAAATCTCTCTTGTCTTAATGCCTACTTAATGTACTTTAAAAATACTGTCAGTTTTGTTTCTTTTTAAGATAAATAGAATAAAAAGCAACACATTTGTTTTGTAAAAGCAAAACTACTTTGACATACTGACGTAAAAACATCTCATTAATCCCCCATGCCCTTTTAAAATACTTAATAAAATGGCAAGAATAAAAAACAAAACAAAACAAAAAGCTTTTCACAATACTCTCACCATTTTGAATGCCCCTTTCCACTTAGCTTGTTATAGTAGCTAATCATTCAAACGACATAGAAGTGGCCAAAATAGAGCAAGATTACTTAACGCTTCTACACCAATTGACATGGAAGTAAAATTTTTCCTTTTTGTGTATCCTACAATTGTGTAACCACTAAGTCATAAAAAGGAAAGAGCAATTCTTCCACATATTACCAATAACTAAAACATATTCTTATGTCCTAGTAACAATGGAATATAACAGGGGAGAAAGGATAAGGTACTTCTCAGTTCTTCATGTGTTAGCAAATGCTTGTCTTGCTACTGAACTGAAAGAAACTCTCCACTGACAGAGAGTAGTTTGGGCCATGTGACATACAAATTATTAGTGATGGTAAATATTCAAAAGGGTTGACAGAAGTTGTATGGGGTACCAGACAAAAAATAAATAGCCCTCAATACCTTAAAAATAAGCTTATTAAAAAATCCAATAATCATAGATTTCAGTTTCTGCATAATTTGTTCTTTGCATGCGTGCTGAATTCAAATCAGTGTCTTCAAAACTTCTGTGTTTAATTTTGGATCCTATCTGAGGTGTTCTTAATACTGAAACATCTGCTTAGCATCTTCTACCTTCATTAAATTTAAGAACACAGGTACTTCACACTGTAAGGGTGTCTGTGGGAAAATAATCAGTGCCAAAAACATTGGAAACACTCAAAGACATTAGCCACGTAAAAAATTGACCACTAACTGCTGCAACCATGTTATCTGACTCTTAAATTGGGTAATAAGTACCATTAACGACTGCAAAAATAAATACCACAATTCTTACTTAAACTTGAAATCTTTGCACCAAATTAGTGATTCAAACATAGCATAATAAAATAATTCTACAACAAATCTATTGTTAACTGATATTTTGTATTTTCCTAAAATAGTAGAGGTATCAACCAAATGGAATTCAGCAAAAGTGCTTGAAGTGATTGCTCTGATGTTCAGAATTACTGCATAATCCAAAATATTAAGTATCAGACATATACTTGGACTTTTTAAATCTTTCTCTTAAACTACTTCATGAATCCTATATTGGCAAGTCTATGTTTGAAATGTACCCTATTTGTTGCTCCCAGAAAATGTGTTTCCCAGACTATTAACTATATGATGTTCTTGAACTAGAATTCAGAAGGAAGTGTGTATGTACGTGTGTGTGCATGAGGGAACACAAATCAAACTGATGTACTAAGCTTGACAGAGGTGGCTTTTAAAACTGAAATATTATAGAACATTTTGAATTCAAGTGCCAAACACATTATGGAATTTTTTATCAGTTTCATTGAAAAAATACACTGTGGTTTCTGTCTGAGAGCTACTCGGGTCTGTCCCATCTGTCTATATACCCTGGGTCAAGCACAGCCCTAGCTCAAGTTTACTCCCTTGACTGTGGTTGTGCTACTGATGAATTTGGCCTGCTGTGTTGAAACGAACACAAAAAACATCATTGGATCCCACATTCTGCTACTGCAAGGTTGGATCATTCCCTTAAATATTTGTTGAAAGCAAGAATTTTGAAAACATCAGATTATATAAGCGTAAGGTACTACGTAAGTGACATGAAACCCATTCCAGACTTCATATTTTATAATATAGTTCATAGACACATACTTAGTCTTGAACATAAGCACTTTACATTTGCTTCCACAATGCTTTTTTTCCTCCAAGGTAAGTAAATGACGTTTCTTTTAAAAAAGAAAGTTATAATACTCAGATTTTATAACTGCCTTTTCCAATCTGCAGTGCCATATTCCAGTCAGACCTTACATAGTTTCTGATACTGGTTTCCTTTTCCTGTCTGGTAGCAGCCCACACTGAGAAAAACAGCAAAGATGATAATGCAGCAGCCCTCCTAATCTGAGTGGGCAAGCAGCTTTTCTTTAGCTTATGGATAGTTATAGTAATTGGCTGGTTATTATCTCTCCCATGCTTTTTGAAGAACATGCAAGAATGAGAATAGGGAATAACGTATTGGTCAGTTCACTTTATGGTTGCCCAGCAGAATCAAAGATTTCTCTCCCTCCTGCAAAAGGATCCCGGTAGCCACCAAGCATGGGTATCCTGCTCAATAGTGGGACCATTAAGTCACACCAGCAGATAAGGCACAAAGCACCTCCTGCATGAATTATGTTTCCTATTAACCACTTCAAGAAATAAGCAACTTCGGGCACATTCAAGAGTTAATGGGCTGGTCTTACAGCTTGTTCCTTCATGAAATAAACCTTGGTTTTCTACACTGGTGATGGCCACTGTAGACGAAACAAACCAGAAACATGGAAATGAGACACTGATACAGATTTCCTTCCCTTCAGTGATGATCAAGACTACAAACAGCAAAATAACTGTCTTGCTTTAGGTGAAATATGTTTGCAGCAGCCAGAATATACATCAGGTTACATATGCCATCATTGTTCTGGTTACAAACAACCATGGAGTCCTATTTACCCAAAATAATGAGATTTATTGTTATTAAAAATAATAAAAGCCCTGTAACACTCTACAAGGAATGGAATGGAAATAGAAAATCTCTAAGAAAACACTGAAAGTGACAGGTTTAGGATACCAATTATTTTGTTTATGGCATGTAGTGAACACTGCAATGACTCAGAATCACGTGCTGTGTGTATATATTTGGTGGACAACATGAAATAAAATTGCATATGTTACCTGTGGTACACTATGCTTTTCTTACAAAAATATCTCTCTCTGATTCATTCTTCCATATTTGTTTGAAATCATGGAAAGTCACATGTTCAGTTTGATGACTTATGGGGTCATCCAAGGGTTTGAAGTCTCCCCCTTTTCCCACAGCTTGTTACTTATTCCTCTCCCTACACTGCAGTGCCATTATTTGTGCCGGCACAATTGTTTCAGTGGCCATACTATGAACCAGATCAGCAAACTTTAAGTTCTTTAAAGCTAGATCAGTTCCCCAACCCATATCACAGCAGTGCTCTTAACAGATAAATCAGCAGAGTACGAGGTAAGTTGGGGCGAGGAGGTAGATGGGGCGGCAGGAATTCCTCCAGTTCCTCCCAAAGCCTTGTATTGTCTAACCACAATTACACAGGATACTTTTGTCCTCTGCAACACAAAGTGACTGCTCCTTGGCACAGAACAACACTTAAATATGCACATAAATTGAAAAACTACTTACAGTTTCAAACAAACACACACACACACAACAACTTTATAGTTTCCATTTTCTCTAGGGTTCTTATTTTTTAAAAAAACAGCTTGTGTTTTGATTTGTAAGGGAGCACCACCTCACCTTACATTTTAAAAATCAGAGCCAGATAATACAATCCTCACATAGGAGGAAAAAAAAAAAAAAGTTAGTGTGCTAGGGTCTGGTTTATAAAAGAACTAACTGGTAAATCTATGATAACCATGCAATAGCTGAGTAATGACTGATCGGAAATGAGACGTTAATTACAGGTCAGATCCTAATGGACAGATGCCTGCATACACAGAACTACGTAATCAGAATCAAAAGCAACAAGAATCCCCTTGTCAGCCCAAGGACTATTATAAATACTGAATCACAGCACATAGATTGACTCAGCCTTCTGCATATATTTTTGGTTCCTTCCTGCCAGCATTGTGGCAAACCAACAGTATGTCTTCACTGTCTATCCATATGTAAAAAATGCTGGTTTACATATGCTCTGTTGAGTCAGACCTCAAGAATGATTACTGTTGATATTTTGGAACATTTCTGCAGTGGTGTATGAGGTGCTATTATTCTGTGCGAATACTCTGATTTAAAGCAGCAATTCTATGCATGCTACATTCTGGTATTAAGGTACACATTTAGGGTTTTTCTTTTTTTTTTCCCCTCCTTTTTGTCTCTATACTGTGTTAATGAATGTCAAATCAGGATGGCCTAGACTGCATTCTCTTCTCATTCTGCATAGCTCTGTAGCTCCCCCTTGCCACATTTGTTTTCTTATCAGCAAAATATTTCTAAGTTCTTGATTCATAACTGTATATATTAGCATTTCACTCGTAAAAAAAAAACAACAAACCAAACCAAAACAAAACAAACCGAAAAAACCCCGAAAAACCAATCCCTTACTTTCTCTTTTGACTGCCATCTGTTAAGCTTCTCCTCAGAGAAATTAGCAAGTTTCCATATTGGATCTCTGAACTACAAATATGCCATCATCTGCAAAACTTATGAAAATAATCCCCATTGGAAAAGATAATAGTCTAATATAAAATTACCAGAAAAGACTGAAACATAAACAGAGGGCATTGTCCAGATATTATATGAAGGTGGCTCGTGGCCCCTAAACAAATGGAGCAGTCTGGATAATGTCAGAAGTACAGAATAGTTGAGCCTGGAAGAGACATGCAGAGATTGTTCAAGGACAAGCCGCCAGCTCAAAGCAGAGTCAACTAGAGCAGGTTGCCCAGGACGTTGCCCAGTTGGCTTTCAAGCATCTCCAAGTACACTCCAAAACCTTTCTAGGCCACCGCTTCCAGTGCTTGACCATCTTCACCATAAAATAGCTTTCCTTATGCTTCAGGGGAATTCCCTGTATTTCAGTTTCCTCCTCCATCCCCTGAATACCACTCGAGGAGAAACTGGCTCCATCTTCTTCTATACTCCCACCAAGTATTTATACACATTGTTAAGATCTCCACAAGTCTCCTCTGCTCAAGGATAAACAATCCCACGTCTCTCGGCCTCTTCTCATACGTCAGATGCTCCAAGCCCTTAGTCATCTTCATGGCCCTTTGCTGCACTCGCTCCGCGATGTCCGCGTCTTTTCTGTACAGGGCGGGGAGCCCAGAACTGGACCCAGCACTCCAGCTGTCATTTCACCAGCGCTGAGTGGAAGGGAAGGATCTCCTCCCTTTACTCGCTGACAGTGCTATTCCTAATGCAGCCCAGGATGCTGCTGGCCACCTTTGCTGCCAGGGCACGTTGCTGGCTCATGCTCAACTTGTTGTCCACCAGGACCTGCAGGTCCTTTCCTGCCAAGCTGCGTTCCAGTCAATCATCCCCCAACGGGTACTGGTGCGTAGGCTTGTTCCTCCCGTGTACAGGACGTTGCCTTTCCCTTTGTTGAACTTCATGAGATTCTGGCAGGCCACTCCTCCAGGTTGTTGAGGTCCCTCTGAATGGCAGCACAGCGATCTGGTGTGCTGAGCTGCATGCAGAACAGCAACTGTAAAGCCTCAAATTGGTGCGTTGCCTCTTCTGAATTCGAGATAAACCAAGCAAGAAGTGGTTTGGAATGGTTGCTAATCAGTGATGGCAGACCCTAACTCCACACACAGCAAACGGAATAGGTAGAAATAGGGATGCACTGGTAATTGTATACTCTGGACTATTAATCCTTAAGCTATCAGGGACACAGCTGTCTGAATCAAGTGTCTCCCTAAGATGATGCAAAGCATTGCAGTCAAAAGCACTTATTTTATCCATCTGAAGTACCAATACAATTTCTAACTCATAACTTAGGCCTTACACATAATAGCTGGATTTAAAAAAACACTCTGTATCTAAAAACATAACATTTGGGGAATTTGAGATAGCCAGGGAGTCAGATACAAACTAGTGCTGGTTTGTTGGTTTTTATCGTGTCAAAACAATTCATTGGTAAATATTAGTGCCCAGCTAATAGTCTCCTATTATGCTGTAATAAGCATCCCTGATGTGCTACAACTTTGTTAAAACTTTTTTTTTGGCATTACAGGATAACTCAAGAAAACAGTTTAAAACCAAGAAAGCCTCTAACATTCTGTCTGAAAATGATACAAAATTAATACGCTTTTTCTGTTTTAGCAGGGTTAATTGTAACATCAAAATAATAGGGAAGTTGCAGTGTTAATTTTACTAGTATCATCTTAATGTCAAAAAATTTCTAATAATGCATGCCTATTAACTGAAAGTATATTAATGCCATTCAACATTGTTTTAGTGGAGCATGCCATTGGAAATGCAGTGATGCTCATTTTCAAGTTAAATTCCTACTATATGCATCAAAGACATAGGAGCAGTTGAAAAAAACCCATCTCTATCTGGTTGCACCTTGCTCTAAAGGGCTTGCATTCAAATTAAAAGAAGTATACTTAAATACAGAGGAGAAGAATCAGTGTTTTTAAAAAGCCAGATTGCAATGGAAGTTTTCCAAGTTCTGAGTTCATCTTTAATTTATTAATCTTTCACCTGCAAGATTAGATATAGTACATATATTTGATCATGTACCAGTAATAATTTGATTACAATTACTGAAGAAAAAAAATATCCTGGCAAGTCAAACTCAAATGACAGTTTTCTAGAATGAAGATATAGGTGTTCTCAAGATCCTTAATCAATCCTGTTTATAGTACAGAGTGGAGAAAGAGCTACGCTCTGAAAATCCTAAAATTCTGAATCTATGGAAAACCTTATAACATGCATTGGTTCACTTGGATTACAGAACAGAGACATATAAACTATAATCTATTTGCAGCGCTCCTCAGAGATATAAACACTGGTATTTAATTTACTTAATTACTTGCTTATGTATTTGCAATGTTTTATTATGTTCATGCTGACTACTGTAACTGCTGTATTCAGCTTCAGAAGGCTATTACAAACACCCATGAGAACTGGATTTTATTTTGCGCACAAGAGCACACCGTATGTGAATATTCATTCATTCAATGCTCTGAATGGAGTCCTTGGCCCTAAATGATTCCTGAACCACCTCTTGTAAGAAGCTTTGTGTCCTCACTGAGGTAACGTACACAACTGAGCTTGTGTTACTGGAGATGGGCATGCAAAATAAATCATTTTGTTGAAATAACAGAGTTGAGGAGCTAGTCAATGTTTAGGCTAAACACCCTGAAATTCAAGGACAATTTGAGTTAGGAAGATCAGAAGCAAAGAAAATTTGAAACAAAAAAGAAAACGAGGCAATACTTAAAAAAAAAAAATTCTTGTTAAAGAAGAGTAGAACAGCAGCATTGTTTCAGAATATTATATTTAAGGTCATGTTTTAAATTGTAAGTCAGTGATAAACACAAATTCCTACATAAATTTTTTGAAAAATGCTACTTAGGATTATTTTTCAAAGTAAATACTTTTCACAAAGTAAATTGTTTTCACAAGCTGAAACTGCAATGGACCAGACTGTCTACTGTAAAACCACGCAGGTCCATGGAAGAAACTTTAATCAAACTATCGGCAAAAACTGTACCAAGAAGAGAAGCTCTTTATGCTATAGGTCAGTATCAAGCACAACATTCCTTATTTCATTTTTTCATCAATGTTACAGATATTTGCAATGGTGGTATCTTGAAAACTTCATAAATGTGGGCGGTACTAATAAACATTCTCCCTTTCAGTGGCTTACTGTTAAAATTTATTCTCCTGTGATATCTCCAAGGACTATCCCTGTCTCTGAAGACGGGACCTCAAGGTTTCCAAAGATCCACAGCATCCACATCTATCAAGAAGACTCTTGAAATGCCTGAAGTTAGATATACAAAAACACACATGTATTCTAAAAGTACTTAGGACTCAGAACTCTTGTGTGTCTGGATCTTACAGTAAAATCTCCTCACACAGGCTTCTAGTTTAATAACGAAGACAGTGTGATGGCACAGCTACCTAAATAAGACTTTATTATGGCCTACAAATGCATGCACGTGCGCGCACCCCCCCACACACAAACCCCATGCCACATGAACTAGAGCTCCCATTGACAGTGACTGCTCCAGAACTAGAAGCAGCATAGTCATGTTTCTGGAGAGCATAGTCTGGGCAAATAAATCTTACCTATAAGTAGAGTTAACAAGCTCTGACATGCTGTTGTACTAACACGAGCTTCACCCAGGATTTTTTCAGTGGGAAAGACACAGCATTACTCTCCCACATTACTTAATCATTATTGTGAAGTTCATTCAGCACTTACTTCAAAATATGTTTGATAATCCAACACTCAATGTTGCCTCTATTCTGATTCTACTACTTTACTGTCACAATTCAGTTCCACGGATTTTTTGCCTGAAGTTACACAACGTTGCACAAAGCTGGTAAGCTATCACCACAACTTTACAGTAGATAATAGATGCTCTTGACTCCATCATATTGATAGGCAAAAGCACAAACAAATATACAAAAATATGGTTCACTGGAAGAAATGAAGAAATACAAATAAAAAGAACACATGGACTATTATAACACCATGGGTTAAAGCAGTTATTTTCATAAAAGGAATGTGTCACAAGTAATCATCACTTCCATGTTATTTCATCTCCTTCTCAGTACTGGTAGAAATAAATAGATGCCACATTTGTAAATTCCATTGGCACTGTTCCATTAAAGTGACACTTGATGTATTATGTGATTGCCTCTACAATATGTAACATCATTTTTTATTGTCACAGGTACTGTATTTCATGCAAGTGTGCAAACTAGCATTTGAAGTTTTATAATAAACTATTTCCTGCCAATAGTGTTGTAACAAAGTTGCAATTTGTGCCTCAAGTATCTGTTTTCTGCTCAGAAAAAATATCTGTAGCCACTCAGAGATCAAATATTATTTTCCCATGTACTTGCTGCAGAGCACACATTTCATTCTCAAACATGGTATGCTGTATGAGAGCACTTAAGTCAGTGAGACAGAGCTGACTGAACAGTTCAGTTGTCCATCACTGTTCATTATAAGGCCAAAATTCAAGTATTCCTTAACATGATTTCAGGTTACCAATTCATAATTTCATTTTACTGCCTGCAGTTCAACTGGCGTAAACAAGTCTAATATTTAAGTAATAACAGATCAGAGGGCAAAAATACTACTTTAGTCTGTAGAGAGCACTGATCTTTTTCATTGTGCTTTTACTTCATGTGTGGCTTTTGCACGAACATCAGTACTATAATTATGTGGAAAAGATATTAAATGCTGTGAAACAAGCAAAAAATTACTATGTGAAAAAGCACAAGCTATTACTTTTGTTACGATTCTATTTTAACTAAAATTAAATTTTATTCAATTTTGGTTTAATCTGGTTAAGCAATTCTAAGTCCTGTTAACCTCTAAAAATGAACTGAAAATGTAGCTCAGGACTAAGAATGGAGAGGGCATATGAAAGATGTTCCATTACTTTCTTGACAGTCACAGTCATCTCACTCATCAGTGCTGAGTACATAGTCACAAAGCCAGCCGCTGAGGACATGCTAAATATATTTTAGTTAAGTAGATGAATATGTGAAAGACTGTGCATTCTGCTTGCACCGATTTGGTAGAAAACACAAAAGTGAAGGAAATACGTCCTTTTTAAAAATCTGACCCCTTAGTTGATTCAGTTCTCACAAAAATCCAGTCTTACTTATGAATGGCAGTTGAAAAAGTGGCACTGACTCTTGAGAAGTGTTAAAGGGCTAAGAGAAAACATAGGAAAAGCAAACCTGGAACAATCAATCACCCACATTATTTAATATATTAATATGATTTTGCTACAGGCTAGTATTTATCTTCCTTACAGAATTCTCTTGAATATAATTAGATAGTACATGACCTGTATTGATGAAACTTCAAGTATCTATAAACTTATATAACTTAATCAGAAAATTAGATTTTTGAGTCATGTATGCAAACTTGCTTAAATAATAATTTTCCCATCAGAGCTTATTGAGCAGAATAAGGTATTGCCTTAGATTAATTGGGCTAATTATATTTCCTTTAAAATCTGTTCAATAATTTTCTGTCTCCTACTGTAAGTAAGTAAATATTTCCAATTTTGTTTGTTAACCTCTAGCTTAAGTCCCCAAGAAAAAAAGCCAGAAACAAATCTATTTAAAAGCTAATGAAAAATGGTGTATTTTTCTACCACTGCTTAGAAGTGTACTCATTATGTGTTGGTTCCCTATATTCTGAATAGTGAATTTTAAAATGAAACAATTTTCTTCTGTTCCTGGAAAGTCTTCGTCAACACAATATAAACCTCTACAACCACCCACAAATATGAACTCAATTACTACTGTTTTTTTCTATCCTTAACCTAACTTGAAGTCCTTCATATTGATGTGCTCTTTGGACTCTGCATGCAATTGTATTTTTCAAGCTGTAACTAAAAATGAGTTTTCTTAAGAATATGTATCTCATGTCCAGGGTTGATATTATAAAGTCATTCCATTTAAATCAAAAGCTCCTTAAAATCATCATTGCACTGTTTCTCACAGGTTTTGGAAAAAATGTTTTTTTAAAGAAGTATTGGCCACATTCAGTGTGCATGGAATTTGCTTTAGGTACCTCGGTACCCAAAAGTCTGTGTTTTTCATGAAGTATTTCCAAAGGGACTTCATCAGGCCAAAGAAGGAAATGAACCCATGTCTGTTAAACACTCTTATTCAAACTCTATGCTCAGGGCAGCTCCTGAAAGACATGACTGATGTGAAAGAAATCCTGCATGGAAAGGACAAAGTTTATGCTGAATCCTCCTTAAACCATTTCTTAACCATAAACACACTGAGATACACATATGGTACCTTTTGCGCAAGCTGTTGCAAACCTGTATTTTCCCTACAGGAGAAACTAATTTTATCATGGTCAGATAACTTGACACTTTCAACAATGGCCAACCACCTGAATTAGAGCTGGCAGCCTACAGTTGGAAATTTCCTCAGATCAGAAAAGTAAATAAATAGTCCACTGAATAATCAAGAGACTGAAATAATTCAGACTAATTTTCAAAACTGTGAGTGCCTCTTCAGAGCAACTTTTATAAATATAAACCCCTCATCAGCTTTAGTGTACCTCCATAAAGTTCTACACCAACGATACTGTCATCTGTGGTGCTTCCTGTCTATACACAATTTAAAAAGAATACTGAAAGCTGTATCAGAGGTTTGCTTCAGGCTGACAGATGCAGCCATTCTATATGGAACACCTGCAATTAATAACCTGAAGGTATTTGTTTAAAATGCAAAATACTAGAAACACTCATTCAGAGGCACTGCAGAAACACTGAAGATAATCAAGACCTATTGCATTTTTAAGATACGCACTAAAATTAATTATGAGCTTGATGGCACAATTATTTGGCTTGGATTATGTACAAAGTCAGTCGTGCAATTACAATTGCATTGTTCCGCCCTAAATTTTGACAAAAATATTTCTGATAAACACTGTACACGTATCTTGAAATGGCAAGAGGAAATTAAACTACAACTACAGTATGGATTAGTTCTTGTGACATTAGCGTTCTTCAAATCACTCTGGCACTTCTTTAAAAATGTAGATTTAAAAAAAAAATTAAGGATAATACACAATATTATGTTAAGAGTTAAGTCACACTTTGGCTTTGTGAAAAGTAAAGACATTTCTTCTGGGACAAGTACTTGACATGGCACAAGTTCTGAGAAGCTTCTTGTCAAATCATCGGTTGATAAAATTACTCTAGTTACCTCAACTTAGTAATTATTGGTAACTCAGTATACAAGTCATAAGTTTAATCAAACTCTAAAGCAATACGATTACGATAAAATTTCTTACAGCTACCAACAATGATCTATGTGTGCTAAGAGTAAAGCTATGCCAACTTGCACTGGAATACCACTTTACTTGACCCACCCATAATTATGCCAGTGATTTAAAGAACATAAAGTTAAAGTGATAACAGAAAAAAATGCAACTGCAAACTTTTCAATTTTCCTCAAAATACGCAAGAGATTGAATTCAGTAAAGCAACCTTGCAAATCCCAAATTCAACAACAAGCAATATGTATCTATTTACTGCTCTGCTCAGGTTCATTACGTGTAAGTGATGTTATTAAAAACTGTAACAAACATGCAGGATTCAGACTAAAAATCCAGAAAAATGCTTAATATGGTCAAATGACTAAATATTTCTCTGTTTGGGATTAATTCAGCAGTTGTGAAATTAATGGCAACCCTCAGCAAGTGCTTTCATGCAGACTCAGACTTCAACCTCTGATTGTTTTCAGATCTTATGACAAAGGGATATAATATTTATTTCACTGCTCATTACTTACTATTGCTAATTATACACTATTATTACTATCAAGAACTTTAAGATCTTTCAAAGGAAAACAGAACAAAATGTTAACAAACTATATTAAAAAATCCTGTACATTTAAGTGTTTACACACAGTAAGATATTTTTTACCACAAGGGTTCTGAAAATCTTTTGCAGTTTTGAATAGACATATCCAGGACAAGACAGGAATTCTGGTACCCATCAATCCAGCACGTCCAGCTTGTAAAGTGAAACAGCACATTCTAACTTCTGAAGTAACCAAACCAACAAAAATTCAGTGGTCATTGAACTACACGGTATGCATTAAAATATATACCAAGCATGATCAAAAGAGAATAGAAAGGCTGACACCAATATAATTTAAAATGCAGGAGAAATCAGATTAGCCAAGGATACCTTCTCTGAAAAGTGGCAAAGAAGGAGATTTACACACATGAGACAAATGTCTCTTCACTAATGGTCAAATATATGTGTATTAATATCAAATCTTAATCACAAATCACAGTGTGGGCATTTGTAGTACCTGACAACTGGAATGTCCCTGCCAAAAAAAAAAAAAAAAAAAAAAAAAAAAAAAGTGATTCATATATACTCTACAGCAATCTTAACCTTATTCTTGAAAATTAAATGGGGAAAAAACACCCAAAAGCCCAAAAAACCCACAACACCAAACCCCCTCCCCCAGAAACCAACCTCTTCAGTTAAATTACTTATCTTCAGAATGATCCATAAAAAGGCCAGGACAATGTATTTAATCATAATGACTATTTTAAGTAAATAGTACTTTTAAAAGAATGTCAAGAAGCTGATCTATGGATCAGTGACATCAGCAAAGCTGGAAGCTTAAGCTTAACCCAATTCATATGTGCTCTGTTCCTGCCATGGCTATATGACAAAGCTATGTAAGTGAAAAGAGAATCCCAAATGACTTCTGGCAATGTTTTCATCAATAATACTCCAGCAACTAGGGAGCACAGACATCAACAAAACTCTGCATTTAGAATCTAATACTAAGGATTAGGATGCAGCTCACCCATATTCATTTGTAAAGTTCTGGAAAGTGTCTGTAACTATACTTCAGGACACTCAGATAAAGAAATCCGGTACCCCAGGTAAACTGTCACTTTTAGTGAATAAGGATTAGAAATGCATTGTGGGAAGAGGGACTTTTGTATTCCTTGGATCTGTAGCTAGAACCTGTATTAATGTAAATGGATTGTCACACTCTACATTCATATGAATGAGTTCTTAAGTAAAATCCAGAGTTGAGTCAAGCTTAGTTATTTGACAGACTGGCTAATAGAAAACATACTGACAATGGAGACTTTTCTACATATTCATGCCTTTTCCAGTTCAAAGTCTAATCTAAAAGCTCTCTTAAAAGCAATTTATTCAAGCAAAGAGGGGGAAATTGTTGTCAAAGCTTTTACAATGGTAAACATCTGTAGGAACCAAATTCAAGATTTCAAAAGTGGTGCAGGTTTTCAATTCTTTTCACTTCAAAGACAAATCACCCAGACCTACCTTAAATTATCTAATAGTCATCTTCCTCTTTTTTTCAGTTCTGAATGTTTTCAGTTCAGAAGGAACTTTTCTTTAAATAAATAAATAATAATCAGAGATCACTTATATTCTGTAACCTCCCTGTAATATCTAAGGTTTCTTACACATCACTTAAGAAATGCTTTCTTAAGTTGCCTCACAGTAACATTTCTTTCCCTGTTCCTCCCTTTCATAGCGGGAGGCTGGCAAGCCATCAGAGTTTCAACTCAAAGTCTCTCAATAATCCATAGTCCCTTGCTTACTTCAGGAGGACTCAATGGCACATAAATTTAAAGGTAACTATTACTGAGCATCTGACGCCAAACATAAACATTCTGTTATGCATTAAGATAGTTAATCTTTGTTTTCCAGGTACTACTGTACAATGTTGTGTTTCAAGAGCTCTGTAATCTGAGTGTATGTTCACAGTCACAGGATCAGATAATTTACTAGTATAAACTACCACATTTTTACTGCAGTCAATTTACACCTGCTTATGACTGACTGAACAAATATTCATATTAACATTCTTAGGTCAGGATTCTGAAAATGCAACTGGAAGTATAGTGTTTAGCCTGACGTATTTTGAGGAATGCTCATTTTCAAAAAGCATTTTAACCTTCAATGAAATAAGGACTTAAAAAACCAATTTCTGAAAATGATGCTGAATTGTTAATATTATTTCAAAACCTTGAGTTAAGTATCTGTACGTGGTGCTCAGTGTGTAGGTAATTACTCTGAGGTTGACGTACAGACATGGACTTCACTGTACTGTCGAAATAATTAACTCCAGAGAACTATAATACAATGATAAGTACTCTTGGTACTTCCAAAGCCCAACTTCTTCTCAGGTGGTTTTCAAATGGCAGGTTAACTGAGTAAAGTTGGATTTGTTAATTATTTTGCAATACTGTGCATAGTGGTGTATTGGTATTATCTACACTAAGTATACGTGGTTTTTTTAAGCAGGATTTCAAGCAATCAAGTGCTAATCTGCAATACTAAAATGCTATCTCCTACGTTATTTGCGCTTGTTATTAGGATGAATTACAACAATTTTGTTGTGTTCTTTCTATTTTTCCAATGTAATGTTACTGAAACATACAGAACTTGGACAAAATAGAATTTAGTTACATACATCATCATTTTGTGTTCCATGTTTCTTAAAGATCTTCATTGGACAATGTGTTCTAAAGTTCAAGCACTCAGAAGATGCTGAAGTATCCACTCTGCACTTAATTATTAATTACTAGAAAATCTGCTGATACTGAAACTATTTTTTTTGTTCCTAAGAGAAATGAAATAATGTTTCTGAGGTACCAAAATTATTACATACTAATATCCTCACTGCTCCTTTCGTGGTCAAGAGCTGTAATACTTTTTTCATAAATAGGCAGGGTTATTTAATGAATAGTGTACAGATAACAAACAGTTGCAATGGCTAAATGGGAACATGGCAAGGTCAGGTGTTCAAATATATCCCAAGATGACCCAACAATGTTAAACTCTACAGCTGTCCTTCCTAAAGCAAGGGACTGAGTTTATCTTGCACCAGCATAGCACCACCACCAGCTGTAATATAACCCTAACTTGGCAATGGTACTCCTGGTTACATGTCCCTCAAAAGGCAGAGGTGATGCCCTTTGCTCCATTACCTTAGTTCACCATTTCAGAATAAAAACCATACAATTTACTAAAACACAACTGATGGGTATTTTCTGCATTTAATAAATAAATCAGAAGTATAAAACACAAGTTACCTGGAGATTAACAAAAGAATTACTGCTCTTGCATTAGAAAAAACATTAAATTATATAAAAATTATATTTTCATGCAAAATAAATATATGTATTTGGAAAATACTTCACCTCTAGAATGGCATTAACTGTCTCTTCAAAACAGAATTAATATTCATTGACTGTAAAAGTAAATGTAGATTAAAGTAGCACGGGAAAACTTGCTAGTTCTACAGAGAGTGCTCCTGTTGAGAACAGAAGATTCTCTTTCAAATAACTGTGGGGCTTAGTCTACAATAAATAACAAGTAATGGACAATAAACAGCAGAATGTCATTTGTAATGACAGACTACAGTGAGCCTTTCTTTGCTACTGTCATCAAAACACTTACTGGAAAAAGTTTTAAACAAAAACAAGCAAGCGGTATAAGGAAGGGCACAATTCAGCTGAAATTTTGCCTATTCGAACAGACACTAATTTAGACAGCAGTTTTGCTATTAACAAGACCAAAGGAGTTTAGCCAGGTCTTACAGATTACTATCCCTTCTTGAAGTAATATTGCAGACCCCACCAAGGAGTGGATGGATAGATAAATATAGTCTGAAATATTTTACACTACTAGCGGTGAAATTTGCATGCATCAAAAATAAGAGCCAACTACAGACAAAATAGGTTTTGAGTATTAGACTAAAAAATAAAATCAGATATATTGCAACAGCTATAGTTATCAACAACTTTTTCAAATGGGAAAGAACGAGTTCCCTCTGTATTTCAGAGGGATTTTACTAAATCTTACCAGTTAGTATGAAAATAGGAAATAGTATCTAATCCAAAGGGAAGACAGGCTCTTTATGATAATCGAGAAAAAATGTAAGTAGAGGTAATGACAGCAGAGAAGGATGTGTGGACATGCATTGGCAAATTGAATTAATTCCCGAACACCCAGCTTCAAAACATTTTCTGAAATGCTGTTGCACCAGCTACACAGATGTGACATTTTTTTATCTCTATTAACTTGACCTTGCAGTGACTCAGAGGTGGAAAATTCTGACTGAATTCTGACCCTAAAGTCAACTGAAAACTCCTAAAAATTTTAAAATGGCCAGAACTTTAGACTGTATCTCCAGTCCTAGGCATCTCTCCATTATTTTTATCCTATAAAAAGGAATGACAGGTGTTTATTGAAATTTTTACTCTGTAATCTTTGTTGACTTAGAAATTAAAGTCCTTTTCATTTTTCATTAAATACAACGATATTACCTTTGCAAATACTGTTTATATGCAATACAGGCTTTTTTCCAGCCATAATTTGGAAGAAGGAGCATATAGTCTCATGTCTATTTGGAACATAAGATTTTGCTCTTCAGTATGTATTTGGGCTATCATAAAATGCAAAACAGTTTTCCAGTAAAAACCTTAGGAATTTAATGTATCAGACAAATTAAAAGGACACCTGGTAAACACCTCACCTTAAACAATGTTTAACAGAGGGTAAGAAAATTCAGCGTATAAAATTAACATGCTCTTGCTCTAGCTTCCTGGATAGAATTTGAGAGATTTGAAGGAGTCAATTCTGTTATCGTTTGAGTGAAATAGTAATGAACATCAAAGATTACGGTGTGGAGCAAAAGAACTCTGAGTTGTCAATACGATGTTGGTACAAATATATGGAAAACCACATGCCACTGACTTGCTATAACATTTATCTCAACCAATACAGGCAACCAGATAGGACTGAACCTATTTTAGGTAATTAAAAGATAAAGTACTTTGACAATAAAGAGATAAATTTTATTGTTGCCTAGATGATTCCTAACACGTATAACTTGAAGTTTGTCTAATTATCCATTCATTTCAAATAACATATGTAATGGTGTTGACATGCTGATACTGTAAAGAACTCTGTTGAGTAATCTGCACAGTGTACAATAGAGACATACTATTTTGACCTCAAAAAGAAAAAAATAAACACCAAAATGGCATTCTTAGTTTTCAAAGCAAAATTTTCTTCATAAAGAATGACTGCCAGATGGGAAAGTTTAAAACTGATAAGATAGTATTTTTAAGCTTCTAAGAATAGATAATAAGCTACTAAGAACTAAAGAGAGAGAGAGGTATGTTATTTAAAAGAAGTGCTACCCTGTTCTTGCAGTAAGAATACATTTAGCAATCAGTGCAAAACAAAGCAAGTACTTAATCCTTGCAGGTGTGAATAACCAGCCTGATGCTACGCCACTGAAGTGCATAGCAGGCTAGGATTTCTATACCTGTTGTCCTGGTTTTGGCTGGGACAGGGTTAATTTTCTTTCTACTAGCTGGTACAGTGTTATGTTCTGGGTTCAGTATAAGAAAACTGATAACACACTGATGCTTTCAGTTGTTGCTGAGTAGTGTTTAGACTAAGTCAAGGATTTTTCAGCTTCTCCTGCCCAGCCAGCAAGAAGGCTGGAGGGGCACAAGAAGTTGGGAGGGGACACAGCCAGGGCAGCTGACCCAAACTGGCCAAAGGGGTATTCCATACCATGTGACATTATGCCCAGTATATAAACTGGGGGGAACTGGTCTGGGGGCGATCATTGCTCGGGAACTAACTGGGCATCGGTCGTCGAGTGGTAGAGCCATTCAATTGTTCATCCCTCGTTCTGTAATTATTCCAATTCTTTTATTAGTACTGTCATTTTATTATTGTTATTATTATCATTATTATTTTCTTGATTTCTATTCTTTTAAACTGTTCTTGTCTCAACCCATGAGTTGTCGTCCGTCCCCCGTCCCCGTCCCCGTCCCCCCACCCGATTCTCTCCCCCATCCCACTGGGTGGGGGGGGAAGTGAGTAAGCGGCTGTGTGGTGCTTAGTGGCTGGCTGGGGTTAAACCATGACAACCTGTTGTTCTGTTATGTTACAGTCAATTAAAAGATTCCCAGAGCACAGTTTGAGAGTGTGAGAAAAAGAAAATATGCTTCCCAGAAGAAAATCTCAAAGTAGCACCTTCTGAAGACACTTAAAGATCTATTTATGAAGATCTGTATTTATTCCTTGTGGCCACTGAAGCCTTAATCAAAGAAATACCTCAAATTTCCACATATAGTTTACCACCACAGCATTGAAAAGGAAATAATACACTGATTTCTTTTTTAAGACCACTGTAATTGGAAAAGGAATATTTCAAATATGTACAGAAGTCTGGCAGTACATCTTTGGTTTTGGTTCATTTTGGGAGACAATATTATATCCGTGAATCAATTGAAAATAATATTACTCATTAACTACTTGCTACACTGTAAAGATCATAGTATTGCATACTGCAGAAAAGTACATTATAATGAAGTCTAGATTTTTATCTTGAAGTTTGTATAACAAAGTTTTCAATTGTTTTTCTCCACTTGCCATTTAAGACTATTTCATTTTGAATACCTAGAATTATTAGGTATCCCCATAAAACGGTTACATGTATTTTCTGCAGTTACAAATATTTCAATGTACTTTTAATGTACTAAAAGCACCTTTTGTACATGAGGTAAGGACAGTCCAATCGTATAATCTAAAACTGACCACAGCAGAATTAAGGACATGAGTATCTTGGGCACTGATAATACTACTTTCTTACATGTTATTTTAGACACTTAAAATACCTTTCTAAGGTTACAGGAATGGGGGCTAATATATGGGAGTTAACAGCATACCAATATCCACCACCAACAAAAATCTGTTGACAGACTATGCAATCATAAATGTAATTATTTAGTTATTTATAAACCATGTAAGGGCAAAGCAGAAAGCTCAGAAAGGGATTTCATTTAATGGGCCAAAGTACACAATTTCAGGTTCTGACTTCAACAAAACAATCTCCCTTAAGATAATTCAGCTGTTTTACCTGGAAAGAAAAACATAACCTTTTTAGAGCACCATAGGTATTACAATATGGGTGAAAGCCTACAAGATGGAATATGAACTGATATGTTTTATCAGTAATACTGTATAAAAAGAGTTTCAGTGAGTATCTGCAAATATTTCAGGCTTATTTTAAAAAACTTTGTCAAATTGCAATCTTCCCACTAGAATTTTATTTTTATTTTATCAGTTCACCTTGAAATACAGAAGTGCAAGGAATACTGTCTTTGTGAAAACACACTAAGAAACCTGCTGAAAACTACTGTTAAGTTTAAGCTTTAAGTGACATTTATTTTAAATTTTACATACAAAGATTTTTAAGGAATTGATTTCAAAATATGTAATTAACTACAGTAAAAATTATATTTTAAGTAACAGATTAGATTTATGGATTTGTCATTTTAGGACTGTTAAAATATATACTTGGAAAAAAAATTATATGCCATGCTAGTAAAAATAGCTTTTGCTCTTTGTTTTGGAAGATTAACTATGGATAAAATAGTAGAGGAAAGCCACAAGAGATCTGCTGTTAACATTTTAGTTTATTTCTTCTGTGTAGAATGGAGGAAGCAAGTCTTCAGAGGATATGTAAGCCAGGACAGAAGAAGGAATCATTGCCCAGGATGATGGGGCAGATAAAGCAATGCGCAGCCAAGGGGATAAACCAGATGAAAATGAACTACCACAGGGCACCTCCACATTGAGGTCATAAGAAACATGCAAAGTTGGTCATGGGATAATTTAACTATTGAAACTGGCTAAATAGTAATCTGGCATTGAAAAGTGTTACCTAAAAAAAATCCAAACTTTCAAATTAATTAGTCAGAGGTGAATGGAGTTTCCTCTAATTTTAAATAATATAAATTATTAGATGAACTGAAACTCAGGTACTTGCTGCCATTAACTAAGGTCACACATTTTACAACTGATTCTGAAATCAGTTCTCCAGATTTAACATCATAAATTTAATCAAAATGATCTTAACCCTAAATTATCTTTCATCAATATCATGACTGAACTGTAAATACATTTAAAAGCAGTTATTAATTATCAAGCTTTCCAGTACAGTAAACTAAGACAGGACTTCCAATACTATCGGGTAATAATATCCTGTCTAATAATATCCTGAAGGTAATATTCTGAAGAACTACTACATCTACTAGCTCTACTGTTATATTAAATCTATGCAGAAACAAAAATACGTAGACACGTTTTTGAAGGGCGTCTTTTGAAGAGCATTAATGAATATAAAAGAAGTATCCACGTATATATAAAAACTCTGCTTTCTAAACAGAATTTGCAACTGTACCCTCACATATACACAAATAAGTTTTTATCCTGAAAGCAACTGTGCGGCATGAATCACCTACATGGAGTACATTCACAGCTCAGTTATTCAAGCACACAAAGTCTCAGCTGTAGTATTGTTCTCATTGTTAGCCCTCACGCTAAAAAATCCCGCAGTTGGGTAAAACATAACAGTCAAAGGAATTGAAAAAGGACGATGTAATCTATAGCAAGCATTTAACAGTGGGAACATTAAAATTTCCTTTACCAACACAAAAATAAAAGACACTAGATAAAAATTCAAAGAAAAATACTGATGGAAGCATAAGAAAAACATACCATCAGTGGAACACACAAAATCACTGGCCTGATATTCTCAGACCTGACATTTTGCCTGACATTTCTGAAAACTGAAGCTTCCCTTCCACAGGTGCAGGCATTTCCTTCCTCTCTTCAGTCAAAGTAAGTGGCAGAGATGCCTTGTGAATTGAAGAACTTTTCTGGATAAGTGCAGTCAGTCTCTGCAATTAGAACCACAACAGTCTCTAGTTGAGAACAATTTACTGAATAAAGCTTAGTTTTTGCAAATTACATACGCAAGATGCTGAACAGCCACCAGTCTCAATCAGATCAATGGACTGAAGAGTCATCAGCATTTTTTAGGAAGTACTCCATAACAATTAGAGCATCATTATCAATATTGGAAAGACAATGTTGAAAGGTATTATTAGAAGCTGCAACATATATTGCCTTCAATACACTCCTTTTTAGAAGTGACTTCTCCTACAGAGTCTGATACAAAGCTCAGTAACAAGGAAGGTAGCACCTGCAACAGAAGTAGGCAAGTTTGCTATACACTGCCTGAATAGATCCGAGCTCTAATTATCTATTTGTGCTTCTGGACATCTAATTGATCTCACAGTCAAATCACCAGGGGCAAGAGTACTTCAAATTAGCACCCACATCCAGTCAGAGATACAATGTATGGGCACAATTACAGTTACAACAAGAAAGGTAATTCAGCTGCAAAAGTGCTCCCTCAAGCCTTAAATCATGCTGGATATTGCTTGGTAAATCCTACTAATGTAGTTCAGTAGAAGCTCGAAATACACAATCCTTTCCCTCACTGAAATTTAAGACCATAGACTCTTTCTTCTACCTTAATTAAGAGTGGATATATGAAAAACACCCATCAAGTTCTAGCTAAAGGGAAATCCATGTTTTTCATATTTGGAACAGAAACAAGCTCACATCAAAATCTAGTCCAGTACACATTAGTGCCTTAGGTCTGTATGTGGATGTTTTACAGATATTTATTTAAACATTCAGTTTCTTTTATTCCCTGTACTTTATTCCACTGCTTTTTTTGCAGGCTAAGGATTTCAACATGAGTTTAAATTCAGCCTCACAAATAACAGTTACAAAACATTTGAGTTTGAGGCAATTTCTATTATAATAATTACTATAATATTAAACCAGTCCAGTTTTGAAACTATAAACATTTTCACTAAGCTAAAACCAGCAAACTTGTAATGATATCCGTGTCATGAGGACATCTTTTGGCCACCCCATTTACCTTGGCTATTAGGTGCTCAAATCCATATTGTAAGATAAATGATCTAATTCTTTAACTTGTTTTAATTCATCAGATAAAGCATTATTGTAATTTCCACTAAAAGTAAAAAAAAACAACCCAAACTTCAAAGACCATGTAGAAGTCCTATCTTTGTGATTGACTGATGCACAAGCATCACTAAGAGTCAGCTATACTATTGTAATAGCCCACTCTTACTGTTCTTTATCATATTGAAACTTTCATGAAAAGTAATTGGTGTAAGAAATAGATAAACAGAAAACAGACCCGTTCATGAACTAAGTAAAACAAATATTAAAACAACCCTAAAATGCCCTTTAATGTAAGGAAGTAGAATGAAGAGAAGACTAAGCATGACTGAAGAAAGAGTACAATAACTTTGTTTTGGACTTACACTGACCACAGTTCATCTGATTCAATAACAATCTGGTACAGCAGTAACAGACTATGGTGTTGAGCAGCACAGCTTGACAATATTAAAATAAGTATCGTTACTATGAATTCTGTTAATCCCATTTTCCATGACAGGTAAGAAACAGGCAACACATTAAAATGAAAGGGATATATTTTAGCTAAAATAATGTGCATCCAGATTATCCACATAATCAAACCTGCACTACTATTAAAGTAACAAAATATCTAGGGCATGGTAATGCTTAGATTTTTCTCTGGGGAGCAAGTATGAAATTCTTACCAGGACCCCCAAAACCATAAGCATTCCATTAAAATGTAATTATGCCATAAATCATTTTAATGCCTAAAAAATTCCATGGGATGGTACACAAAAATACATCTATGTATATTTATAAATATACACGTAAGGATATACATTTATTTCACTAGCTTTTTAAAATAACTTACTTATAACTCATCGAACTAGATTTTTTTTAAAGCAACATGTTCTGAACAGTGTTCATCAAGAGTTATCTTTGTTTTGGATACTGCATCGTTCAGAAACTAATACAGACTCTTTTTGGATAAACTGTATTTTCATAAGAGGCCAACAAACAGTTACCTGGGCATAACGCATACTCATTTCAAGTTCTAAAACAAATTACATACTATAATTTTAGTGTACTGTTGGTGTAAGTACATGTTTTCAGCAACATAAAACAAGGTTCAAAAATTCATAAATGATGAACAACTGCTGTCACTCATAAGAAAGTGGCAGTTTTAATAACATCATTTATGAAAGGCTTGGCAGAGGAAAATATATGAAGACTGCAAAAGGAATAAACATTTTTGTAGGAATTATTCTGCCCATAAGAGAGAGAGCCAGGCCAGCAGACAACTGTTAACATTACAGAACAGCAGTTTGTTTTCATCTTGGAAAGGTGTTCTGAAGAGTTTCTAGAAAGCTGGAAGTGCCTCTGAACTGGACTTCAAGTCCTATGGAATTTTTGAATGTGCTCCTAAACCACTTTTTCCGCTCTGTCTTGTCAACCAGTTGTCAAACATCACCATCGATTCCATTTTTGACAGGTACATACTATACCTAGCTTCAATGTGTCTTCCCCCCGCATCTGACTGATCTTACCTTCAGGGAAATGCTTGGTTCATTTTGTCAAAGGACAGAGCGATTAAAAAACATGCCTTCAATTGTACATGTTTTAAAAAGTCTCCTAGTAATTAAGTTTGCGCAGCCTAATGGCTAATGAATGCAAAAGATATCTCCCTGTAAATCTATTGAAGCCACCCTAAATAGGAGATCGGGCATTTCTATCACTCACAGGAATGTTCCCAGTCTACAAAGAATTCCATCTGAACATCATCCACTACCTTGAGAAAATGTACAGGGGGTTGTTTAGCCCTAGACCACCTACCGTAATTTTAGTCTTCAAACAGTTCAGGCTGCAGGGGAAATCAGGTAGTTTTGTCCCACAGGACTTCATAAAGCATTTCTAAAGGGCTTCCTGGGGATGAGATTATTTTTAACAAGGAGTGTTCCCTCAAAGGACTTAATAAAACAACACATTTTGATCCTGTGGGGTGAAAATCAGAGCAGTTTTTAAGTCCTCTAAACTGTCTTTGCCTCTGTCTTACTGGTATACTGAATCAAAAGTTTTTATGTGGAGACTGAGATCCAGCATCAAATTCAGGACATGACACAGCAGTCATGGGAGAAGATTGTGTAAAATGAACACACTAGGGCATCACAGATCATCAAAACAGACTAATCAGGTCAAATAATGGACAAGTGGCAAATAGATTAAAGATCATCTCTTTGATAGATGTTGGTATCCTAGTGATACCTCACTTGAGTCTTCTCAAAACAAGACAGTCACAGCAAGAAAGGATTTTGAGAAATCCACTTGTCAGTCAACTTCATGTTTGTGTCCTTTTCCCCATATCCTGAATTTCTCCTACTATTCCTGTGTTACCCTAGTATTAATGTCATTCTACCCTTGCAGTGTTAACATGGTAAGGCTTAACTAATCTCCACTTTCATTTAAACTATTTTTCTTTCTAGACTTCAAATGTTTAAAAGTTTTAAGATATTAGAGGGGAGTAGTTTACTGGGATTAAAATTGCTAAATTATATTTGAGCACAACACTGCTGTTATTATGTTCTAGTACAGTTTTTTTCCAAAAAATAGAAAAGGGAGGAATCAAGAGATTAAATTACTAAATCAATTTTCTTCTTCTTCCAAAGCCATAATGTCTCTACATTCATGCAGCAAATAAACTAAAAGGAGTGCAAAAGAAAAGCAGCATATTCCAATGGATGAAAAAGAATGAATCCAGGAATTGGTGTCTCTTGACTAACTTTATGGTCAGGAAGGACAAATCACTTTATCCCTGCACATTTCTCTGCACAACTCATGAAACGGGAACAGTAAAATCCCTTTCTTCTGTTCAGGAATTCCAAATTTCAATATTCGTTCTTTATACATGTGACAGCCAATAATTAAGCATTGTTCTAACTTGTCAGAACAATTATATTAAAAAGTCAAAAACTGTCCAGAATAGCTTTTTTTTTCTTTTAAATTTGCAAGGCTTTCTAGATAAACTGTGTATGCAATACACATCAATTTGCTGCTCAGATTATCTCAGCCATTTAAAATTTTTTAAAGAAACTAAGAAACAATAATTATAACAATTTAATACTTATTATACAATTTAAATACTTTCCATTGTGTTGATATTGCATTAGATGGACATGTTGAATCAGCTGAATCAGTCACTTCTTCCTTTGTGCCAATTACAATAGGTGTCACAGAAGCTTTCCCCTATTTTCATATCAAATCAAGGTCAATTTAAATGGCTGCATACTACCAACACACACAGCATCTTGTTCTTTATCCTCAGAAAGATTGAAGTCCGTTAAACTATTGATCAAGAGTAAAGACCAAGAAATGAAATGTATGACATAGTTGATAATAAGTCAATTCAAATAATAAAATAATTCCATAACAGATGATTCAAAAAAAGCTGAGTTCTCGTTAAAATGGAAAAAAACATATTATACTTCTGCCAAAATCATATTTTATTCCCACATCTCATTTTGTTGAGTAATGTTTTGGGTCAGAATTTAAACATGGCAAAGGAAAAGACTATGCAGAAACTCTTCAGGCCTGATTTCTTGTATTTAGCCCAGTATTTTGTTTCCCTTCCTATCACAAAGACGTGTTTTCCAAAATTGTTACAGACAGCCAGCTCTTATCAGCTGGACTATTAGGGAGAACATTATAAGGTATACTCTGGGGCTTTCTGGCTTTGTGTCACAGTTCCCGGGTTCTTTTAGGCCATCCTGTCCTAGATCACTTATATTATTTTTTTTCCTTAATATCAGTGTCAACAAAAAACTGGCTGTCAAGCTGAATTTATTCTGAAATTTTTTACCTGCTCACAGAATCTTAGCATAGTTTACATTGGAAAGGAACTCTGGAAGTCACCCAGTCCAACCTCCCCGCCCAAAGCAGCGTCAGTTAAATCAAGTTGCTCAGGACCACGTCCAGCTGCATTTTGGATATCTTCTCTGGGCAACAATCTCTCTGGGCAAACTGTTCCAGTGTCTGGCCTCCCAAACAGTAAATATAGTATTCACAGTACACATACATTCAAAACACAATAAATCCAAAGAAAAGGCACTAAAAAAACCTAAAGCTAGGATTTTTCTCATTTTAAGGTGAGACAAGACGTTAAAATGTCTTTTCAAAAACCGATCCACAGTGAGGTGTGCATACTATGATACAAACACCTTACTAAATCACAGTACTTTTATGCAAGTTTCAGTTGCCCATTTGTGCTCTAATACAACCATCAGGGAACAGCTTTTGTAACAGCTTCTATGAATGGCAACTCCTCTCTCTGTTAAGAGGATAATGGTTTGGGTTTTTTTTTTTTTTATTCTATGAAGTTGAAGGAGAAACCGAGACAAAGAGAAGTATTTTAATAAATGTAAGTCCTGCAGAAACACATCATAAAGAACCTGACCCAGAACAGATATTAAAATTCAAGAGTGATCTCTGCTATGATCACAGAGATTTTAACTTAGAAATTAGTATAGATTTGCATAGCTAAAAATTACTTTATTAAGATTTGTTACAATTTGTAAATTTCTTGCAGTATTTCTACATATGCTTTAGGATTTGTAAATCTATTATAGGATTTGCAATTCAACTTTTCATCTCACAAAGCGATTGAGAGATGTAACTGAATCCTATCTTAAAGCACTGATTCCCAAATCAGGGCTTCAGAGTTCAGAATTACAGGTCCATTTTATAAATCAGAAGATAAATCCAGACTCTAGAAACACAGATGTGTTTCATCTAACAAGACAAAATTTCCAGAAACTCAAAACACAAAACTGAAGCTGTAATTTCTAGAAAACATTTTTGACCAGCTTAGGACTACTGCTCCTGCCTAAGTGTTTTAAGCATGCTGCTTTTCTATGCTTTGATATGTTGTACTAAGAAATAAATTATTTAAAAAGCATGAGTAATGCCTAACAGTTATGAAACCTACTTAAAATCCATGGAAGTTTTCCTCATTTGCATTCTGTATCAGGATTTTTTTTTTTTTTTTTTTTAGACAGCAGTCAAGCTGCACGTCTAGGTGTACTCCAGTATCCTGAAGCTCACAATGTAATGCTTTCACTTAAAAAATAGAATGCTAATATCAAAAAAGCGGTAAGAGCTTTGAAGGACCTAAGGCTTACAAACCTAATATGACTACAAAGTAAAATTAACCAAACACAGTAGTAATCATTTGATACTTAGATTTTTGGTATTACCGAATTTCTCACCTCCCCCCACTTTTTAAAAAAAAAAAACAAAAAAACCACAGAAATACTTTTATGAAATTATCTATATAACCTTTATACAACTCTTCTTACATCTGAGTCACCTAATTTTAACTCAAGAAATACTCCACTCATGCTATCTTCGCAAAGCCTATCTTCTCTCTTTCTCGGGAACTTTTAAAACATTCCTCAAGGTAGTCCATGACAGGTGATGTACCTATTTTTTCAATGGATTAGCTACACGTAATGCCACAGCCCAGAGAAAGTCGTACCTAATACAGGGATTCTGAAAGGGAGCAAAGGTAACTGACAACGGAATTAATTCTTAGTTTTACCTCACCTTTACACTTCATTTACTACTATGAAAGGCAAAATGGATTTTATACTATGCAAAAACTACTACTGTGCAAGTTTTAACTGCTAAATGCTTGGCAATGTGTGGTTCAGTTCTCTCAGAATATGCAAAATATTGCTGAAAATCCCTTGCAGTCCTGGATTAAACTAGGCTTGGCAGAAATCACACAGTGGACTAGCTGAAAGACTGCTGATGGTTGGAAAGCAAGAAGGAAAAAAAAAAAAACCAAACCCTAGGCATTTTAACACATGAGTAGGCCAGCTGTTCTAAAATTAGTCTCTTGTTATAAGCATTATACCAGAAAGGAATAGATTGTCACCACGTGTCAGCTTTAGCTGACATCTGCTATAAGAAAAAAATTTACCTCCCAAGTAGACAGCACAAGCATTTGTTCACTACATATTTTGTAAAGGGTGGTCCCTGTAGCACAATATTTTAAATAAATATGCAAATCATTATATCACTGTTCTAAAAGATCTATGACTTCAACGAGGTTTTAAATAACCCAAGAGGCTTCACTCTCTTTTTTTTTTTTCACTAACACAATAGACCCACCTGTCAGCTATGTAAAATTAGCATATAAGAGGTATTGGAAGTTACACACATTTTGTGCATATACTTGTCCTAATTGAAATTGAAACAGTTATCAAAGTTTCAAAGGTTTATTCAATTCATTCTCAAAGCCTAGTTTTGCACATCAAAAACATGTCAGATAACAAAAGCATCTGGCGACAAACTGATTGTTTCTCATTCTGGCATTGTACCCATCACACAGCAAATATTGACTGGCATCACTGCATACAGGACTACTCCAAAAGCACTGAAGAAAGAAGCTTTGTAAGCTGTGACTGCCTCCTTGTTACAGAAATTCTCCCACATCTATGAAATTCTCTTTTATTGTACAGCTGGCCCGTGGCCATCTCTACCCCCAAATACTTTTTCCAGTACTATCCCTTTCCAAAAATTAAGCTCCATGCTTTCACAGAACAAACATCAAAGCATTTAAAGTTGTTTTAGTAGAGGAAAGGAGAGAACAGCTTTGCATGGAAACTGATGCAGTCTCTTACAGAAAGGAATCTTGCAACTTTGTACCAGCAACAGTACGTGAATCTAATGTCCCTTAACAGAAAGGAGTCACTATGTCAAGTCATATTGAGTGTATGTAGGCAATATGTCTACAGTGGTTCATAACATCACACCTAAAGATCATCCAGTGGAGGTTAATCCTGAGGCAGACGAAGCTCCTCTTATCCACGGAACACCACTGGACACAATGCCTCGCTTCTTCCCTGCTCCAAATGCATTTTGTAAGGACACATTCTGCCATACCCAAGAAACCTCATCTACCACTACCCTTCAGCATCCAAACTACAGTAACAAGTGTAGCTTCTGATACCGAGAAGCATGACAGAGGGAACAAATAGCATAAGAGAGCACTAGTTAGAGGAAGATGTAAATTCACCCATCAGGGCAAGCTCTGGTGGGCTGGGAACCCCGAGTGATGAGGGAGCTCACGGATGTCATTGTGAGGCCATAAAAATCTTAGAAAGTTCATGGTGATGGGAAGAAGTTCATGAGGACATGACAAAAGCAAATATCATTCCTACCTGTCACCTTCAAGAAGGAGAACCTGGGATCAGCCAGCCATACATTAGTCCCTGGGAAGGTGATGGAGCAAATAATCTTGGAAATCATTTCAAAAAATATGAAGGACAAGAAGGTCAATGGGAGTGGTATGAATAGATTTACAAACGGGAAATCACGTTTGAGCAGCCTGATAGCCCTCTACAGTGAGATGACTGACAAGTTTGAAGAAGATACGAAACCGTGAAGAGTGGCTGATAGACCAGATTGCTGTCCTACCATTCAGAGGGACCTCAACAACCTGGAGGAGTGGCCTGCCAGAATCTCATGAAGTTCAACAAAGGGAAAGGCAACGTCCTGTACACGGGAGGAACAAGCCTACGCACCAGTACCCGTTGGGGGATGATTGACTGGAACGCAGCTTGGCAGGAAAGGACCTGCAGGTCCTGGTGGACAACAAGTTGAGCATGAGCCAGCAACGTGCCCTGGCAGCAAAGGTGGCCAGCAGCATCCTGGGCTGCATTAGGAATAGCACTGTCAGCGAGTAAAGGGAGGAGATCCTTCCCTTCCACTCAGCGCTGGTGAAATGCCAGCTGGAGTGCTGGGCCCAGTTCTGGGCTCCCCGCCCTGTACAGAAAAGACGCGGACATCGCGGAGCGAGTGCAGCAAAGGGCCATGAAGATGACTAAGGGCTTGGAGCATCTGACGTATGAGAAGAGGCCGAGAGACGTGGGATTGTTTATCCTTGAGCAGAGGAGACTTGTGGAGATCTTAACAATGTGTATAAATACTTGGTGGGAGTGTAGAAGAAGATGGAGCCAGTTTCTCCTCGAGTGGTATTCAGGGGATGGAGGAGGAAACTGAAATATAGGGAATTCCCCTGAAGCATAAGGAAAGCTATTTTATGGTGAAGATGGTCAAGCACTGGAAGCGGTGGCCTAGAAAGGTTTTGGAGTGTACTTGGAGATGCTTGAAAGCCAACTGGGCAACGTCCTGGGCAACCTGCTCTAGTTGACTCTGCTTTGAGCTGGCGGCTTGTCCTTGAACAATCTCCGCATGTCCCTTCCAAGCTCAACTATTCTGCGATTCTTTTCTCCTGTGCTAAGGGCTGCGACCCCTTCACTGACATCAGTATCAGAGTCATCCCAGACACTCCATGATACACCATGCTCTGAAAGAACGTGCACTGTCACTGAAATCACACCTCCAATACGTTTAGACGGTTTTGACCACATCTGATGTACACATAACGTTTACCCTGTTGTCTCATAAGCTTCCTTCACCACTCATGTGCTCCTTAGCCAAGCAACTAAACCATCCCAACAGCTTCTCCTCTCAATTCCTGCCCTCCCCCCTCCACCTCAGTCTCCCTAGGTAGAGCATTCTTCTGTCTCTGCAGGGAAGGAAAACAGTGCAAGTCGGAAAAAACCTCTGAAAAGTACAAGCAAAATGCTTCTGAAAATTGGCCAAACCCAAACTGTGATGAATTACTTACATCTTTTAGTGTTCTGCAGAACAGTACTATATAATATGATAGTACACGTTTATGTAACGAAAAAGTGTTTTCCACATCTCCATTTTAAGATGATTAGGTTTTCTTCTGGGGGAGTTTCTACCTGTCTGAAAGTAGGAAAAGGTACTATTATCTTTTTTATGCAGCTGCTGAATACGGTAAGCAGTGGGCTGGAACAGAGATCAAGTCGAATTAAAGATGGTTTGGTTTATTCTGACTCGCAGTATTCGAACTGCACTAGAAAAAATTCAATTATAAAACCAATTACATCTTTAATTGCTTAAACAATCAGCCAGCTGACTTTATAGTGCTCTTGATACTATGCAGGTGCACTTGCAGGTGTTAACTCTGCAATATGTAAGAGTTACAATGTAGTATCCCAACTTGTGCACAGGAGTTCTAAGAGGATAAAATACCATTGTATTACATACACACACACAAATATATGGGAAAGTTAACCAAGCATCATTAGCAAATACAGTTCCTTTAGTTATACGTATATAGCTACTATCTGCTTTATCTTCCTGTGGGGGGTACCTAAACTGCTTTACAATCATTCTGGTTCTGACATTTTTCCCTTTAGCTTCTACATGGCCAAAATTTTTGGTTGAATCTGACCAGAATTTGTACTTTGAGACAGTTGTATTTCTGGCAATTAAAGCAGCATTAATAACCAGTACCACCTACTAGAAATGCCTGCCTTTTACTCTGAGTTGTCATCTTAGCAGTACGCTTGAGTAAAACACAGTCATATCCAAAACAGGTATTTGCTTTGGATATACAAAATAAATTAGGAAAAAGGCACAACTAATAGTGAATTGAGCCCCTTATGTTCAAAATGTTCAATCACTTAACCCTTTTGCCTGTTCCCTATATTTCATCGATTTTTAAATACAAGGGAAAAGTTCAATTTTTTAAAATTATAAAATGAAATTAATGACTTTTTAAAATCCCCTTTCTGCGTATAAAACTAAACACTAAAGACAGCCTAAATTCACAAACATATTCTGCCTCCCAGCATTTCTTTTAAATGAATTTAATTCTTCACTGAAAAATTAACAGCCAGTGTTAAATCTAAGCTGCCTGAACAGTCATATTAAGAGAGAATCTTTTAAATTTTGACAAGTATCATTTTTCAGAATGTATATCACCTGAAATGAAAGATGGTGATAATTAGACTCACCCATCAGAAACACAGGAAAAATAGGCCTACGACACTGAGGTTGTTTTACTGTAATACCATAACCAGAGTTTTGGAGCCTTCAGAAAGAAGTCCCCTCAAACGGTAACCACCTACTGTTCTAAGCCCTTTCTGGATCCCCAGACACCAGCAATACCACTGTTGCTTGCTTGCAGTGGGGAGGTGTAATCACCAATTTGATATCGGTCTAAGCAAGTGTTTCAGTTGCAGTGAACAAAGAAATTTGTTTACAGGCTGCAGTTAGCAGAAACCTGAAAGTGACTGTATTGGTTTGCTTTTTCTATGCATGTTTTTTCTATAAACTCAGTTTTCATGTACAAATACTGCTCAACTTTCCTGCCTATATGCTAGACACTGCTGGATGAAAAAATCTCAAGTAACATTAGCTTAACTGGGTTCTGAAAGGCAACAACCCCCACCTGAAACGCAAAGAAGCCACTGGAAAAGGCTGTGAAGATACAGGATTAGAAGAAACCACAGTAATGCGCAGAGAAGGGCGTTCAGGAGCAAATGACTGGCAACAGAGCAAGTGGTCCATAAAATTGGCCTCTAGCTGACAGTCAGTTCGGAGCTTAGCCGGTTCTTTAAATGGATCACTATATACTGCTACGTGAGCAAACGTGCAACAGAGTCCTCACAAAACTTCCTGATGCTATAAAAGCAGCCCCCTGTCCTGGATTCTCAGCCCATGCAAGGACAAATGATTTCAACTGGACTCTGCAGGCACCCATGCTTTTGTAGTAGCAGATTCCAATATACCAGCTAGACTTACTGCCATACAGTGATGTTTGCTGTTTCGTGAGCACATAATAAATTAGAACATAATAAACTAGCTCACTCGCACAAATTACGTTGAGCTGAAATATCATGTCAGTAAAGCTATGGAAGGAATATTTTCAATTATGATTGCACAAAAGATTTAAATATGCTAAACTCACTTGTGAGTTGAGGAGCTTCAAAAATTTAATCTGGACACCATTTAAAATGCTATTTTTGCTGGATGAGAGACAAAGTGGCTTCACCGGAAAATGTTCTGTAGGGACTCAAGCCTGTTTAGTAGTTTGAAACTGTCTGAAACGTCAAAAATACTGAGGAGTCCCCTCCAACTTCTAAGGGAAGTATTTAGGCAATATGTTTTCCACTGAACTAACTCTGCAGCATAGGAAGCGATTTGTTTTTCAAATAATTTGGCCTTTACCACTTGTACATTCCACTACTCTTTTAAATTCACTTTTTTTTGTAATTTTCTGTTTGAAATTGAGACGTTTTGACCACATGGTTCAGTATGGCATTTGCAAGAGCCAAAGGATACAAGCGTTGCTAACAAGCTATTGCAGTACCATTGGTAGTAATTTCTCCCCTCCTCTTCTAATACTCTAATTGATAAAATCCCTGCATTTTCAATTTGAATTTGTTTCCTCCCTCCAAGATAAAATTATAGGCAGCTTAATAGAAGATAAAATGATATCTTATATACAACACAGAGATCCATATGCTCAAACTTGTAAGCCTAAAATACCTTGATGTCCAACTGATTTTCTCAGTTTTAACTACATGCAACACCAATTGAAAGCCTGACAGGAGGAAAAACTAAAAACCACAAAACCCAAAAAACTCAGAGCATGTAATCTGGTACTTAAATACAAATTTAGTTGCTTCATTGTATCCTGCGAAATCTGAAGAGGCAGATCATGCATTCAGATACTTTTGAACCCTTAGTGTTATTGAAAAACTGCTGAAATTATTACTTACTGTGGTCACTATTCCAAAGCCAGTATTTTCCAAAGATTCACCTCTCTATTGCATTAGCATAGATTTTTTTTTTGTACAGAAAATAACACAGTATATCAGATAGAGCGGTGCAGCTGGTAATGATAAGGTGTGGGGGGGGTTGTTTATGGCAACCACTAAAATTATGTCATAAGTTAAAAAAAAAAAAAAAAAAAAAAAAAAAAAGATCAAGAGTATATGTAAACATATATACACACACCCCTAAATTAAAACATGGCACTGTAAGCTTTTCTTTCTCCCCAGCTTCAGTCTGCCCTTAAGGAAAGGAAAAGAAAACAAAAAACCCATCAGCCTGAATTTAGACAGTAATTTTACACCAAGTTATCTTTGCATTTCATTTATCTGATGCTATTAGCAGAAAGTAAACACAAATTTTGGAGGAAAAAAAAAAAAATTCCCAGGATCATTTCCACAGCTGCCAAGGCAAGCATAGAAAAAACTATCCTTGTAACTGTGTTTTGTTCTTTAACAGAACAGACAAACCTGAGCTCAGGACATCTTGTAAAAAGTCATGATGATTTATAACACAACATTTCAGAACATATGTTGCATATGCATGGTTAAAACTGTTACACAACATTCTATTTTCTAGTTAACTTCTGCTCAGCTGGATGCTTCACAGGAGTAAAATATCATGAAGTAAAGGACAGTAAGGACAAACTCAGATATGAAGCAAGAAGCACATAAACATACAGAATCACAGGGCTGACTAAAAATAAGTAGGCATACATTTCCATCACAGCATATACATATTTAGCCATATTCCAAGTAGTAGCAGTAGTTCCTTGTGTTCACAGAAGAAGAACTGGCTAAGCTCAATTAAAGAATGACACATGACTAAAGAGGTGAAAGCCATGGCCTTTTTATGATGCATATTTGGTGTTCTTTAACTTTTGCTGTAAGTTATCAAAACATGGGGATCCCAATGTGGTGGGTTAACCTTGGCCAGCTTTCAGACACCTACTCAAGCCACGCTCTCACTCCCCCTACTGAACAGGATAGGGAGAGAAAATAAGATGGAAGAGCTCATTGGTCAAGATAAAGACAGGGAGAACACTTATCAATTACCATCATGGGCAAAACAGTGTCAACTATTGTCAATTAAACCAGATTTGGATAGTGAGAAACAAACCCCAAAAGACTGTAACAGCATCTTCACCCTGCTTTCTTCCAGGCTCAGTTTCACTCCCCTGCCTGCCCAGCATTCTTGTCCTTTCTAAAATGCCTTCAGAGGCACCACCAACCTCACTGATGTGCTCAGCTGTGGCCTGCAGCGGATCAACACCTCACCAACTCCTTGTCTTCCTTGTCCCTTCCTCTGAAATCAAATCCTATTAGCAATGTTTGAGGAATGCTCACGTCAATTCCTCTGCCTGAATAACGTTCACTATTCACAATTCTAGGGACACTGTGCATTTCCCCTGTGTTACTGATTTTTCACCCAATCTCTGTAATACGGCTCACATGACTAGCTGTTAACAATGACCTGAAGCATGGACTACTTCCAAATATACCGCTTTGCCTTACTGTTATAACCTCTGCATAACAATTCTCTAAAACAACATTACACTTGAAACTCCAGCTGATAGCATAAGATTATATTTTACAGCTGTTATATTTCAGCATTTTTAAGCTTACAGTATTTTCTATGATGCTGTCTGAATTCTTCACGAAATAATTTCTATTCCACCACTGCACAGATAGGGATTCTATTATGAGGTACCTTATCTTGGCGGCAGGGTTCTTAATGCTTATCACAATGCCACTTTTCTATTTACATACTAGGATTGACAAATAGGTTCTATCCATATTTTTGTTTACTGAGCCATTTCCTGTGTGAAAACAAATTTGATTTAAAATGGCTCTGAAGTCTAGCAATGGTGAAATCTAATATGTGTCTGCTGTACAAAGGTAGGTGAAAGGAATTGCAGCGTTGAAAAAGTCAAAATGGAAAAAAAAAAGTAGATGGGGTAAGTCACTCAAGTTTTATGCTATTATTGTAAATTTTATTTTCAGGATAATTTTTGCCACATAAGTCTCTTATCTCCCTCTCAAGCTTCTTAATCCCATATGTTTAACTCGTTTAGTCCCATCCACTGGATCTGTTTCATTTCAAAAGCAGGAAGAGAGAAGAAAGATTTCTAAAAATGGATGATACTAGTCTTTGGCAATCAGAACCAGGAACACAGAACTGATGCTCACAAAGGCTCATATGATTGTTTCAGGACTGATATGACATAGGATTAGGAGAGTCTTAGGAACAGAAGAACTAAATTATCAAAGCTGCAGAAACTTTCACATAAGTGCTGTTCACTTCCCTTTCCACATCATTACTTCTTTCCCTTCATTAAACAGAGATCAAAAAAATCATGCCACTCATAGGTAGGAGGCATCTCACACCCATCCTCAAGCTATTTCTGTACATTCTAAAATAATTCATATGCAGAAGCGCAGCATTTGATCTTCACGAAACAGAAAATTTGAGGTAAAACCTCACGAGAACTCCAAAGTTCTCTCTGAAGCGTTAACATAAACCCCATTTGAAAATGTTGTCAATTTTGAGAAGACATCTGTAAATGGTGGTATCTCCTGAAGATTTTTTCCCTAGGAAAAAACCTGGAGCAGTCCAAGAGAAATTTGTTTTCAGACTAAAAGAATGTGAGAAACATAGGCAGTGGCATGAAAATACAAGTTTCCTACCTTTTATTCACCTAGTACAAGACTAACTTTGGATCACTCATCTTACTAGGAATTTCCTAGTAAAAGGGAGAACGGTGGTAGGAGCAGTCCCTGAGATTGCAATAGTAACAGTTCTTTTGGCAATGTGTGAAGTGCAGATGGTATCAAAGATATGCCAATAACTTAAGCAGGAGCTTCCAATAAAATTTCTCATAGTGCATGTTATACTCTGTGAATCAAAGTGATAAGAGGCAACCCTGGGTATCTGGCACTTTTATTCTACATGTAGTCAGTTTAACTACCTTATATGCAAGCGCATCCCTCAGGCAAAAGTCTGCGCTCCAGACGTATGTATTTGTCGCAGGCATAAGTTACCACTAACCAAACTAATTCATAGTCTCCAAAGAAGAAAATCATCATCAGAAACACAGAAATTACTTCCATCTGATCCACCTTCCAGTGACAGAACCATAAAAAAGAGTTTCCTCAAGTGTTCCTTTGAGCTCCTTCCAGCTCATCATTGCATTCAATGATCAAAATATAAATGATTTTTGGAACACGATAGCCGATTCCTGCTTACGAATGTTGCACAGAGATTTAAAACTACAGGCAAGCCATACTAAGGGTTCTAGTACAAACCATCCACGTACTTACATCACCATTTTCCATATAATTACGCTTCTTTCTCTCAAACTGGAGATTGGAATGCACACTGCCAACGGGATCATTTACTGACAGAAAACCAACGCATGAAGTTTAGACACTGAAGTGGCATCTTCATGTTGGTGTATCTGTTTTAATTAGCTTTACTTTCCATGTAGGGTAAATAAAACATTAAGGAGTCAGCCAGACAGATAAGCGACAAACTGTTTTTTGAATAGCTCCATGAAATGAGCAAGAATAAAGCTTAAAGAGTGTTATATTTACCTCTGTAGCTCCCAGGGCACTTTTAAGAACACTGGGTCAGGTACACTGAGACACTGAGAAAATGTGCAATTTCTTTCCCACTGAGCTGTCAAGGCATTCATGCTGTGAACAGCTAACACCCTTCTTTGACAACCAGGCAAATATTTCTATTTTCTGCCATTCTAGTCATGAAGTATCTCAGCGTTGCCTCAGTTGATTTAGCGCCAATTCAAGTCAGACTTTAGATGTCTGAGCTAGTAACCAGACCAAATATTCTTGATGAAGCCATGTCACAAACTCATAGACTGCTGCTTAATACATTTCCAAATAGTTAGATAGTAAAAAAGGTTGTAAAGCTGAAAAGGCAGCAGAGAAGCAGAACACACATTCACTGAACTGCTAGAATGGAAATTTAAGTAGTACATACAAGTCAAATATGCTGCCGCTTCTATTTATTGCTAGCATTGCTTTTAAAAAAAACCCTTAAACTTATAAAAGACTGTGTAGTTCCTTAAAATCAATTCTTTATTTCCCATACTTCAACAATACATGTATTTTGAAAAGCCTAATTGATAACCAAGTCTATGCAGCCAGAACTGAGACAAGGCTAAATGAACACACCCTATTCAAGTGGTAATTGCACAAAGATACTATAAACATTAATTTTTCTTAAATCTTTTCAAATATAAACTTCTGATTACATTGCTATTGACCAGAAGTTTCCAATACCAACACCATGAAGGTGGAAAACGGAATGAAGGGAAGAATACTTCTTTCAGTGGGGACAGATCCCATGGAGCCTGCTCAGAAACCACTGGATTAGTACTTCACAGCTTTTCTTTTTTTTCATGGGATATGAATAAGCAGGCAGGAATAATGGTTCAGTGTGTGAATACACATATACAAAAAGCAACAAAGCAAATTATTTGGAGTACAGAATTTGTGCCAAGAGTTTAGAGTAAAGCACTTTTGAGGTTGGATTCCATCCTTTGAGCCATGCTGCATTACACAGTGTTCCTTTACTCAGTTTCTATTTCAGGCAGGATTTGGTTTAGTGTTTTAACTCCCATACTTATGATCTACAAAGAATTAAAACGTCCATTAACTGACTATGCCTTGAACAGTACTTACCAATACTGGCATAACCAGGTGTTGACGGATCTCCTCCACCATTCAAGGAAACCATAAAAGCTTTATCAGCAAGATCTGTAGTCTTTGGTAAGTCACAAGGATCAACGTAAAGAAGAACACCACCAAACCCTGCATCTTCTAACAGAGAAAGCTGAGGATAAAAAAACAACATAGGTGGCTATTAACAAAAACGATGTCTGAACACATTATTATTTATTTTAATAACTGTTGAGATAGAGGCGTTATCATGCATCAGGTTCTCACCATCCTATGCTCTGTACAAACCAAATAAAGACAGGTGAAGTTCCAAACTCCTTGTAATATAAAACCAGCAGCTATTCTTTGAAAAGACAAAACCAAAACCCCACAAAAATAATTCAAACTCATGTTTCCCAATTCAGGTCAAAAGCTACTTTTAAAGCCTAACAACAAAAGAATTCTTACTTTTAAATGATATGTAGCATGTTGAGGAAACACAGTGCTAACACTCACTACAGCTGCATTTGAGATTTGCAACTGTTCCATCTTCACCTCTTCTATTGTGACAGTCAGATAAGGCTGGTGGGTTGGAGATGATATTCAGATGAGGTACTGGCCATGATTCAGTAACATACCTAAAGAGATCCAAGTGGAGCCACCTTTCTCCGTACTCATTGGACACTTGCTAGATTTACAAGCTTAACATATTTTCATGTGGTATAAATACCATCCTGAAAATGCCTTTAGTTTTGAAACTAATCTCATTAAAACATCTTCAGTAGATCTTCCATATCTTCCCTATTATTAGCAGTATGACACTCCTGCTTAGTTTACCTCTTCAAGGACATGCTTAAGTGTGTATAGCACATACTAGATGTTTGCATACACTGGCATCGGTCTTGAACGGGATTTCTGGAAACAGTTAGCTCTTCAGTTAAGAGAGAAAACAAAAGGAGTTTACAGATTTTAAAAAAAAAAAAAAAAAAAAAAAAAAAAAAAGCAGCAGTCTAGCTTGCCCAAACCATGGAGTCTGCCTCCTGTCAAACAGACAGCTTTTATTCTGTCTCATTAGAACATCACAGCTTGAGTTGGTAATGGTAATTAGCCTTTCCAAAAATCTGTAGATCTGGGGCAGCAAATCAGGCAAACTTCCCCAAAGTCAAGGACGAAAGCATCCAAGCACCACAACTTGCAGCAGCCTGTAGATCAATTTTGACTGAAAAACCTCAGGTTTTCCCTTTCATAGAGAACTGAAAAATAAGCAGATTTTATTCTGAATCAGATGAAATCGAAGTGTAACATGGCAAATACGCCTATGAAATGAGATGACCTTTCTGTGTAATGCTCTGCATATTTGGAATTGACTGAAGACTACAACAATGACACAAAACTATATTAACATTTTCAGACAGAAGTAATTCTGTTATTTAAGACTTATCTTACTATTCACTCTGCTCTACTGATGACTTTCCATATGGTCTGAGGAATGACTGCAAGTATATGTTGTTTCTGGACTGCACAACTCTCATTCTTTAGGAACCCGAGAACTTGTTACCATACCTCCATTTCTCAGTTCCATTATCCTTCTCCTTCTGTCTTTCAGACCCTTCATTTTTTTTCTGTGTGTATATATGTATATATTCAGTTTAACTCCTAGCTGTTGGTTTTAAGGAATGTTTATGCATAGCTCTTTGTGGCATTACAAGTATGTAAATTACATCAATATATGGCATTCAGTTTAAGCCTCAAAAGCATTTGATGTTTAGTTCTGCTTTTCTTGAAAGTTAAGACGGAAAAAAATGTATAAAATAGCAGCCTACTATTGTGACTCGCTGAGACTTTGACACTATAATCTGAATTCAGATAAACAGATGCTAGTGAACCTGTGAATCACTTGTGTAATCTTACATATCTTATTCAAGCAACCCCGCGATGAAAAGGGATAGTCTCTTTGAGAGAACTCTATTCAGATGAATATGAGTGTGCAGAGTGAGAACGTGACTAGCACAGATGCTTAGAAATGTAAAAGGTTAAAAATGTATTACAGACCTTAAACGTAATGCAAGACTAAAAATTTCCAAAAATTTCCAAAATGGTAGGTTCATTTATTATTGTAATGTTCTGTTTCCACTTCATGTTCATATTCAGATATTCAGCCAGGATTTGATTGCACAATAAAAGGGGTGGAGACACTATACAAGAAGCAGGGCGCATCATAGCTAAATGATGTAACAGCCAGGATTTAAAATAACAATTGTCTTGTCTCTTCCTGCATCCATAACCAGTATGGTTTTATTCATGTCTAGTCTTACTTAATAGGACAGAAGATAGGAAACACAGATGCAGTCTTTTTTTTTGAAGAGAGTTTTAAAAACTTTGTACTTAACAAATCACTATTAAATTCCTCTGTTTCACTGAGAGAAGGTAACTACACGGTTGTTATTCACAAAGCGCAGCAACCACTGCTGCCATGGCTACAATCTCTAGTGAAGAGTTGTGTTGTACATGTGAAATTATAAAACAGCTTTCAGGTTTCACCTATAATTGCTGCTTTTTAACTTTCCAACAGTGACATCACAACTGTGCCAACGATAAATAAGTACTGTTGCTTCCGTGTTCATCTTAAAGAAGTCAATAACTTAACAGCCATAAAGTGCCCTAGCACAAAGAATCTGAGGAAGGTACTGAGTATTTTTTTACATGGCTAAAGATGGTAGATTTAAGTCCTTCAGGTAAACTGGTACACATCTATTCAAATCAATGGATTATCTTGGATCGTAGAACCAACCAACAGCAGAATCTGCTCCTTACGGTTTTGGGTGTATGCCTCCTCCCTCTCCCAAAGCCACAAACATCTCAGAATAAAATGGAAACAGCAGAACCCTTGACAAGAAAAGAGATGCTGGTGTCCACCGTTAACCCTTTCATTGTTTATGGCTGCTTAAATCCTCAGTTTTTAGAGTCACTTAAAAAACAGTAACTCTCTCAATCCAGTATATTAAATTGCCCCATAAAACATTCTAGACTCAGTTTAATCTAGTATGAGACACTTGCTGCTTTATCAAAGGCTCTGTTGTGTAACTGGGGACAGATTAGCCTTGTAAACTCTACACACCATAAGGCACCATTAAATTGCCTTTTAAAGATGATGTGGCTGAAGCAGTGAAAAGACACATCTTTATTTTAAGTAGCGACTACTGATTTTGGAAGCCTTTATTTTACTCAGGGACATTCTTACATAATAAGGTATTGTTTGAATGTAAAGTGCAATAGCTACAACATCAACAGCTTTAGTTACATTAAGAGGGCACCCTAATAACACATTCAAGTTTCTGGACAGGAGAGCAACATAACTGACCTGGAAGAGTAAACAAAACCAATTCTTTATACAGGCAGATAGCAACAGTCTAAAGAACTTTGTTTTCCTCTAACAGGAAAACTCAAAGCTACTTCTCCATTTTAACCGCACCATCTCTGAATGTTGCAGAGGAAACAGTTGTCTTTTGTATCGGCACACTGGTAACAGAGACCAGGTCTGTACTCCACGTTTGAGCCAAGCTTTACTGTCGGCCTTTGGCCACAAACCTACTGGCAGATAGGTATTAAGTAAAAAATAAGGAAGTTGAGCACGACTCTTTGCTGGAAAAAAAGAAGCAACAAGAAGCAGGGGGCCACTACCTCTCACAGATTACTTTAAAGTGCTTTATCTCACCTGAGGCTAGTGTGCGCCTGAATGAGTGCTTCATTAGGGCGTTATGTTAGTGATGTGAATGCAGGAACAAACCTACCAAAGAGAAGCAACTACAGCCTCTCTGTATGAAACTCCAGTATAACACATAAGAGCTGTCCTTAAATGACTGGTTATAAACAGGGAAGCAATGCAGCAGGCACTGGCTTCAAGCTGTATTTGTTATCTTTCAGCTGCGAGCAAAGTCCACCTCACTGAAGATCATTTCCCCTGGTCTCCTCTTCCCAGCTGCGACTAACCTTGCACCTCCCAAGCATCAAAAAGCACAAGAACAATGAGGTAATCAGGCTTCTGTCTTGTCCAGAAAGTACATTGGACTGGTTACCTGCTAACCACGGAGCCCCAGAAAGGTTAAAAATATGCACATTGAGGCATGTAGCTGTTTAAGCAGTACTCTCACTTTCCAGCTGAAAATAAAGCCTGACTGCATCAGCAGTACTCTGATGTTCTGTTCATGGGAGCCACAGGCAGGGTTGAGTTTCAGCTGTTATTTTCTGGGCAGAGAGCAGAAAAGCACATCACACTTTGGTCTAATCTGGATTACAGCAAGTGCAGAGACAGCTGAGAAAGGGCTTCCTAAACTATTATCTCTATGCATCCGAACACCCTATCTTCTCTGATCCAGCAAGACCCTAACGACTTAAAGACAATTAAATGAGCATGGCATCTTTTCTCTCGTTTTAGTTGATTCCCAGTAATAGTTCTGTTTACAAATTATTTATAAAGTAGTAACGCATGATCAACTGGTGAGGTGCATCACAATGTAGTATATTCCTAAAAGTGATGGTTAACAATCATTTTGAATACATTAGAAAAAAAAGATGACACAGGTAACTGTGGATTATATCAACCTACCAATTACATATTAAACCAGCTGCTCATTATTAGCAGTTTTTCCCACTACATTTGCAAGTCGTGCCAAAATATGGCCAAACTTCCCAAGAACCTTGCTGTGACACTGTCTAAACAGTTCTCCGTCTTTGTGAAACCTCCTTGCGATCAGTCATGGTGTTATATGTGCAGACAGCTACAATATCAGCATTGCAGTTTGTCTTCCCCTCTCTTTCCTGGTGAAGGTCATCTCTTCTCTCTCCCCTTTATCCCTCCTCTAAAGTTGTAACAGCTATGCTTTATAAGGTACAATACCAGCCCCATTACTGATAAATATTGCCTCTGCAAGGCTTCTTTAGTCTGCTTTCTATGCTTGCCCTTTTATGTGTCTTGATCCACAGTAATGATTGAACCACTGATTAGTTGGCACAGAAGACTTATTTCACAGGAGGAAATATCTCAGTGTATTCCTGCAAGTTTAATGAAAATGGGATATTGAGTAGACAAGAGGTAGATCCTACTAATGTACCACACTGAGAAGGCATTAATAAAATCCAGAGAGCTTACCCCTTTATGGAAGGGGGGAAAAAACATGTAAGAAATCACAAGAGCGACAGATGGAAAAGAACACAGAAACTTGGACCACAAATTAGACACCACAAACCCCAACCTCGAGAAACAAAGCTGTGAAAACCTGTTCACAAACCCATGGAACAACCTGTTCTCTTATCGAATGATACATTATGTAAGATAACACAGTTCAGTACAGGAGATATTGTCTTACAATTCTATATGATAAGTGACTTTGTCGTCATGGAAGGTTCTACCCTTACTCAAAACAAGTAGCACTAACACTGTGTCTGGAAAAGTTGATTTAAAATACAGCAACTTTCTACTGAAGTTCACCATTTGTATATACATAAACAGGAGTTTTTCAGCATGTGATAAATCAAACTCTAGTGCTGGAAAAAAATGAACCAAATCTCTTCATTTTACTACAGGTTCCCTTCTGTTACATTTTACCTCTCAATAATAGGTTCAATACAAATCCAGCGACACTTATTAGATCTAATTCTGTTTTCAACTATATTACATAAGCCTTCAGACTTTCAATCATTACATAAAGGTTAACATGTATCAGTAAATAAAACACTATAAACTAGCTGCACAACAGTATTTAAGATTTCTCTTTTACCTCGTTATCATGTATTTTCAATACTATGCTAGTATAATTTAAAAGTCTACATTTCAAAAAGACCTTCAGCACACAATGCTGTCTCAAGCGAGAAGTGCCTCAAAATGTAGTTCTCATCTTCAGAAGGCATTCACATGCATGTATTTCACATTACTGAAAATGTCTATCTTGGCTGTATCCTCACTCCTGTACATAGATACTTACATTAATAAATAGTATTAGGCTGTTCGTTGAAACTACTCACACGTTTTTTAAGGCCTTTCTACTTCCTCTTCCTAAAGCCAAATTCACAATTGCACTGTTTATTACAAGTCCATTCAGGTACTAACACAGTAAAACCTGGACATAACACATTCATAAAATAAAAACTTAATGGATATTCCCGGTTATATGTTGATTGCCTGTATATAATCACCATCCCCTTTTCTCTGCCCCTTCTAGGTAATGCACACAAACGCATGCAGAATTTTATAATCAAGGTCATAATACATATGGAGCATTGAAACAAAAAAAAAAATTTAAAGAAGAAAAACTAATTAGTAAAACAAACAATACGATACACACAATAATATTTCAGAGGAAGAAAGAAAGTATCTCGAAGATATATTAAAAAATACATACATGTACCTACTATGTATTACCCTCTGTTTAAAATCAAATATATTCATAAAAAATTGTAGAAGCTGTATCTCCTATTGTCATTACACTTCAGTGCAATGATCAGCATTAATTACACAAACAACAGTAACCAGTTTTTAACTATTGCATTTTTCAATTTGTAGTGCAACGTGCAAAAGACATGGTTCATTAATCTGAGGCGCAGCTACTAGCGGGACAGGCTACAAGTTATTAATTACTCTTTTCTACTGAAGTTCCAATTAAAATCATGACGCTCTGAAAGGAACTCCCATCTCATTTTACTAATTGGCAGTATGTAAAATCATCAAGTAAGGGGAAAGCAACATTTAAAATGTTGGAAGACCTCACTGACATAACTTCTTTTTATTTCTGAAACAGATTGCTTGAGTTGAAAAATAAGACTTTGCATACTGCAGATTTAATTAGATGCCACTGTCCTCTCAATTACCTACTATAATACAGAGTCCTTGGAAGATGCAGTGGTAACACAAACAAGATTCAAGGCAGGAAAAAAAACCCCAAACACCTAGATACACGTACCTTCATTTTTATACCACTCTTCCAAGTCGCATATTTTTAACAAGTAAGGTGGCAAAGGTCCATTTTGGCTTCAGATTGATTTTTTAATACTGCACTTAATGTTTAATCCCGCTTCTGTATTTCCCATCACAGAGATCTAGGGACAGTGTTCAAAAGAATTCTGTGGCAAAACTCTGTCTGAAGAGGTTTTGGCTTTTGCTGATCAATCCTCAAGGTGCTGCATTAAGATAGTAAAAGAGATGGAGGACATAGCCAGTTTAATGGCTGACTACATGGGGATGATGAAAAGAAATACATCTTTCCTATTCAGCTCAAACACTGTCCTTGTCTAAGGAATGACACTATTGCTATATTGAACAAACAGGACTGGGAAAAGGATTAAGCTGCGTAAAACCTCAAAAAGCTAGAAATGCAGACAACGGTGATCTCATAAATGACAGGCTAGTCCCATAAAGGTCTTAGAAGGCAGAAAACATACTGCATTGGAATTAAACAAACTATTCCCGACATACGGTGCCATATATGTGATCAATACAAAATCAAATACTTGCTCTGCATCATGGCAAGACCTTAAAACTTTGATGTACTTACTATCAGAGAAATGATAATATGAAGTACATTTATTTGTGGAAAGAGTCTGACATGCATACCTAAGATTTTTTCAAGACATTTTTATTAATCACTTTCCAAATTGAAATTGTCATTCACAATTTTCAATTTTCAGAATTTTATCCTTTTTAGATCTAAAACTTATTTCTAAGGAGAGGAGATTTCCCTCTTGTGTTTCCTGGATGTCCTACAGACTGTGGGAGGAAAAGCAGGAAGGAAGGGTGAGAAACCTTGGAATGTTAATCATAACAATCTGCGTATGAGTGATGAGGCTGTATGGCAGTGAGGAACAAGAGCTACTTTGTACATAAAGTTCCCATCAGTTGCATTTTTAACTATATTCTTCTGTCAGATAAGTGCTATTCAAGGGCAGCAGAGTTTTAAATTAGCGCTAACCACAAGAAAACTGATTTGTGCAGGTTCATGAATATCAGCTTGTAGATGTAAAAGAATAAGGTAAGTTGTTTTTCCTTAGTGTGAATATCTTAAGAAGAAACTCCTGGAGGGAACCAAGATAGGCTTCAAGGCTCCTAGCCCATCAATGTGGAGCAGTACTAAATCTCCATGCTAGTTCAATCCCTTTTTGCAGCAGATGTGGCCATTAGGAGTCCTTGGAACCCTTCAGCCCCACTAGAAGTGCTTTCGCAGTAGGAGTGACGAAGCTGTCATGCAACAAAATGTACATACTCAGCCTTCCCACAGACATCTCTCATATACCAGTTATCCATTACCATATGTATAGCTGGCCCTTTTCATTCTCTGAGGCAAACAAACAAACAAAAACCCCCAAATGGAAAACCAACACGTTCTAACACGTCCCACATGTTGTAATTTTCTAGTGATGTTGGCCTGAATCCCTGCTGGAAATTACTCCCCATAGCTCAGGATGCTGTCTGTGACAGAGCCACGTTTAAATTTCCTGTGAGTTATGCTATATTCAAAAGCCCCAGAATGGCCACCTTGTCTAAACTACCTGCATTTTTTAAAGAAGCCCATCAGCGTTGTCTGAACACGGATAAGACTATATATAGCCACAAAAGAAAAAGGAAAGCAAAGCAAATGCAAGACAGGCAATCAGCACTGGGAATCACAGCACACGTGCAAAGAGCGGCAGCTTCTATGGTGCAAAGCTGAGAGAAACTCACGCCAACAAAAGGAATAAAGTGGTGAATAAATTAGAACTACCATAAATTGGCAGAACTCAAACCGGATCAAGAGTTTCCAAGCATTCATGTATCATGCTGAATCACAATTCAGCTTGTTGTCTACTAGTTTGAACCAGAAATCTAGGCACTAGCCTCTGGATAGCCATACTAGTTGAGGAAAAACCTCTTGAGACATTCCTCCCCCACCTCTAAACCAAAAAGCAGTTTGGTTTAATCCTGTAATTTTTTTGCACAGCAAAATTTTTAACGTCATGGTCCTGATTGTGGTATTAAGCTTATAAAGAACTGAATGTTTTGTCCCACACTTTTTCTGTTTGCTGTCTGCTCATCTTCTATACAGTTTTATCAAAGAAAAGTAATTTGTTACACATCAGCGGTTTTTAAAAATGGAATTTTTCACAATAGGGTACTTGGACAATTAAACATAAGCCAGATATACTGCCAGTTCCCTGCACTAGATTTTAGGAACTTTTAATACAAATCGAGTGCATATTTTATTGCTACATCTTGCTTACCACTGCTAAGAAAATCACAATGTTCAATCTAATTAAAAATGAAATTGAACTACAATTCCCTAGAAACAAGGGCTGATTGGACTCAATAAGCTTTACTTAATTTATTTCAGAAACAAAATAATTGAATTGCTTACAGTCCAGAAAAAATGCTTCATTATTTGATGAGTATATAATACAAAGTCTTTCATATTGCTATTGCATGCCTACATCTCCAGGAAATACTACTCACTTTTAAATAAGCATGTAGAGGAGCACTGTGTGTATAATAAGTATCATTAAATATTCAGTAAACATTAAAAAGAAAAAAACAAACAGACTGGATGAATGTCCACGAGTGACCTCCAAAAAGCCAATAGCATTTCCTTGTTCATACTGAAACTGTTGTTTCTGATTATGTTTATGGCTATTTCAGTCTATGTTTAGACTCCATTATAGAGAGAATAGAGCTGAAGATCCATCATACAAAAAACAACTACACAAAGATATAATTATAATCTTGGTAAATCGTCAGGAATAAACTGATTAGACCCTTAGTTGTATTTTATGCATTCTACTGAACTTTAAATCCAAAATCAACCAAACAGCCAATACAGTCACAGGCCTGACTCAAATCTGCCAATTTCCCCTTACTTTTTTTTTATTAGTATTATTATTATTTATTTGTTTTCCTACCACTAGAAAGATGAGGTCAAGTCAGCAGATGCAGTTTACAAACACTGTTCCCAGCACACCGGGCTTCTCATACAGAAAGCCACGGTGTCAAGTTTACATCGCCCTTCCGCACCTCACGCAGGGCACAAAAAAACCACAGAAGGTTTTCTCTGGTGCAATTTCACTGTTCCAGCAGCCATACTGTTCGCTGCAATCATTTAGGCCACCTAGTCTCCACTTCAGGGAGGTCTCAGATCTCTGCAGTCCATTTCTCCTCACCACTCTTGAAGCCAGCAGCAAGCTCCCAGCCGGGAGATACCCCAACCATGAAACAACTTGCGGCAGACCAACTTTCAGTATCAGCTTGCTTGCATACTACAGTACCTGGCTTCGCTTCGGATCTCTTGCCAGTACTGCTGAACTACCTAGTGACTCGCACTCAGGGTAGGACGTGTGGAAGACCGTTGCTTCCTTTGCACTTTGCCATACTGGGCTTCCATACGGAAGGCAACCATGTTCAGAAACCAAAGCCTTCCCGCTGCAACCTCCAGCTCCACAGAGCGCTGTGGCCCCTCGCTATGGCAAATACGGTTTCCTTTGCGCCGAACGAGCTGCGCTCGCCTTGCGGATTTGCCAAGAGGCAGCCCACTGCCGGCGGCGGTTCCCGCCCTAACGCGCCTCAGCATCCCTCACAGGCTGACAGGCCTCACCTCCCCTTCTGGAAGCTTCTGGGTTGCCAGGCAGATTAATCTGGGGCAGCGCATGTGGCGAGGCTCGGCCAATCCCGCTCGTTCTGGGGGTGGAGTGTTTCCTGATTGGTGCACTCAAGCCCATTGGCATCTGCTCCTCCTGGCCTGGGCCAGTGGCTGTGGGGCCTCCCTCAGACGAGGGTCACCATTATTCTTGGTTTAGGATAATATATTTAGCCTGTGGTGTCTTTTCTCTCCTTGTTTTCTGCTAACCATAGCAAGAACGACACACTAACTCCATGCTGTTAAACAGGGAGATGTTAGACTGCAGTACTCTAAGCCTTATAACAAACTGATGAGGCTCCCACTCTGCATTAATACAGAGGACAGGACTTGAAGTCCCGTCGGATGCCGTAGCAGCTCCTTTTTTTAGCTCTTTAGTTACAAATTGAACCCTGAAGTGTCATCCAAGAGAGAAGTGATTACATTCATGAGTGGTAATACTTTACACTCAGTAAATAGTACCACAAATAAAGTGCAAATAGGTGTATTAAAGGGATTTTATCTGTCACTAGAGTAAGAGCTATTAAACATATAACGTGTCAATTTAAAATTATTGTTGCCTGTCCGTTTAACCTTTACCTTCCATCCACGATGAATCTGCATTTTTCATTCTGGAGAACTGTCCATTCTTTACGGAACAGATATTTTGAGAAAAATCTCAATCACAATTTACATGTGTTGCCCTCAGAAATACACTATCCTGCCAGTTAGTCAAACTGAGACCGACCTACAGAGAGTTAGTGAAGCCACTGTGAGTGTCAGTGGGGGAAATATGCTCACATTGGTGTTTCTTCCAGTGGTGAGCTGCTGTCCCTTCGGTAGAGATGGGGACTGTAACCCACTGCCAGTGGATCTCCATCTGCATCACAGAACAGTCACGTTAAAACTGGTAACCTGACAGCATGCAGGAAAACTTAAAGATTAAGAACATATAAATTACAATTTTGTTTTACTGAAGTTACTTATTCGTTGGTCATAGATACGTTCAGCTGAAGTCACAAACCAGATACTTACCTCAATCTGAGTTTTGCCATACTTGCCTCTGATTAAGTGCGTTATCCTCATACTCTGATATTTATGAGTCAAGTTTTTTGTTAAATTCAAAGCCATACTCAGAACAAAAACTTAAGGCAGTGTCATACTAGTCTTAGAAAAAAAAAATATTATTAAAACAAGCTAAAGTGTATCACCTAAGTGCTGCCAGCCATCAAACATCAGTGAGTACACGTCAGGCTTGTTATTCCATGTTCAAGCTACGGAGTTGAGTATTCTTTATTTCTCAGTTATATGCAGTACAAATCATTAACATGGGTATATGTTTTCGGATGAAAGGAGAAGCAGCCCTTCCGACAGGGAGGGAACAGCTGTGTCTCAGTTTACATTGCAAGCATCAGCCTTCTGAAGTCATTCAGATTGCCACAGCCACTGTCTTCTGCCCATAAGGGAAACCCCTACAGCTAAGTAGTGGTCTAAGTCATCTACTGAGAGTATAGGAGGGGACAGCAGCTTATATGTTAAACTCAGGATAGGGATCCTCAAATTCTTATGCTATATCTGCTACAAGAAGTGGCAGGTGGGCTGGAAGACTGAAGAATTAGTACAAGACGTACTACACTGTTAGACATAGTAAGCAAAGGTCTGTGTGTTGCATGCACCTAAAAGCCAGGAGCGTGTCCTCTTTTGTGCATTTGATTTACCTTAACTGTTTGTTAAAACTCCTCCTGGGGATTCTGGGTGTCATTACCATTATCTACTCAACCTCTGCATTAATTACACATAATTTCCTGCATTTATGAATGGTTTCCACAGACAATTCTCCAAACAAGGTAGGCTTTGGACATTAATGGCCCTAGACCACCAACCAAAGCAAAAGTTGGAGACAAAAAAATGGAGACAACAATGTGGAAAAAACCTCATGTTGCTTCTAAAATTACCAGTTAAATAATCAGCAAGACTAGGGCAAGAAATAAGCAGAGAGAAAGGGAAATATGTACTTACATAAAACACCCACATTGTGCATCATATGCAACATAAACTCATAATCTTTGATTCTCTCAACAATCTCTTCTCAACTTACGTGTACCCTGTATTTGGGATATCCTTGGGGTACCTTGAGTATACATTTTCCAGCATTGACACTGAAAGTTAGTACTGTTGAAATGCAAACAGCCAAGTCACCCTACCACCTCCAAGATAAAAGTAGGATTATGACTTTACTAGCTCCATGAGTGTAGATGTTATACGGTATCTATCAAGATATTAGCAGATGTTCTCACAACCCACATAACAATCAGTCATAGATTTTTAATTAAGGCACATTTGCTGCCTCAAGTAATTGCATCTTAGGACGTCTGTTAGATTGTTAAAATACAACTGCCTTCATTAGACCTGTGAAAAAGAATTCCTTTTCACTTATTTTATTATTCTCGCAATTATCATCTTGGAAGATTCTATGAAAAGCTCGTCTATTTCTTTTAAAGTACAAAACGTGTTCTCTGCTCAACTATTTCCTGGGGTATTACATTGTATCCAGGTTTGATGCTTTTAAAATAACACCTTGAACATAATATATCAGTCCCTTTATATATTGTATAACATTGTTATGTATTTTAAAATTTACATTTGGTTTAATTTTATATTTCTAAGTGGAACATATAATGATGTAGAGTATGCTATATGTAAGCCTCAGGCATATCTATATATCAACTAGGAAAACTGCAGACAATTAATTGGTTGATGAATATTTTACTTTCATTTATGGAAAAGAGCAGTGTTTAACTACTTGGTTAGCACGCCTTTAAGTAAATCAATACTCAGAATGAACTTATTTATCTTCCTTATTAGAAAACCAGTCACAAACCAGGAATGATAAAAGAAATGATCATAAAGAATGTGCCCCAGTGTATTAAGTTTTTTCAAAAACTATAAATATTAAAGAAGTTATTAAAAACCTTAGCAATAAATGTTCTTTATAAATTATCAGTACTAATTTCCACTCCTAAGCTCCCCTAGAAATCCCAAAATCAAAAATTTGGCTAGTTTCCATTTTTTTTCATGACTGACATTTCAGCAGCTAGAATTTTTTCCACAAGACCTTATTCATGAACTGTGCTACACCAAACATATCATGAGTGTATCTTTCCTATGGAATATCAGGGTCTATAGTGGAATATGTAATAAAGCAAAGTACCACTTTACGTATAACTGGGGTACAGCAAAACTGCAGGAAATCTACACAGAAATACAACAGCTGAAAAAGTCAACATTTGTAGCTTTTTCTTCCCACGTCCGTCCTTTTTCACTGTTTTCCACTCAGCACATCAGTAAAACAGAGCTTTGGCTCCTCCTGTGACCTATTAAATAGCCCATTTCACCAAAATGAAATAGTAGAAAGAGCTACATGAAGGAGGTCCAAGGTTGAAGTACTTGATGAGAACAGGGATGGCAGTTGTATTAGTTTGGCAGTCACAAAGCACTACAAAGTCATTCATTCACCATCAGTTAAAAAAAACAAAAAAAACCCCACCAAACCAAAACCAAAACCAACAACCCCCAGCTCTTCTTCAGTAACACTAGTACACAATTAGTTCCAGAACATCAATCCAAAATTATGCCCTTGCCTTGTCATAAAAAATGGAGTGAAAAATATAAAACGTGAAAAATATCAACTTACTGTCATAAAGATTTTTCATGCAGTGATTAGGAAAGGAAGACCCCAATACCAAAACAAGGTCATAGAACGTGTGGTTAAGAAAGATGAGCTAGTAACACTATTGCTCCCTGTCACTCTTCTCCTCAACTAGGTCAAGGACAGCAGCCACAATAAAGTCATTTTTGTCTTTCTCTGACAATTTCTTGGGGAAGGCAAGGAAAGACCAAAAGAAAATACCTTTTGAAACCTTGTACGTGAAAACCAAATACAGTTCCCTCTAACGGGCCCACTCAAAAGATTTAGCACCACTTACAGCTCCTAGAACTGCACTAAACTGACTTCTAAATGACATAAACACAGAATACTGTAGTTAGAAGATGAATGAAAAAGAAATACGATGAAACTCATGATCAATCAATTTCTGTTACCACTGTTTTCTCTTGAGACAGAACTTTTACTGAAAGTCTTTAAAGCATACACAACTTCACTCTGGGAAACAAACAAACAAACAAAACCCCAACAAAAAAAACCCCGACCAAATAAAAGCTCAAGCACAACACAATGCTATGCTGTAAGGCCATGCAATTAATCAACGGTCTGACACAGAAATGACGACGATGTTCATATTCCCTGGTGTTTAGCACAGTTTAGGATTCTATAGAAGATCAGGGAATAGTTCCAAGTTCAGACAAGCATTTTCTCATGCCACCTCTTTGCAAATGAGACAAGGATCAAAACCAGCATAAATAGAACTTTCTGTTCTCACCCGTGAATTCCTTTTCTCTGACGACAGATTGGCAGTGATGACTAATCTTTGTACTTACCATTGCTTGCAACTGGTCAAAAAGATGAAAAGAAAGCCAGTTCAGGGTCACATGGCAAGCTTACTTTTTCATCACTTACTCATGTAAAACGCAACTACATCCATTATATTTAGAATATTTATAGTTACTGAAATCACGGTGTCTAAGTCTGCATTTAATTGCACCAGCTTTACACCAACACGCTCAATTTCAATAATTTCAAACTGATAAGAAACTAAAAGTCAGCCTTTGTAACCTTCTATGTGTCAGTGTCTTCACCCATGTAACAAGTGATAGGATGAGAAGAAATGGCCTCAAGTTGAGCCAGGGGAGGTTTAGATTGGATATTAGGAAATATCTCTTCACTGAAAGGGTTATCAAGCACTGGAACAGGCTGCGCAGGGAAGTGCTTGAGTCACCATCCCTGCGGGTATTTAAAAGACATGTAGATGTGGCATTTAGGGAAATGGTTTAGTGGTGGACTTGGCAGTGTTAGGTTTATAGTTGGACTCAATGATCTCAAAGGTCTTTTCCAACCTGAACAATTCTATGATTCTATGTGTAGTGAAGCTAATTCTCTCAGGAGATGGAAAAATATCTAATATACATATAAAGGTTATGATTCTTTTTGATAGTAAATGCTAAAGATTTAATCCTAAAATAGACAAAGTACACAAAGAATAGTTAATTGTAGAAGTAGAGAGAACTTAGATCAACAGGGAAACAAATTAATTAATGCCTATCTTTCCAACAAAAGCCTATATGCCATTAGGAGACACCGAATGGCTAAGCAGTTCTGTTAAGATACTTAAAGCAGGATGACAGATGTTTTAAAATTGAATTTACCTTTTTGAGTTTTTGCCAGCATCTACTAAACTGTCCTTTCAGACAAGATTTCTGAAGAGAATGATCTGTTCATGTGACATTCCATGAAGATACTTACTGAGTTTAGAAGGCAGCTCTGACAGCAAAAACCTTCTCTAACACAGCTCAACTCTTTGCACCCCATAAGATAATCTCTGATTATTAGAAAATAACTTAAAACTTCCAAGTCTGCCTTAGAAACATGTACATTAATTTCAGCTCACAGTCACTGCTGTTAAGTTCCAGGCTTACCATCTAAGATCTTCTCTGGATTTGAGTACAAGCATTTGTGTAACTTCTTCTAAGTATTCCCGTCTCTGTATAACCCTTCTTTCAGAAGCCGTATCAACAAGCTGGTGATGGACAAACACATTGTACAACAGGGCACTAAGTCAAGAGGTTCTTACTGGTTTCCAGAAAAGGGCATAAGCATGACCTATTACAATGAACTGATTATTTCACCCCAGCTGGAGAAAGAAGTTTTATGACTAACTTCAAAATGAGGGCAGAAAGTCTTGAGAAAAAGCAGTGAAGACGTCTGCTTTCCAACAATAACCCCAATTTTTTCTATTCTTTAGTCTCGGCATCTTTTAAAACACTTGCCGCTCTGCGTTTTTTCTGAAGACTGAGCAATTTTGATAGGGAACAAAACAGCTGTAATTTTGCAGAAGACACTGTTAACTAATGATCAGTCTTCTTGGATTAACCTATTTACTCAGCTGGCCCTTCAACAACAAAATAGTCAATAAAGTTATTTTTATTTCTCTATTACACACAGCATTAATCTGGGGCAGATAATATTCTTTAGGAAAAAAAAAGGCATTTAAATTTCGTATGCTTCTTTGAAATGTTTTGATTCTGAAACACAATCTTTTGAGAAAGGTATTTTGAATCGCTGATCTCCTAGCAACAGGAAGGCAGCAGAGGTACACACCTGAGATCAGAGATCAGGTGACAATACAAAGTCTGAGAGATCCTCTCAAGCCATCAATTACACTCACAGTTCTGAATTTACAAATCTGTGATGGATGTAGTTCTCTCCAAATGCTCTTACTGAGCCCCACTTTTGAGATAGATGCAAAAAGAAGATATGAACTTTTCTACGGTCACACAGGTAACCATGCAGAAGGTGGATCTGAACTGTACTGATGCTGATGTAATGCTAATAAGCGAATACTTGGAGCAATATACAAACTCCTCTCTAATAATAGGATAACTACTGCTTTATTTGCTTCCAGAAGCAGCAAATGAAGTACATATTAAAAGAGCAGAATTCAGAGAACATACTTAGTTTTTTACTTAAAAAATGTTTTGCCTATGACATTTCCTCCATGTATTTCTATTCTTTAATATTGCTGAAATTATGGTATATTGCTTATTTATTTAACAATTAACTTCTATAGCCATATGCTTTCTAGGTCTATATGCAGCTTGTGTTGTTCAACCTCATCTATAATAGATACATTTACTAAGAAGTACAAGAGTTCTGTTCAGACAGTAGTAAAATTCAAAGCCATATATTATCACACTTGTATTACTGACATTATCACTTCACATTATCCTTCTTCCTCTAAATTTCATAAAGCAATAAACTTCATGTATAATCCATCAGCATAAAAATCCCAGATGGCTTCAGCTAGGAAATTGACATATGTGGATTTCAAGACATTTGGCTTTGTCCAAAAATAATTATTAGTAAACTGATTTCCAAAATGAAGGTGTACCATCTGTAATCAAATTGACTGAAACATTAACATGTTACCATTCAATGACTTAAGTCAACACCAGAAGATACAAAAGGAAGCGTTGCTTCCTCTTTAAGGACAAGACACACATCTGCCTTTAAATATGTTTGGTTTGTTGTCTGAGGGTTTTTATTGAAGTCTGGGCTTTTTCTGGTTTTTAGGTTTTTTTTGGGTTTTTTTTTGGTTTTTTTTTTTGGTTTGGTTTTCTTGGTTTTTTTCCCCTCTTGGACTGTAGTTAGAGAATATGGTAATAGCAATGCTAAAGATGTCTTTTTTCCTAGTATTTATAAACATCTTCAGAGGCAAACCAAATCATCATGCAACACACCTTGACCATGAGTCACCAACTAGCTTAATTTCAGAAAAAAAGCTTAAAATCTGCTTGGGTGTTATTTAAGGAGCACAGACTTCTGAAGCACTAGTTCTTATTACACTATTAATCTTGAGGCCAAGAGAAAAAGCTTATCTCTTTCCAAGATCCTCAAAGGGCGAAGACTAGTGTTTAGCACACAGCTGCTACCCTCAGAATTGTATCATTTACTCTGGTCTGTTCATACGTAGACTGAAGCTGGAATACTTTGTAGGTAGCTTGTTATATCCGTTTTTGTTTTGTAAGAAGTGGTAAAGCATTAACAGAGTTTTAAATACATGCTTTCCCAAACACGCAATTCGGTATCAAGAAATCTTAAGTATCTACATAGTGAAACTCAACACCACGAGATATTGTAGAGGTAAGTATAAACAGGCTCAGAACTGGAATACACCAATTTATGGAATATTCATGATGATAATTAAATGAGTTGAGACACATTCTCCACTTCAGGAAGTCAAAACACCAATGATTGCCATTTTTGGGAAAGCTATACCAAAGAGAAAAAACCCCAAAACTTTCTACTTGCTTCGTAACTCAGTCTTCCCCTAAGCATGAGCCATGTCAGGTGAGGGTATCAGGCTGACAGAGGACATTTCTTATGTTATGGTCTCACAGTAAAAGATGGAGAGTTTTTTCTGGTCAATAAGAACTTCTTGACAGAAGACTAAGCAGCCAATCATTCTGGATGTGTGATTGTGCACTTCACCATGACAGTTCATGGTAACAATATTTCAACAATAACAGTACTATGTGATGGCCATGACCTTATCATCATATGAGAATTTTACCTGAATAAACACCAGACACTGCTTCTCTTGCTAAAGGAGAATTGTTCCTGTTCATACACACTGAAGTATACTCTTTATATAAAATAAAGCGTGTTTTAAGGTGCTTACATACAAGGCTGTGTTTCTATATTCTTGTGGAGCAAGAGCAGAATGATAGAAACCTCACTGTATAAAGCTTATCTATTTACTGAGAAATAAACTTTGTGATATTAACAATCGAGCTAATTTTGACATTAAAATATAAGTTTTCCCCAAATTAAATAATGTACTTTAAGTTTCATTCTGTTTGCTTGCTGATCAGAAGCAGCGAGAAATAGGACATTTAAGCTACTCTTCCCCTGTTACCACTGCTATCACCAAAGCATTGAACAATTCTGCACGGTAGGTCAGAAGCAAACCTTAGTTTTTGAACCTGTATGCCTTGAAATGACTTCGTCTTCAAAGAAAATAAAGCACTTTGAGTGGCAACGTCAAGATTTCATCCTTGTAACGTTCAGTGAATCTGTACGGCACTCACATCAAAATTCATCCCAGTCAGGTCTACTTGAAAACAATATAAAACAATAAATTATCATGTAAATTAAAATCTCATATAAAAATTTAAAACTATTTGTGAGACCCCTTTTGCACTTGCAAAGAGTACAAGTTTTCCAGAAAAAAACACATGCAAAAATGTGCAGATGAAAACAAAACACTGCGGGCATTTGCAAACAGATTATATTGTATATACAATGTTGCAACAAAATAAATTTCTGGGTATGATAGCCTCACATGCATTTTTTTAAGTGCTAAGATCTCAATCTGTCATAATTAGCTGATTTCTGATGAATCGCATTACACTGAAAAGGAACAAAATTAAAATTAAATAATCTGTAGTGAAAATTTCTGTACTTTTATCACACTCTGTATCGTCCTTCCAACCCTATTTTGTTGGCTAGGGCAAAAGCCATCTTTTAAAGATGCTCCCCTTAATGCCAAGTGTGAAGCACTGTGCAAATAGGATACTTATGCTATTCTTCAATCTTTCAAAATAAGAAAGATATATATGCACACTGTTTAGAATGGGACTGTTGCTACATATTGTTCTTGGGCAGAAAAAGGAGCTCAGGTCACAATTCTTCTAATGCATTGCAAATGTCTTCCTTGTATCTCATTTTTTAACGTACATGTACAGCACCTTACCATGGAGACAACTTACATTGCCAGGCACAGCAAGAGCCCATAGAGCCTGTGTAAGCCTCAACATTTACCTGATATTGGAAACAGCAGATCCAACGTATCACACATTTACGTGATCAACTGCATTGCTAGGAGGGAATTCAAAATTAAGATGGGATACGTGATTATTGAGAGACAGTAATCTCTACAGCAGTCAGATGCACAGGACTAATTAATTTCTAATCTGTCATAAAATGTTCTTAAATCTGGAATCCAAGAAAAGCCTGAACTAGCAGATTTGAACTTGCCTTTTTTTCTTATACTCTATAATATGACAAACAGGAATGGGACATGGTCAGGTGGTTAAGTGGATTAAATGTTATCGTATGTCCTCTGAGATCACAGTAAAAGGCCTGACTGAAATGAGTTGTCAGGTCAGTTCCCCAATGGACATTTTATTTCATAAAACCATCACATATAACTGAATACTGATATAAAAGGCAATATAGTCAATTCCCACTCTAGGGAAAACAATGACTGACTTGGAAGTGAAAAATATGCTTCCTTCTCTACTGAAAGGGTGGTCTCTCTAGGTCACCTCAAGGTCTCTTCTGAGGCTCCATGGTAAGAGTTCTTATGATGCCTGCATAATAACTTACAGTGGAAAAACATAAATAACAGGTTTGACTGTCAGTGCAGGCACTCCTCCAACCTTCACAGAATGCAAATACTCTGTCCTCTATCTAAAATATTACCTGTATCTAGACATAACTGTGTGCCGTGCTGACAAATCTCAGCCAGTGCACATACTACGATTATTTACAATTACAATGCTATCATCAGCAACAATGTGAGGTTTTTGGTTTGTTTGGTTGTTGTTTTTCTTTAATCCAATGAAGAACCTGATTTTTAGAGAAATGTGAGTGTAAAAGTGATGTGAAATTGGAACTATTAATGAAAAATGTTACTAATTATTATATGGCATCCTAAGCCAACTTAGGAAAGTAGCCCCCACCAATTTTAACTTAAGTTTCCAGTGACTGTGATCATGTGACTTTTGTTTTCTTTCCCAATGAACATCCGGAAGCTCAGGAGTCTTTTTGTATGCAACATCCTTGATTGATCATTTGTATCAAAAAGCATCAAAACCAACTCTTTAAAAATAAATAAATAGAAAAAAAAAATCAATCACCATGAACAATCAAAACTCCAAGTATGGAAAATTAACTGCTCTCAGAAAATTGCTTAGAATAAATTTAATACTAAAAAAACCCCAACCAACAAAAAAACCCCCACAAAACCCCATACACAAAACCCAAACCCACTGAAAAACATGAGAATGTAGTAGAATAACACATAAATTAAAGCAAGTTGCTATTTACTTAGAGCTAGGTCTAGATAAAACAAGTTTAAGTTTGTTGCACACGTTGCTGTCTCTGAATTATTCACTCAGTCCTAAAGACAAAATTAAAATGCCTGAGTTCTCGTATTGAAATGCACAATCTTTTCCTGTTAAGTGAAAATATGTTTGCTGTGGAAGAATTGCCTTCTGCACAGCAGGTTAGTTTAACGTTTTGGCAATCGAAAAAATATTCCAAGTGGCTATTGCTGTACTCGCAAAGAGGGTGCCAATTATATTTGTAATGATGGACTTGGTGTTTTTCTTTTCAAATTCATGCACAGGCATCAAGAGGCCCAAACAGCTAAGAGTGAAATTTTGACTTTGGTGTTCTACAGCTTCTTCAGCATTACGTAAAGAAAAAGAAAATGAAAAAATATAATGCTAAAAGCTATCTTCCCCCGCCACCCCCCAATAAAAGACCTCCCAAAATCCTGAGGACGAGCAGTTATGTATTTTATCCAGCCATGTTCCACAAAATCCTGCTACAGACTATCTGAAAAGAGTGCATCAAATAACCCTTGGGAAAACAGTAAAAAACTTCCATAGGCCATAGAATGTAAAGTATAAAAACCTAGTTCCACTGATGCCAATAAAAAGGTTGGCTATCAGCATTCAGCAAGACCACATTTCTACTGAAATGAAGTTCTGATCACAACACAAACTACAGGTGTATTTAAAAGGGCAGAATTCAGATTTTCATACATAAATCAGAAGTGCTGATTTTGTGAACCAGTTCTCAAAGATGAGTCTCTAAAGCCACGTAGAACAAATGCAAATCAAACCAAGGTCTGGATCTGGCTCTATTTCCTAAACTGTAGAACCAGCTTCAAAGCTATTTCTATTCAGAGAACCCACTGGTTTACTGAACCATTATTTTTCTTAACTGTGTTAACTACATTTTAAAGGATAGATGACAAGGAAAAAAAAACAAAACCAAAACCAACCGAGCCACAAGGCACGAAAATCATTCTTCAGTTGAGTAACCTGTGACATCCTGGTTCACCAAATAAAATGCTGATTTTAGGAACAGAACTACTTACTTCTGTAATATCTTAAATACAGTTTTATATAATTACTTTGTTCAACAGTAATGACTTCTGATACCTTTCAAATCAGTTCACAGACATGTAAACATACAACCAACTATTAAGAATTACTGTGAAACAAGAAAAAAGACCTAAACAAGCATAAAAAGGCCAGAGAATAGTCATAACTTCTTTTTAATAAAACACTAAACCAGTAGCTACTACAGAACATGCCGTACAACTCAAACCCACTACAGAATGAGGGAAGTACTTATAAGACATTTGTTGCCTGAAGAAAGATGACCTTTTCCTCTGGTCACTATTGCAGAAAATAGAAAATAACCAGCATGTACAGTACTCATCTGTAATTATCCTCTGCAGAGTTGTTCATGTGGGCGGTTCTGAAGATTAATGGCATTGGTTGCATTGCTTCACCTAGTCCAGTGGCTGACACTTTCAAAGAACCAAAAGGCAGATACATCTGTTGTGGCAGGAAGAGATTTTATATATTCAACTCCTCATCTCTACTCAAAGCTCCTGTATCTTCCATTTTCTTTTTCACTTTCTCAGTTGCTGTTGAAATCAAACTATGTACTGGAAACACGTGAGATGAAAAAAGGCCCAGATAATTTGTCTGTCAGTGGCTCTTTCGTGAAGTCCAAGCTCAACTAATCTGAAGGGCCAGCTCAATTAGCAGGTCGGGTAGAGAAAAATGCCTGCATTCCCTATATAAGCAGCAGAAAAAGTGCCAAGACCACTTGCAGAGATTTAGATTTTATGATGCCCTGCACACAAGTAGCTGATCAGCTGTGTGGATTTAGGGCTCTGAGGTACAAATTGAGGCAATGGATTTCTTTGCTCAGCTCTGCTTCGAACAATTGCCTCACAGCAAAGCCATTTCACTTGACTTTGCACCATTTATCAGGACATAGCACTCAGACGGTAAATTGGATGATTGCATTTACTACTCACTTTTTAAGGGCTTGATAAAATAGAAAATTATGCTTGGGTTTCACACCTCTAAAATCTGACAAAAGCTTCAGAAGACCCCAGAATGAAATTTTTATGAGTCAGCCATCCTCCATTTTTGAATGGAAGCCACTTACTGTCTCACGCAATTTAAGCCTATTGTACTAAAAGGAAGAGATCTGCTATAAAATGGTCAGCCCTTTCCCTCAGGAAATAGTGATTCATAATGGGAGTTGGACTAATTTTTCAAAGGATGCATTTAATATATGTAGTGAATGTGCAATTAAACACTCAATAGAGTATATGAATATTTAGAATTATTTTCCCAAGAGAAAATTAAGCATTCACTGTTATTGAAGATAACAGGACTATGTACCCAGTCAAATAGCTAAGAATTCAGTGTTTGATTCAGCAGTAGGACTTCAGGAACTTCTCTACCAATCCGGAAGAGAAAGAAAGAATAGGAACTATAGCTGGGAATACACATATGTCTGCAAAATGGCAATGACTTCTCAAAACATTCAGGGAAAATTCTGTGGCATCAGAAATGCAGAATAATCGATACCTACTTTTGGTCATTAACTTACATGTCCCCTTGTTTACTCTGCTAATAGCACATTTCTCCTTCCATTCAAACAAATCCAGGGTTTTGTAACAGCAAAGGAAATGAGTCACAACCAAGAGTCCTTTTACTGATGCAACCAAAATGTTAATTACTTGAGAATATTGACAAGTTGTGCTACCATTATGCTTCCTTCCAGATATCGTTTGCTTTTCTCCTACCCCACCCCTTACTGCTTCTTCTTACTGCTTACAAGAGCAAATTACTTTCTCCCATTTATACTGTATCAAGAAGGAATTCTCACTCTTATTTACTGCAGGGCATTTGACTAAAGGGATAAGAGAGCAAATTTTTGTCAACTGTTTCATATTCATCTGGGCAGATACAGATTGGATTTATAAGTGCACTGGCATTGTTTCACTTTTAGGTGGTAGAGGTCACAGTACATCATCCTTCAAATGCTGGATTAAGTACGAGGTAAATTGACATGCTCAGTTTAAATTATTCTGTGCAGTAACAGCCTTCTAGGAACTGAACAATAGAGCGCAGCGTGATTTGGTTCCAATCAGCAATACAAAACCACTCTTTTGACTTTTTTTTTTAGTCATTAACTATACATTTCTCAAGTCAGTAGCATTTCTCAATTTTCTCTCCCACAGTACCTCACACAGAGGGGGAAAAAAAAAAGTATCACAATCGGTACTTTGGTTTTTTTTAAACTATGTTTTAAACTAAGTTTACCAATAAAAATTTAAACTATGACTTCAGGATGAAGCATTAAGTGATAAATCTGTGCAGAGAGACTCGTTTTTTTCAACTTCAGGTAGGTGCACTCAATGGGCTGGGGGGTGGATTTCTTAGTCACCCCAACACAGAACAGATTTATGATATTGAGGCAGGGTGTCTCCAAGCTTCTCTAATTAGCTATTATGGCTTGTTCCTTCTGTTCAAAGGGACAAGAAAGCACTGTCATCAGTCAAAGCAGGAGGAATATAATTGACAACTATGTCTACCAATCTCTTAAATTTGATACACTTTCAGATGAAGGAATACCCACGGTCTTTCTTCAAAACAAACATAAATTTTATCAGCAATCACTAAAGAGCAAAATAGCTTGTGCATCATTCCATGAATCACGAAATCAGGAAGAAGTAAATAGGTAACTAAAGGAGTCATTCAAAACACAGGATTGATAGCAGTGTGAAACCTCAATTACATAAACAGCTTTTTGGTATAGGCTGTTGTTCAGTAAGTTTTTTGAAGGCCTTGGTACAGAAGATTTTTACATGGGAAGTAGAGAAAGAAATTAAAAGGGAGCCTTCTTTAGACTGTATTATATCTAACAGATTAAAGAAGCTGTTTGAGGAGAGGGAAGGTTAAGAACATGAGTAAGCCAAATCTAATCTTTGGGGGTGGGAAGGGATAAAGAATAGCAATAAAAGGAACTGATTTGAAGGAGGGGATCTCCTATAAACTCAGGGGAGACAAAGGCTAAGGAAAAAGGACCACAAAGCAACTGGTAGTTCCTTGCAGACAAAGTAAGAACTAGCTTATTTTGTAGGAATATAATTTGGCTAAGTAGCAAACTCCGCATCGAGAAATCTGATCATTATTAATCAATCTGAACTCAGTTTATTATTCAAGAGGAACTCTCAGGACTTTAGGAATCGAGACGAGACTTTAAAAGGATGATAAACTAAAGAAAACCTGAGAAACAGGATGCTATTCAACTGGACATTACCAGATGACTCCTTCAGATCCAGATCTCCAGGTCTAGTTTGATATGCTTCTGTAACTTTTATCCATACTACCCATACCTATGGGTCGAATTTTCAGGAAGGGCTTTGGGAGGGGATATGATATCATTAAAAATTCCATAGCACTCACATGGGAAATGGGTATATAAAGACTTTAGGTGCCTTGGAAAAAATTCCATCCTACAAAAAAAACCCCAACAAAAAACAAACCCCAGTGTCCTTAATAATGAAACATATATAAGGTGCTGAATTCCCTAAAACTCATTTTGTTCTTTATAGTTTATATATATATGTATTTATATGTGCACAGTGTGTATATATTGATATATATATACACATACATATACACATATATGTGTATATATACACAGAGGGAGGAAGGGATGGAAGGAGAGAGTCCTAGTTAAATGGAGATTTAAAATGTAATTTTCACAGTTATATGTGCTAGCCATAAAAAGTACCAGAGGGAAAGAAATAAACAACGTAGACAGTAGAAAAGTGAAATGACTTTTTCCAAAGTAAACTTATTTAAAACTAATGCAGTTATTAAATAGAAGTCTTTTTGCAAATTGCCTTTATTCTGGGAATCTTTAATATTTTCTACTTAGTAAATCCTTATCTATAAGTGCCTGCCAATAACCTCTGCATAAACATGCCAGCATCCACATTTCTAAACTTTATGACAGTTAAGAAGCAATTTTATGAATATTTATGAAGGCAGTAAATTATTAAAATAAATATAGATATTTACACAGTAGAACAACATCTTCATTTAATGGATGCGGAAAAAATGTTAATATGTGAACATTTTAAAGATGAAGTGGTTTGGCCTTCAGGGCTTTTGTTACTCTATTAAAAGTTAATTTAGGACAGAAATTATGGCTTTTTCTTGAATCCCAACCCCAAAAGATTAAATCACGATCAAGACTCACAACATTTTTCAAAAAATGAATCCAGAGGCTGGATACTGTGCAGTTCTCCCTGAAAAAAAAAAAAAGACTCCTCTGGCTTCTTTTATGTGCTCACAGTGGTGACATATACTCAGAGGAGCTTTAGGGCAGAGGAGCCGGGTGCTAGTGAGGTGGTTTCATCAATCTGTTGTCACCACACATTTTACCCTACTAGAATACGTTTCTTGTCTACACACGCAGTTGCTCTTTCTCAAGAAGGCGTTTTACGTCACAAAAGGATTTGCTTAATCGCTAGTAATAAATTTCATCATCTTTCCCCACATTTATAGATCCTCCTGATTCAAGCACATCAGGGAGTCTACTCTGACCTCCTGTATGTAACTAGCTACTGAAGTTCACCAGTGATCCCAATAACCTGAGTTCCACCAAAACACAAATTTTCCTTCTAGCCAGAACACCAGGAGGCAGTCACTTTCAATCTGAAGGCGTGAAGAAGCAAGTATTCTACCTTTTTTATGGTAGTTAATTCCAGAAGCTGTCCTTCACTTCTGTTCTACATTTGTCTCATTTCAGCTTTCTCGTTAAGAAAGTTTTTCTTCTTCCTTAATCCAGTCCCCTCTTTATGCAGAACAATCCAGCTTTTACAAGTGTCTCAGACTAGTCACAAGATCCCTTCAGGAGCAGGCATAGGCATTTTTCCTTCCGTTAGTTATTCAGCCCTGTGAATTATTCCAGCTAAAGAGGCAGAGATTACTAGCAACATGGCTATGCCACGTTAATGCATCACATGAGTACTCCCTGTATGCTTCACTGCTCAGTCCGCTGGCTTAGTTTGAGTTGCTATAGGAAGTTGTCACTCTGGGTGCTGGGAGTAGTAAATTGTAAATTCCCAAACCTTTCAGTTGCATTTGAAAATGACTCTGTCTTTGCCATACTATAACTTGCTCCAGCCCTTGAAGCATTTCTACCATTCTTTTCTCCCACTTTTAACATTAATTTTATAATAGACTAGAGTCTTGCTCCCTTACTGATCTTAATAGCGCCATGTCAATAGTAAAACCCCTTTCTAAACCTCCACTCTGCTCTGATTTATATGTACGTTAGTACATATCCCTTTTTTATCTATTCTTTTGATCACAGCAATGTAAAATCTACCTGTTTTTTTTTCCCCAGAGTCAATGCTCTTTTTGATACTTTACCCTGCTATAAAGGTAGGGTCCATGTTCCTTCTTTTTATATGTATAACTTATCATCTGGCTGTAGTAACATATTCTTTATTTGAAAAGGTCCAGCTTAAGGGATCGAGATGTGTCTGTGTGGCTCTGCCAGTACTCTAGGAAACGTGCCCACTGCCATAGCCGGTGCCCCTCTTGTCCTGATCAGATACTACGTTCTGTTTCAGTGGAACAGAAATACCACACTCCCGATAAAATCTGAAAATGATATTCAATTACAAAAATTACTTAAGGTCAGATTTCTACAAATCTTGTTCTCACAAAGCAGCTTAAATTTATGAACCTTACCAAATTTAATCAGAATTATTCACATTAAGGATTCAACTGCATATTCTAACAGCACATTAACTTCAGGCTTTTCTGCATACTCCAAATTCCCTGTATATTCCAATTCCAAGTTACTCCAAGCTCTGAACCCTGTCCGTTGTTTTCAGTGTGTCTGAAGATATGAGATATGGGCCCAGTCTGAAAGACTGAAAGTAGAAGCTCCAAATTATTTTCAACCTTGATCCTCCCCCAAATATTGTACCCTACCCAATCTCCATAAGATACCAAACTAAATCTCTGCAGCAAACATATTGTCAGAAATACAATTATTTTTCCAAATATTCAAATCTCTATCACTTGGGCTTATTTCTATTAATTACCCCCTTGTACATCAAGCTGTCTTCTACCAGCACATACTACTTTCTGTTAATGTGATGCAAAGACTAAAGAAATGTTGTTCAGTTTTCATGGTGAGTTTTCAGCCAGCAGCAGTTTATTATTTCTTTCAGGCTTTTTCCAATGGATTCAATATGGAGAGAAAGAGCAGTTCAGATTAAAAAAAAAAAGCAAATTAAAAACACAAAAGGGGAAAATAGGAAAAATGCATGAAAAGCAGCAGTTGTTGATGGCAGTGAAAGAGAGTCAACAAGCATACCCATGCAAGGGAAAATGCAAAGCTGAAAAATAGAGACATGATTAGAAACTCTGTTATGAAGGTGAAACCTCGGTGCAGGATCTATAAAAATAAGACCCAAATCCAGAGTGAGATATTTGTATAATATAAAGTAATAATAATGAGAAATTAAAGAATATTAAAATGTGAAAAATACAGGTTAAATATAGAAATTAGAAAGAAAAACCAGTAAAAAAAAAAAATATATATATATAGCAACAGCGCTGTTATGAACTAGTGTTCTGTTTTAATGTGATGTAAAACCAAGCACGTGGAAGACAGAGATAAGGAAAATATAGGCTGAGGGAAGTATCTGCTGAAACAGAAATGTAAGACTCAGTAAGTACAGAAACATAAACATTAGGGGGAAAAAAAGATACAAAAAATGGGATTCAGTAGTGACATACTGGGCCCGTTTAAACCAGCACGACTTGCTGTTTAAGGCAATCTTTCTCTTTCACTTCAAATATTCCTTATGAAAGAAGAATCTTTTTCTGATATCTTCCTACATATTTTCTCATACTTTTAATAGCTTGCAATTATTTCACAGCCAAAGAGACCCAATTTATATTCTTAAAAAAAAAAAAAAAAGTTTACAACCTCAAAAAGAAGAAATAACAAATAAAGGGCAAACTTCCTACCCGTGTGAGCAGAACACAAGAAGTAGGTTTGTATTTTTAGCTCAGAACCCAAGCGTGCATTCAAAGTCAATCTCCTGATCATACCACACTGCAGTTCATATTGTGTAACAGGCTCTGAACATGCAAAATGGATTCCTTTGGAATAGCAGATGAGCACCAGAAGTGTGGCTAATACACCTCAGCCACCAATCAGTATTTACTTCTTGGGACCAGACTACAGCCAATGCAAACTAAAAGTTCCCGAGATGGGCCCTGTCCTCAGCACCAATTGTTTTGCCCTACTCCTTCAGGCTGCACTACTTTGATAATTCAGACACAGTAAGTGTTCAGAGGAACACAAATTAAATTTGTAAAAAGTCCATCTCATAGACACTGTAGACAGTACTATTACAGCAAACTTTGCATCTTTTATCAAATTCCTACTTTATGAGCCCAAATTGCTATTTCATTATTTTTGTCAGTTAGTGGTCAAATGCAGTATAAGATCTATTGGTGAAAAGGATGCACAACAGCCGAGTCCCAGCAATGATAACTGACCTTTCACGGGTGTAATTAGATTGCATCTAAATAATTCAAATAAACAGCTAAAGCTACTCTGTTGAAAATGGCATTTTTATTGAGACAAATATTATTCCTAAAGAAAAAATATTAAGTGGTTATTTTCTGAACCTGTGTTGTGGTCCTGATAGTGCTTTCTATGGCCGACAGAGCAGATCCTGATTCTCTTAATTATAAGATCTGGAGTTACTGTTCTTTTATAATTGCTTTTGTGAATTGGGAATGAATTGTTTAAATATTTATTGGGCTAGTGTATTTTCTGAAAGGCAAAACAGCATTTTTGTTTATAAAATATTTGCAACAGAAGGCAGTTACTTGACATTTATAGTTTAAACGTGGTTTATATGTTGAGTCTATTATGTCTAACGTACAAGTGGACTAGTGAGCTCCATCTCTGCGCTCTCTGCCAGCGTTGGAGTAGGAGGAGAAAGAACAGACACACACGTACGCAGGTACACCCCTCCCCACACATAGCTGCAACCAAAGAAGAAGGAAGGAGGGAGCGGAAGAAAAACACGGTTCTCGTTCTGAACTGGGGGTAACCCATCCATAGACCAGTAAATCCTCGTGATTTTACAGGAGTGACTGACCATTAATGGCAGGGGGAATGAATGCCTGTCTGTGTATCTCAGGGTAGTCTGCTTACACATTTTACCACAGATGTAAATGCTGTTTTCCAACTCACGGTCCCTTTCTTCCCTCTGAGGTGGTAAGGATAGCAGAAAGAACCAAGAAGGCACCTTCTCCGCAGAGCAAGGCTATAATATGTGATGATGAAATCAGATTACGATGTCATTTCTTAAACAAATCCATAAACTAAACAACGTTGGTCCTCCTATAGCGTACGCTACTGGTTACGACCTTGCAATCTCAGTGCTTGCAGCAGCACACCTGCAGCAAGGCCCAAAGTGCTGAGCTTTAGACACAACCCAGTGGGACTGGAAAGACCCGCAGAAGCCTGACGTCGGGCGAGTGCATACTGTGCTCTGCCTCCTCTCACAGCCAACTCAAACTACAGCCAGCAGGCCAAGTAATACACACAACTACGCAGAAACAAAAGATTTCAGTGCAGTGTTATATGTACATTTTTTAGCAGACACAGATCCAGCTATCCCTGATCTCGGTTGCCTTTTTTTCCCCCCTCACGCTTGATTATTTCTTTTATGGATTTCTTTATTTGCCAAAAGGCTTATAGTACAACTAGAGAAAATATGGCGTACTACTGGGGCACTGTAAGATATGCAGCAAAATAAATAACTGTAACACATAAAAGGCACCGCAGACCAACGTGGCTAGTATTAAGGAAGAATCTGAATGCCCGTAAATCCTGACTTATTGGGATAGAATGGGAAAGTCCTTGCTTTGGTATTCTGAAACTGAAAAAAACCCAAGAAATAATTCAGCTAAAGTGCAACAAGCATTTCACTAACCTTATAAAGCAAAGGTGATTGTCCTAGCTTCAAAAGTGCAATTTTTTTGGTCACGTTTGTAATGGCTTGAATCCGGATCAAGTCTTCCACGGTCCCATACTGTATATCGACAAGTTCTGCCTGCAAAAAGAAGGCAAAGTTCAGGCTACATCTATAAGCATGCATCATTTAGGGTGCTCCTTCCACAGAAACAAAGTTGTTTGCGTAAGTACAAGCACTTGAGCAGAGTTCTGCAATTACCTTACCCCCACTTCCTAATCAGGAATACGTGTAATAGCAAAGAGCTTGAGAATTCAATCTGACAGAAAGATTTATATCTTTGCAGTTTTCATCAGCTGTGATAAAAATCCAATGGTTTTTTGGCACTGGTTATAATAAGCAGTGCTGATTCTGATGAGAAGGTCCCCTCGTTAGCTACAGGAATGTACTTAAAACCATGTAACGGATACTAACTCACCTCTGTTAATTTTCTTAAAAGGAATTAGAGTCTTGTAAAGCATTTCAGAAAATGAGGGAATGATTATACTGGTCACTTATGAAAATACACAGATAATACATACTCTACCAATATATAGTTTTATTATGCAGTCTCATATGATTCCTGAGCAGCCTGCCTTAACTGTTGTATTATTTTCTTATAATCCATCAGTTATCCAAGCACTATACTCCGATAACCATAGTGATAACAGACTACACCGCTCTGATGCATAAACCTTTCTATTAATACACATTTTTAAATAATTTAGAGTCACTTCCAACTAAATTAAAAGCATTTAGGGCATGAAGATCTTCAGCTCTTCAGTTATGACACTGCAAGAATATGTAGTAAAGGTCTAAGTTATTATTAAATGTCAAGCATTGGCACTGATGGAAAAATAGTTCAAGATGTGTTTGTGACGGTGTGCTCCCCCCAACCCCAACCTGACCTTTATTTCCCGTAACCCTGCCCAAGTGATAACCACCAGTGGCGGTCGTAACGGATGCATCCAGCCGAAAGTGGATTCGGGGGAGACAGAGAACACCACAATAGCCAAGGGCTAGCTGAGCATGCGACAACCGAAATACGGCTTGTATGCAAATATGACTATAAGTCAGTCATCTTACTCCATAACTAGTGGACTGCCCAGGGCCCGCTGAGCTCTCCTGCACAGCAGCAGGCTGCACGCTAGGATCTCCCCTTGAGTAGGGACGTCTCTCAAGGTAACTGCTCCTCGAGGTTGAGAGAATCCTTATCGCGTCAGATACCCAGTAAGCGAACGGGGAATAAGCATGCTGAAACTCTAAAATCTTAGCTAAGTGATATAAAGGACTGATTGCGCATATAGGCATAAACCGTTGACCCAGTCTGGGACTAACTCTGGATCCAGCCGCACCTAGACTCCTCTCTGAGAAGGAGTTTAGAATGCAAGGGGGTCTTTTCTGAATGTCATGACAATGGGAGGGTCTCCCTGACAGTTTTGTCTGACCCTGTCCTCTATGCAGTAAATAATCAAGTGTACCTTGCCATCGAATCTCATTAAATCACTGTCACATTTACCACTGAACTTTGTTAACTCACTGTTTTATATCAATCAAATATATTGTTGCTTCTGTCTTGTGAGTGAAGTGCATCATTCCATCCCCAACAGTGTTTTCAAGGATTTTATATACATATATATATATATATATAATTTATGAATGACCAAGGGCATTTTTCTCACACATTTACAGCAATAAATTCTGGCGAAGACCAAGTATGAGGATAATCAGTCTGTACATTATTATTTTAGAATGTTATGAAGCTCTCAGGACATCACCAAGGACATTCTGGAACCTCTAACAGTGTTCACATAAAACACAAATACAAGAAGACACAAGAATATTACATGAGTGTTTAAAAATTAAAATAAGCGGAGCAGTACAAGATTCCAGTTCAGTTTTGGTAACTTAAGTATGGATTCATTGCCAAAGGCAACAGTTCTGATTTTAGGCATCTCTACGCAAACCGTTTAAATTCTAACAACAGCTGTTCGGGATATGTATGTAGGATGTGTGAAATTTTACTGGATTCTTGAACATGGGTATTTTAGGAAAATATTTACCCTTCTACAACTGTATCCGAGTATTTTATCTGAGTTTGCACCTCAACGTTTAATTCATACAAAAAATTTGCCAAGGTTCCTGTCTTCTTAAATTTTTAAGTTAACAGGATCCTAAGTCTATAACATGTCATCAGTTGTATATAAACCGAGTATTTAGAAAGGTCAGCCAAAGTTATAAAACATTTCTGTAACAGGCGAACATCAGATTTAACACCAAATACTGAAATGTAGGAACAGAAAATCTTGCACTTCATACAGTTTCTTCTGAAATATGTGGGGGTTTTAATATCTGAAGAACTTGAAAACTATTTCATAAGAAAACTCAAGTGGTGACTACACGCTGAAATCCAATAAAAGTTTTTTCCTGTGTGATCATTGTATTTGAAAAGTATGATAAAATCAAGTGAAGAAGTTTTTACACTAGTGGAAGCTATTTTATCTAATCTGATGCGTCTGGTTATGAAGAGTTCACCCCAAATGAGGAAAGGGTATTAAGCAGTGTACTTCCTTGAAGTTGACACAAATTTTACCTCATTAGGTAGATATCAGCTTTTTTTTAATTTGTACCCACAGACGTGTCAATAGATACACTTTAGTGCAATAATTATTAGGGTCTCAAAAGTCTTACAGCTTGAGAGGTTGTATCTAGGCTGATTTCCTTTGGACCCAATGCCTTTCCCACTTATCCTCAAGCAAATTGAAAACCAGAGCTTTCATCATTCGTATGAGAGAAACTACACTGAATTTTCCGGAGGCAAAATCAATACGCAAAGACGTAACATAATGAAGTATCAAACCATTTGCTTCCACAGTATGCCTGTGTGAAAATGAGATCCCTGCCCATCTACATTCATGCGCTTCCTCTCTTCACAGCGTTTTTGCTAGCTGCTCCTCCAAGGTGCTATCCGCCACTCTGTAAATGACAAAACTACATGTTTGCACAATTATTAATGCACTTAGCAACTGCCCTTGGATGTTCTTAGTTAATTTATGGATGCAAACTGCATCTTCGAGAGCTGCTCACCCGTCTTTCCCAGGCAACATGAGAGCTCAACAAGAGCAGGCTCAATAAAAGGCCCTACAAAAGCAGAGCTCATTTTTTAATTATGTGAGAACCAGAACTTGACTCCCTGCTGCCCTAAACACTCTGCAAACCATGTTCTTTGCTCCATATGTTAAAAGCAAACCCCAATGCCAAAGCTATTAAACACATTCATACATTGAGAGTACATGTAAGAAGTCATTACGTAATGAAAAAGCAGCTGGGTATAATATAACAAAGAGTTACATGTGCTTTCATTAACATCTTCCACATGAAGGATATGTCAAAGCTCAATGTATTAGAAGTATGTTTTTTACACTTGCCTGAAAACAGGTATGACCTTTGCCTCTTGTTACTGTCCAACTTTAGGGGTACTTGCATACTTACATTTCACTGTAACTTCAAAGCGGTTCTCTTCTCATCACAAATTTTACCTTTGGGGGAACCAAGGGTAAAAATATTGCACATGCCTACCAAAGTAAGTTATCACATCCTGGTAACATCGCATACAGCCCAGCAGCTGGAGGCTTGCACAGCTAATCTCAGATCTAACTTCAGTTAAAATGACCAAAAAATGGAATAAAATCCTCTCCTGAGCAAAACTGCACATGGCTCCTCCCCTCCCAAATGAAGTCACCAACTCGCTGGAAAAGTTTAGAACAAAGTCATAACATTTCGGCAGTACAGTCCAGAAACTAATAGGTAAACATTAAATTGTAACAATAGTTTAAAAAAATTATTCCTACTCCTTCCTTTCACCTACACTTCAATACTTCAGTGAAATCTGTAACAAAGAGCAAAATATTCTGCGCTACTTAATAAAAATATCTCATCAAATACAGTACAGCAACACCAGCTCAGAGTAGTCAGTTTTGTTTTTATTTAATACGCCGGGGCTCAACTAATTGGACCCTTTACTTCTAGCATAAAATAAAACATTGAAAAAATAAACCTTTAAAATGTTACAGAATCCTATTGAATCCAAAGAGTGCTACCCTCTCAGTAATCCACCGAGAAATTAACAGTCCATTTATGTTCCATGAAGTCCTGTTTTACTCACAACATTCCCAACATCTCAAAAAATGAATAAAGATTAAATTTTCTATTCTCTCTTTTTTCGAAATGCTAACAACATGACATAATCCTCGTTTTACACATTTCAGATTTTAAAAAAGCAAAGTACCCCACCCCCAACTACCCTTATTCGATAAACTGCTTTCCTTTGGCAGGATAATTCTGTTCAAAAACAAAAGGGAACTCATCCTTTTATCAGGTGCCGAAAAAGAGCACTTGTGTACTTGGTTTAGATATGCAAGGGTAAATCCTCTTACCCTAAAACTGGGAAACCGCTAAAGAATGAGTTGTTTTATCCACTTGAATTGGGTACTTACTCTTCGAATTGTTTCATGCTATGCTGTTTGAAAGATATGACTATTTAGGAATAAATTGCAATGTGCAATATGGAGTTCAGTAGTATTCCCCCATGCATGAAATGAAGTAGGGGTAGGTAATAAACCAATCGTTTTTAGAAAAAGTAATTATTTTATGTTAGACTTATTATTAGTTTCTAAGTCGCTAGATGACGCTCAATGAGTTGTGAATATTCTATCTTAAAAACTATGATAAAATCCCCCCAAAACATTAAAGACAAGCACTCTGAAAATGCCACAATCAAGACAGTCAATGATCTTTTCCCAATTTCTTCTACTTATCTCCAAAATGAAAGAGAATAAAACAGCGTACTTCATCCAGTCATGGACAAAAAAGAGTAAGACAGGTCTTGGAAAGGAAAAGTATGAATAACTTCATGAAGCAGGTGGCAGCTGCGGTCTTGAAGATGCCGGATACTATTTTAAAACTTTGCTTTCTTTGGAAATGCTGAGGCAATTTAAAAAAAAAAAAAATAGTTTAAATAGGTCAAAAATAATAATGGAAATATGTTTGTCATATCTCATTGTTATCACTCAGTCCGCTTGAATGAGGGAAGGAATTTAATAACAGCATTATACATCTGCATCCAATACACTGGCTAAAAGACAGACTGTGGCTGATTTGCCAGGGGTACCCCAAGACAGGAAAAAGATTAAGGGAAAAACCCGTGGCAAAAAAACCCTCAAAGCCAGTACACCCAGGAAGAGATGTTTCTCACAAGCACCAAAATGCAGATGGAGTCAGTGCAGATAAGAAGTTAGCTCTTAAATGTGTCTGCTCTACCAATCAAGGCTGGGAATCCCAGGGTAGAAAAGCGCCACACCTAAGCACATAATTTTACTATTATTTCTTAAGAAAATACATTAAGGTCAGTACTGAGCAATCTCAACGAAATCTTATCTGAAAGGTGTAAACTTATGCAGAAAACAAAACCAGAAGTAGCACGCAGAATGGCTGTGGTGAAGAATCTTCTCAACATTACCTGTTGTTAGTGCCATAGTTCAGTAACCTCAAATTACGAATGTATTTTATCAAATACCAGCCTGTTGATTCATATTAATGAACAGCTGCTGCTTCTATTTGGGAGGTCAGGACCACAGAAGCCATAGCTGTGAAAGTGACTGATATTCAGTAGCAAAGTCAAGCTCATATTTTTGCCAGTTCTGACCCCCCCACCAAAAGTGTCAGAAATGGATGACCTAAAGAAACTCCAACTATCAAAGAAAACTAAATATTAAATGCCATGTATACAATATATTTAGGATTGCTTATTCCTCAGGATTAAGACAATTTCTTCAAAAAGCACATATGGAATTCTAGAAGCATCAACCCCTCAGTTCTGTGGCCGTTCAAGGCTTACTACATCCCCTTCTTCCATTCAAGTCCATGCCCTTTATTTATCCTTCAACATTCAGCTACTATTTTCAGGTTGTTCACAAAATAAAGGTTACAGAAACATCCAATGCATGATCAATCACAAGTAAATAACCTTCAACTAGTCATCCTGCCTTAAGTAAAAACCCCAAAATATATTTGCAAATTGTATCTGAGAACACGGCAGTCTGCAATCAGGACATGAGGCTAACTTTAATTAAACACTTCACTATAATTTATTTGCACAGCTCTGAAACTGAGGCTGAAGGCACCATTCAGCAGAGCATAAAAGTAAGCTCAGCTTTGATCTACAGCCAGCTTGGACATGAACAAACGCGAAGAAAGCTGCAAACATAAAACTAGCTCTCCTCTAAAATTAGAGAAAAGGAAGAAAGAAAAAGGGAGATAACGGAGCTGTGCCCAAATATGCCAAATCATTTGTTGGTGTAAACTCTGCTACGCTTTCAGACAGGAGCTGCTGCTCCCATTTCAGCCAAAAGCATCCCTCCAATAATCAGGGAACCACAGCTGTCTCCCTGTGATTGCTACCACCCAAGCCTCCTTCCTTGTCCTATTGAGCATGTCAGAGAAAATAAACAGCCACAGCCATTTTTATACACTTACTGTATTTCTACAGAAACGATAATATTCAAAGTTACCTTTCAAACTTTGCCCTTCACTTGGTTCCAGGCAAAAAGAGGGACCTTCCATGTTTGTGGGTTTTGTGGCACGCATCTGGTGACTGTCTCTAGTTCAACTGAAGTGCTGAAGGTTGAACTAAGAAAGTAATGTGCCTAACTATTGATTCCTTTGACAGTAAGCACACTCGGTATGAGCAGGATCAGTCAGCCTGTTCCTTCATGGTTAGGACTCACTGAAGCCTAGCGCAGGTGCACTAAGTTTTATTTTCTGTTTTATGTTGCTAGGCTCTGCATTATCAGAAGAGGAAAACATCTGAGAAAGCATGACCAAGGGTATAATTCAACATTTAGTAAAATAAAGACAAGTCCGACACAAGACAGAAACAAATCAGGAAAGAATTTGAGGCAGATGACAGATTTTTTTAAGAGGAGAATTCTCTGGGTGGGGGGTGTCACAGGAAAGAGTAATTTCTTACAGAGCTGCTTTTGCTATAAAACAAAAATTCCTTTCTTTAGAACTCAGTCTTCATGCAAACACCATTCTCCAGTGTTTACAATAATTTCAAAATAACACTACCTTTGAAATCCCCTGGTGAGCTTCCCACTCTCTATTTACTTTATGAAAAATTGGTGCAAGGCCTCAAAATCCAAGCATGCCGTCTTCCGGTAGCAAATATTACTTGCAGTGGTTTTTGTGTGTCCTATGACACTTGGCCATTCCCAAACTGTCTGGGAAATCTTGTAGATAAATTTAGGGTAATTACGCAGAAACGCCTCTGCGATATCCTGCGAATGACTAAACTATGTATTCAAAAGTAAATTCCCCTCCCTTCTTGGTCAAATTTGGACACTACTTACCCAGACTCTATTTCCAGTAGCACAGGATTCCCCATCCTTGAGCTTCTTTTTATGTCTTATTAGACAACTGGAACGAGAAAAATGATCTTATGCCTTGAAAAATACTAACCTAATGTATTTCCAAGCAACTGAGTGAGGCAAGCCAAAAAGAGATGATTTGTGCAATTTGAATTTGAACACGCTGCCTGAGCCCAAAAAAGCAAATCATTACATAACTGGATTAACTGAAGCTGAATTTACTCCGTTACAATACCCAGAGACCTGCACCTGACCATCAATGTCTGGGCAGCTTTAAATTACAGTACTTCAATATTGCTCCACATAGCAAGATATGTGTGTGTGTGTGGGGGGGGTGTCATTAAATAACTAGCTGGTCATGAAATAACTAGTGGTTTTTACCTACAAGCACTCCTCTTCAAACAGATTCATGACATTTTTTCTTCGTGGTTGTTAGCACCTTACTCTACAGAGGTTTTCTTTTTTTACTTCAATATTCCTACTCATACAATAAAATTCCAGAGTAATTCAGTATGACTCACAGTGTCAGCTTACAGTCAGAAAGATTCTTTGTGTCTAGTCTTCATTACATAAAATTGCACACTGCATTACAATGGCAGCTAAAACTGTAATTTGTACCAAAACAGGAAGAAAAAAAGATGTGCCTTAACCTCAGTTGACAGAATTTGGCCTTGCAGGCCGAATTCAGTCACAGAGACATTTTACATGCTCTCTCTTCCCCCTCATCCTATCTGCCCAGCTAACACAGCTCCGTTCCAGGCAGGGCTCTACTGAAGCTTCTCCTACAGGTTGCTTTTGCTGTTCCAGTACCTTTTTTAAAAAGACACTGAGGTTTAATTTGTTTGCTTGCTTGCTTTTTACAGCTTATAGCAGGTTTGTTTTCCTACCAACTCCCAGGGAGGCTGAATTAAGACCGAAGCCTTTTTATAGCCTACAGAAAAGAACCTCTTCTGTGTTTTATGGTTACAAAGCCCCAGATAAATCTGAGCTGACACAGCTCAGTTCTCTGTTGATATTGCTCATCCTGTAGAGTCCTCCCTCCGTATCTATTTTGAACGTTATTTTTCCTTCTTTTAATTCATTCATACTTCCCCCCCGCCCTCTGTCCCAAATCACATTCTTTGAGTTTCCCTTTAGCAGAAGGCAAAACTAATACTTGAATATAACTTCTTAATTCACAATATCCAGTGAGATATCCAAACAACAAATCTATTTTTTTCATCTTTCAAATTAGATTTAAACGCAAATCTAGCTTTTCAAGTATTCTGAAAGAAAACATTCTTATTTTCAGTCATATTAAATTGATATTTATTTATTTTAAAATCTCTAAGAATGTTGCTTTGGTTATAAAACATTGAAGGACACAGTATCATTTGACACCTAAAACCCTTTCAGAAATTTTATTATTTCAAACTTTCATTAAGCAGTGCTGATTATTTGTCACTTCGCTAGTGACAAAATTTTAAATTTTGATTCTTTCTTATACATGTTTAATATTATTTATATCCCCCTCTTTATAAGAGTTAACTGCAAAGATATTTAGTAGCATTAGTCCCTAAGCATAGTCACATTGATCATACTTTCCTAAGAAAAAACAGGAATCTGTATTTGCCAGCCTACTTGGTTTAGCTTATTCAGGGGTGATTATTCATGCAAATATACATTTACAAATTACACAGACTATGGATAAACTAAACAAAACTGAATAGTTCAGCTGTGATGCGACATCTGAAAAAATAAATCATAAGCAACGTATGTACTTAGCAAATTATAATGGTGTGATTTAAACCTGGCTTCAAAATTTTCAGTAAAAAGGCTTTATGTCAGAACCCAGTCCCATTATGTCACAACTCAACAAATTCTCAAGGCCGGACTGCAGCGAGTCAGAGGTTTTATTGGCTACTCTCCAACACAAAGAATGAAAGCAAAACATCCAGAGGCTGCAGACTGTCCTCCTTCAATGGCCTTTTTATCATAGATCGACTAAAAACCAGGCATTCCCTCCAATAGTAGCTACAACCATTGAGTCTTTAGAGAAGATGCCTGCACCTTACAGAAGGTGCCTAGAAGCGCTTTATATACAAATAGGTTCTGCAGGCTGCAGCAGAAACTGCCAGCTATTGTAGGGAAGGATCCATCTCAACTGGGCAGGAGAGGCTACCAAACGGCCCTGGGAACAGTCCCCTCCACCTGTACATAGGCTCAACGTGAAAAACAGTGAAATATGAGTTTGCATCTACACAACCAGAGAAGGAAAGTAATCTCCTAGCTGAAATGACAGGTCATAAGAACAATGTCCTGTGAATGCCTATCAAAGGCAGAATGTGTGTCAACCGCAGTGAAACGGTACATGGAACTGCTTTTGAATCGAAGTAAAATTTAAATATTTCATTTTATAACTATAATACATTTGATATCTTCATTTCCTAGAGCGTAGCATTTCAACTTTGTTCAATTGTTTCATTTTTAGAGTTAGCCTGGCTGTGTTAAAACAGAGATATCTAGAAAATAGCCTTACAATTTTCACGTTTCCAATTTTTGCCGCAATTCTGACCGCATTTTGAAACACTGCAATTTCCATAGGATGAGAAGCTTGTTTCCCAATCAAATCGCATACTAGTGCATGCATAGTGTACCGAAATACAGAAGCTGGCTGTATTTCTATGCACGTTTGCTACGCAAACACATAAAACGTAAGTTGTTGTTACTGCAAGTATATAGATACAGAAAGATAAAATAGACATCTACTTGAAAGATGCAGATAATCATGGTATGTACAAGAGGAGGTCATCCACTGCATCAAGAGAACACTTGAACTTTCAGAAATGTCAGCGAGAACTCTATTTTCCACAGTATAATAAATGCTCTTTCACAGAGTACTTATAGCCCTTGCTTGGCCAAACATCACGCACTTGAACATAATCAGAGAGATGCCCAACCACGTAGTGCTGTAAACACAATCTGAGTGGTAAAGCAGCATTTTATCAAACCTGGAGAAGCAAACATGCAGTTGTGAAAAACAATATTACATCTTTCCTATCTGATGTGAATTCTGTTGGTTTAAGTTATTACACAGATGTATAGGTCTCTAAATTACCTCTTTAGAAAAAGGACTGGGGAAAAATACATTCTAAAACTACAAACACATTCGCATGAAAGAAAAGGACACCAATAACAACAGGGAATATACTTGAGCAATAATGAGTTCAAGTGGCACAAATGATTGACCAAGACAAATACAAAGAAGGCTGTATGTGAGAACAGCATAGCTCTATGTGGTTAAACAAGTAGATATTTCCATTTCTCAATCACCTAACATTATGGAAAGAAGACTTACCTTACAAAAGACACGTAGCATGTGGTTCAGGTAAAATTGTACCAGGAAGAAAACTCAGTTCTTTGTTGTTACAGACTTTCCAATTTTGTTTTTAAAAACACACTCAAGATTTTGGAATTGCCATTTGGTCATTAGTTGTGATACTGTATTCTGCACTGCTCAGTCATCTAAAGGATTCCTATATGGCAGCACCATGTATCTTTTCTTTCAGAAATAGCTAACCTTCATTTCCAAAATGTTTTATTTTTACGACTAAGAGCAAGGATTGAATGGAAGTTCAGGATAGGGCCCTGCCAGGTATGATTGCTGTAGCATAATCGGTAGCTCGCCTTCATCCTACGGCTTTCCAAAGGTGAGGATAAAGGATTTCCTGAACTGTGCCAAATTTCACACACAAATGGAATAGAAGATCCTGGAGAAAGAGAGGAAATCCCATGCAAAGGACAGAAACTGCTTCTTTTTAGGAAAGGTCCCAGTGAATTGTTCACCTTGTACAGTGGCATCCCATTAAACCATATCTCAAAAGGAAAGATAGGAAATGTTGACATTATCTAAAATGTATGGGGAAGTCTGAAGGGATACCAGAATCTGGACAACTTGATGGTAACGAGTAATCTGACCTCTGACATAATACAACTGATTTCACTGGTAATACAAAAGCTCCACCGCCACTGCAGCCCGGCTGGAGCTCTGGAGCTGGATCTGAACGGAGCTTCCCTCATCTTCCACACAGCCTGGAATCCAGGTCAGCCTCCTTTACAGCAGTAGAGAAGTGCTCAGTATTATTGTAGCAACAGTACTTTATGGTACAGTTTTCAATAAACGCAGTTAGGGGCGTTATTACAGAAAAATCAGTTACTGTAGAAATCTGCACTTGATTCTTTCTCTCCCCGTTACGATCCCTCCTGCCCAGGATGTTGAAAAAACAACAAAAAGAAACTAGAAACAGGGACCTCAGTACGCACTCTCAGAAATACTGATTCAACCACAAATGTCCTTAATGCTCCATCTTCCAACATCAAGTGGTCCCTTTCCTGAATTTCAGGAAAAAAAATAATTCAGACAAAGAACACAAAACCATCATCCTTTAAAACATTCAGTAGTTGTATCATCTACTGAAGAAGTTCCCTCTGTATTTCTTCATTTGTCTTTACATTTTTGGTACCCGCTTTGCAAACACTACACATTGTGAACAATTTATCTTCATTGTCTGCAGAGGAAATTGAAAAATTACGAAAGTTTATTTCAGGCAAAGCAACTCTACAGTCATTAAAATAACAGCAATAAGATCATCAGGGTAAGATCTGAACTGAAACAATCAGTCTTACCCATCAGATCCTGAGCCTAACACTGTCCATACTGATATAATTTCTAAATCTAGATTTTTAGTTTGTGTCACTACATGATTGTAGTATTTTCTTCTAGCTTGAAGATGTAGGAATTTTATAGGTAAAAGGATAACATGGACAAAGACGTGAAAAAATTCTTCAGAATAAAAATTTTGGTTAGAAGAACGACACAGTGATTCTTTTGCTAGCAATATAATGTCCAGCTTTTCATACTACTTCATCCTCTAAATACTTCCCAAGTAAAGACTGTGCTGGCAAGCGTTGACCTGCAGTAGGAGGAACATCTCTCCTGGATGACAATGCAGCAGAAGCTTTCTTGCATATTTAAGCAGCTTTGCTCTCCAGTAGTTGAAGCCGTTGCCAGACCTCTTCTATCCTTATTCACCTCTGTCTGCCCCTCGAAGACATCAGAGTGAAGCAGTGAATCTTAGAGGAGACAAGACTAACTCTATATGGTAACATAATTCAGTGGAAGGAAGATAAATTCCTTGAAGCATCTTCTTTCTCACACACACCTACTCTTGGGCCAGCCACAAGCTGGTGATTGATTAGTCACCTTCTCTTTGAACTGCAGAGCACAGGAACATGAGAAATAATTATTAGAACTGATATATCTCACGATTAATTCACATTAAGGCCCTTTTAATGAATGAGATAAATACAGTAAATAATATTCATTACATGAGGTGTCAGACATGAGATTTATTTCTATTTAGTGGAAGAGACAGCATATCAGACAGAAAAAACTGGGAATGCCTAATTCTAGAAAAAGGGAAGACCAATGTATTTTCAGCTTTGTTTAGTTTGCACTGATATTTTTATTATTTATAAGCTGATACTTCTCTCCTGGGATTGTAACTGGTGGGCACAGTCAGAAGCGCTGTATTTCCAACCAGCTTAAAAGTGAAATTCTGAATGAAAGTTTTTTCTCAGGACATTTTAGTCCAGCCAGCTAACAGGTTCTGGCATTGTGACAGTTCACATACACACCCAATGCACTTCTGCCATCTGCACTTGGATACCAAACTTCGACTTGCCTATGGTTAATAACTGGGTCTTTTCTGTTTATTATTCTTTTTTACATTCTTGAGAATTCAGTTCTTAACTATTCTTTCAACCAGCTGTATCACAGCTGCAAGTTTTTTCATCCTGCGCTGAAAGGCTTTCAAGACATTTGCTTCAAAGGGTTTTCTCTAAGACAGGCCTTCTCCACTTTTTGGGCTTTCTTACTATTAAGGCTCTGTGTCCAGCTTTCTAGCATTCCTCAAAGCAGTCTCTAGAGAGGTACAGCCTTTGCTCTTTTATACCAAAATTCTTCAACAAAAGTCAGACAAGCTACTAAAAATCTATCCTCACCAAATTATTCATACAATGGCAGCTTTATCCTCAACTAGTTTAGATTAAATTAAAAACCTGTCATATATGGGTTTTTTTTTTTTTTTTTTAAGAACTTATTTCCACTCTTTCAAAGTGGTCATCTTAGATTATATTTGAACTTCATATTACCACATCCTAACACAGATAGGAAATCTTCAGACTTGTTCTGGATTCTCAATGCTACTTTCATTTGAAAATATTAAAAAGACCTTACCAATGAGAAAAAAGAGTCCTGTAGAAAAGCATTCGGTGAGCTGATATTATTATATATAGAAAAAGAATCAATTATTAAGGTTTTGACAAAATGTTGTCCAATATTGACTGTAAAAGTTATCCGGGTAGATACAGATAACTCCTAAGATAAAATACATTGCTAAGGCTTCAAGCGATAAGATTTATCACACTGCATTGGAGATTAAAACAGTCGCTCCTGATTCTTTTCAGCTGCCAGCTCTAAGTCACAAGAGACACCACCATTATTTAGACTTTTTGTCTATTTTCAAAAATAATCAAGTGCGGTATGTCAGAAAAGTGGTTTTGCTTTTGGTTTTGGTTTTTTGGGGTTTTTTTTGTTTGTTTGTTTGTTTGTTTTTTTTAATTACACAGTGACTCTAACCCATATTCTTATGGATGACTGACTGATGCCTGGGACTACCAGTGTCAAAATCTTATGACCATGCTCCCAGGTACAGGATGTATAAGGCACGGTAAGATGTAATCTGCCTCCAACTACAGATGGTTTTGTATTGCTAGTGTTCCTTAAAAGGTTTTAGGACTTGCTTCTCTTCCTCAAAAACAAACTAAAAAGATGAGAACAAGCAATAGTTTAATCAATATTGCATTTTACAGTCACTCATAACTACCACAAAGCTGAGTAGCATCCAGTTCTTTATTGTTTATGCATGAAACTACATTTTTTTTAAACAATGAAGTTACATAAGTAGCTTTAGGGACAAGAATTGAGTATTATATAAATACAAAACTGTTTTGTTATTGTTCTCATTATATCACCTGTAGTTGCTTCTTATGTTGTTTTTCTCATCTTAGCAATTTTTTAAAAGCTGATAACATTTGCTTTATAGTCTCTCTGTTGGAGGAAATTTTTGCTTTTGTTTTTAGCGTAAGCAAGATCCCTTCAAGGAAGTTTTAAACTTTCGAAATACTGGAGTAATTTAAAAGAAGAAGATCCCTAAAACTCAAACCAAACACCTCACAGCAGAAGCAGCTTTTTACTTGAAATTCCTCCTCTGAGGAGGATATTGCCTTTGCAAACTTAAACTGAACACAGGTATGTTGTTGGCAGGTTCATATTTACTAAGAAGATGTAAAAGAAATTACAGGCAGCCATTAAGATAGCACTCCCTAAGCAAAATGTGATGCCCTGTGATTTGGCAGAAAGATTTCCACTTGTCTTGGAGTACCTTTGCATTCAGGTTTGCACCAAACACCCTTAACAAAAACCGGGCATGAAAGAAGACTAACTGGGGAGGTATCAACCCAGACATCTACTGAACCGCATAGGTGATTGCAACTTAGCAGGTCTAAATCATACAATAAAATAATTAGAGAGAAAAATATTTCTCAGAGAACCATGCACTTGCAGAAGTTACTTCCACTTGCATTCTCTCACAGGGACTACTAACAGACAAAATTCAACTCTGGTTAAAAATTAGGTAATTCCCATTGATTTCAGTAGAAATTTTACTTGCACTAAAACCTGAATAAAGCACCATATCCGTTTCCCAAGTCCTCAGTGTTTGCACCCTTTAGTTTTTAGCATGCAATTGGAATATAAATAATGTTTATGGTTCAATATTGCTCCCTCTCAAATATTGTACAGAGGCCTTACTGAAAAATGCCTTTAGCTGATTATGTGCAATGGCATGGAAGTGCTCAGTGATCTGTTATATCTGTAGATATCAAGATGCCTCACCTCTCGCTTTTTTCCATTTAAAAACTCCCATTTACTATTAATGACATTATTACTAAAATGTCATTACTAATATTTTATTAGTAAAACATTAGTACAGTATTGACTCAGAATTATAATACAGCAAAGGTTTTGCAGCAGTAGCCATTTCCATCTTTGAAACTCTACCCTTCAACGATACAAAAATCTTGCAGCAATATTAACTGGGCTTTTGTGCATGATGAACTACTATTATTTTTAGGGAACTGTACAATTTTATTTATGAATGGTTATGTGATATACGCCAGAAAACTGACAGGATGTTCTGCAGGACATCTCTTCAATGATCGTTTTTGTAGTCCTTAACTGCAATTTTAAATTATATAACCTTCACATTGCATTTCACAGCTTTCTATATGTAATTATAACGGAGTGCCAGCTATGCTGTAGTTAATGTTGAATGCTGTTTTCTGTTTAAAGGTCAAGTCTATTCTAAAATCCATATTCTTAGTGAGATTGTCTTGAAAATTTGCTGTGCCTACTTGGTATGCAGAGCAGTGGTCTAAATTATGATTATTCGTGGAAGAGGTTTCTGAGAAACTCTTCTATAAATAAAAGATAAATAAAGCTCTTCTAAAACATCTACATGTTACAAAAAACGCATGATTCTTCTCATTTGTGTGTATGTGTTATTCAACCTATAGCCCTAACCATCTGCAAACCAATTTCAGTTGCTAGGGATTCATTTTAGCTAGTACGGGTCTCTTCAGAGAAGAAATTTTAGAAAATGTTAATAAAGATAATAATGAACTAAATTGGCGTGCCTAAAAGAATTAAATGCACACATGTATCAAGATTCCCTCTAGCTTGATATTTTGCACCAATGTGCCATCAAAAATGACTGAAAGACTTAGGGTGAGATGCTGTGATTATTTAATCTAAATTATATGCACTCTCTGCCTTTGGAATTCAAGATGTGCGAGCGAGTATGCTGCAGAAGGCTCATTTGGAAATTTTGCCTGGGGATAAAAATAACCTGGGAAGATTTTAAAATTTTCTAAAACCAACCCGCTGACACCAATCTTAATTCAGAAATATTGTTAAGGAAATTACCACTGATTAGCTAGAGGGAAGATAAAAGATAATAAGGATGTACTAATCACATTTCCAGCACAATGAAACCGAATCAAATGAAAGCAAGCTGTTGGGTCAAGGACTTCCTGACGCATTGTCCCTCCAGAGGAACTCGTAACCTTTTGGTGCAGAGCTGGAAATAGAGAGAGCTGCAAGTAATGCAAGGAAACAGCGCTGCAGTACCGTAAAGACCTAGCAGAGAGGGGAGGGGACTGTAGGGCACGCAAGCGGGGAACATGCAATGAGGGGGAAAGCTTAGAGGAACAGGCAGTAAAGGAGAGGAAGACTCCCATCCTCCTGCAGAGTGAAGGACCTGGGAAAGAAGGGGATGGATGGGGAGAGGAGACATCTCAGCACGGCCATAAGAAAATGAGGTATCTGATCAGAAGTGAGCAAGCCCCCCTTCCTTGTGAAGGAGGATCTGCCAGCAATCCGAGTCCTGCTTCCCTTATTCCCAACTTGCCAAGATTGAAAAATGGTGGGAAGATCACTGAGTGAGCTTAACAGATGGGTTTGTACTTCTCGTATTGCTTCAGGTTGCATTAATCTCTGCGGTGGGTTCTCATTTAGCTGAGAAAATGTCACCAAAACAAATGAACCGGAGCAGGCTGATATGCTATCAACAGATGTAGAGAATCTCTTCTGCATATTGTAGACAGAGGCAAACAGTCGGCATTCTCACTTGTCTGCTCCCTGCAGCCCCTCCAAAACTAATCAAAGATATCACTGGCTGAGTTGGGAGTATAAATGCCTAAAATCCGTACACTCTTTGAACAGAGAAATGGGTAGAATCAGTCAGGGAATGTGGACAATGGCAGGGAAGTGAGGTGACATAGCAGAGGAGTCCATGCAGTCAGGAAAGAGGGACACAGGAGGGCTCAAAGTACAAAGGAGACATAGTCAGGTGTTGGGACAACTGTGCTGAAGATGGGCATGACTCACTTCTGTCCATGAAACCACCAAACCCCTACCTGCACATGCATGCCCATTTCAAGAACACGACAGTACTTGCTGAAAGCGTCCATGATGAAAAAAAGAAAGGACAGAGGACCAGCAAAGGAATTTGGTGCATTCAGCAGCCAGTTATTCCTGAAGAGGCAGAGGAGTGTAGTGTAGCATGAGACAATGCCGTATAATGAGAGGACACTAAGTATTTCTGTTTAAAGTATCAAGGCAGAGTTAGGACTGCCCAAAGTTCCTTAACGCTTCCATAAAGCAAAGAGTAAATAAATTTAAGGTGAAAGGAAGGTGACGAAAACTTCAGGTCACACAAACACAATTTCAAAAAATCATGGAATACAAAGCAAATACAATCTTCATTTTGCTTTAATTAGTCTGCCCTTGAATGTTGTCCCAACAACATCTGCTAAGATTTTCTCTTTACAGTTGCTAAAGGAACAGGGAGCAGAGCAGACAAACACTGCGACACCAAAACCGAACACTTGTTTCTTCCTGAAGTTTGCTGTACTCGGTGGGCCTGCTTTAAACCAACTGCCCAGATGACCAGAGTACCACCCAGCCTTCTGCTGCGCTTCCAGCCAAGACGTATCCTTACTTACACTTCACCGCACTCGCGGGTCACTGCGGTATGTGTTAACAGATGGGCTACAACACGCACCTATGCTGACGCCACTTACCGATGTGGTACCGAAAGGAGGACGCTGGATCTCTGGGGGTTCACGCACACCTCTCCTCGGCTCTCGCCGATGGTTCCCCAGCTCACCCCTCCACCGGTGACAGCACACGCGGCCACAGCTCTCAGTTCACAGTGCACCGTGAAGGCAGGGAGCAGCACATTCGGATTCACCACACTACACTCGCTCAGAGACCGGCTAGATACTCTTTGACAACGCGTTTTGCTTTCACGCATAGATTTGATGCAATGTAATTTCCCTTTATGTACGTACTCTGTTGGCCAGAGCGGCTTCCCTGTTTTCATCAAGCAGACAAAAGGTCTAAACTCTATAAAAGGTGGATGATATTTAAGTTTTAATAAAAATATATCTAAACTCTATAAAAGGTGGATGATATTTAAGTTTTAATAAAAATATATTTCACGTATGTCATTTTTACCTTAGACTGACCTAGTCTACGATATATTATTTACATAACTGCTGCAATATCTATTTCAAAACCGACTAGACAGCCCTCTCCAGAACTGTAGGCTGCCCTGCCTGTCACCGTGATGGGTAAACAGTGTCACTTTTTCAGGGCGCGATGAAATATAGAGAAGTAGTAAAGTGCACCATCCATCACAATGGCACTAAGTAGGTTTTTGCAGTAGATTTCAGATCACAAATGCTCACATTTTTACTCACAAATGCTGTTTAGACTCTTACCAGAAAGCACAAATTGGATGGCTCATATACAATGGCCATATGATGAATGGACATGACAGGTGGTCAAAGAAAATGAGTCTTGCTATTCTACAAATAACGTTGTCAACATGAAAGTAGAGCTGTAGCTCTGCTGGTAGCCAGACTGCAATAACTTAATGGTTTTATTTGCTTGAACTTCTAGCAAACCAAATATACAAATGAGATACAATGAAGCAGCAGCATCAAAGCAATATTAGCAATTCAACTCGATTATGTGACACACAATAGAAATTTTCTACTAAGGATGTGTCACATTTGTAAGAAAATTATTCAGATTATGAGTAGCTGTTACAAAAATACCTTTTCACCGGAAAACCCTCATGATTTTGCAATCACAACCCACTGCAAGATATTCAAAATATGCGACTTGTAGTTCCACTGCAAGCAATCAAGTCACCCTCTGATGGCTGAACCCAGCAACAGCCACCACCTGCTACGTCTCATCTAGACTTTTTCTACTTCCCTTAGTTTAAATAGTAGAGATCACTGTGTAGGATTGAAAGTCAGGAAGGTTAGATCACTACCAACTTATCTGTAGCCTAAACAAATAGGGAAATCTCCCTTTTAGGCAAAACTCTAGATCTAAGGACACTTTGGGTGGACTTTTTGAAAAATAAAAGGAAACATCTGAAGTTTTGTGAGGGTGCTAGGTATCTCAAAGAACTGACTGTAAAACTGTACACAGAGTCATTCTTTGTGTGTGTAGTTCTCATTTCTGCAGAACTCATAGAAAAAACTGCCCTGAAATATAACTGAAAGTGGTACATGTGTTGCTGGTAATAACATCAATGATTTTTCCCAGAACATTGGATTTCCTTTAATCTGATGATTTTGCTAGCAACACATTGATTTTCATGAAGTAAAATCTCAGAGGCCACAACTGTACTTTTATCTCATTACAGTTACTCTTATTAAGTTACAATGAGAAAATAATATTACATATTGAGTTTCTAAGTGATAAATGTGAGAAGACAAACCCATTTATTAGTACTTTTTACTTGCCCGTGGAAAAGTTAAAGCATACGTCATGCAGGTTAGGACCTACCCTTGCCTACTTCATTTCACTCCTTAACAACAAACTTTAACTTGAAGTTGTTGGCTTGATAGAGCCCCAGAACAGAGGTTGTATGGAGATAATAACTGTGAGACTCAATATAGAAAGTAGGCACGTAAGGTACATAAAAACAGGAGATGGAGAGAAGCCTCTCTCCCAAAGGAGAACAAGAACTCCATTCCTTCTCCTCTCTGGAATAAATCCCTTGGACTAAAAAGCTTCAATGCTTTTAAGAAAGAGCAGCTGAGGCTTGTGGACTTCAGGATGAGAAACTTAAGGATCTGACTTTCTACCACCCCTCATATTTCCTACAGTCCAAAATTCAAAATTATAGTAATAGTCCCTAAAACGGGTTAGTTAACATCATGCAACTTTCCCCACTTTGACTCATTACAAGATTTCCACAGCACAGTACATGTTATCAAGAAACACGATGGGCAAACGCTGTCACAAACAAAAGGAAAATACACACAGTTGCATTTTACTGTTAGAAATTCAGTAACTGATGTGCTATAAATATTAAGATATTCACAAAGTATAAAGGTATTTTGGAAGAGATATCCTCCAAACTCAAAGCCATTCACAATCTGTTCCTATATAGTCTATTAGCGTTCTAAGTCATGAAAACAAATGTCTTTTAAACAACAAAGAAAAAAACAAACAAAAAAAAACAACAAAAAAAACCCCCAACCCTGCATCACTGGAAAAAGGTACAATATTTTACAAAGGATAAAGACGACAGTAATGCAGTTAGCAGTGAAATTGCAATTTTTGTATTTCAGAAATAGGAAATCTAAGCTAGAAGGGTAAACAGAAATGATGACCCCTTTGTGCACCCCCAATATATTTAGAAAGCAAATATAGGAAGGCAGCCAGTGAAGACAGTAAAGAGGATAAACCAAGATAATCCAAGATCTTATTTCACTTAGCAAGTAACAAATCCCAATAGGCAGGATCTTTTCACTGACAAAACTTCCTAACAAAAGCTACAGTGAGATAAAACTACAAATTGGGATTTTCAAGAAGAAACAGAGCAGATATGTCAACTGAGTTGCCATGGAAGAAAGTATGTGAGATCCACAACCATAATTCACGAGCTCCAGGTATTAGCCCGGCAATCCCGCCGGTCTCACTGCAGAAAACCTCATCTTAGCCTTCCTACAGGCATCCCTCAAACCAGCAGCACTTACGCATCAACAAGGATAAAATGTATCTCTAGACACAGCTTTCAGATTTTTACGCCCAAGCAAAAGATGCCAATTCATAAACTCAGATACTTTAAAAAAAAAAAAAAAAAAAAAGAAAATAAATCATATGAAGCATTGAGATTGGCCACATCGTATTTTACCTAAATACGTTTATTTTAAGGCTGGGCATTTCACCATGTGTACTTTGCCAGCCAAGTTCAACAAAAGCAGATGTTTTCTAACTCTATTTCACCACAAATGATGGAACCAAATGTTCATATTACCTCAAGAGTTCCTTTGGCAGAGTAAGCTGCATACGAGTACAGGTCGTCTTGACTATGAAGCATTTTGGTCTCTGTGTTGCATTGCTGTCCACTAGGATAAAAGCATTCACCGCTGTTTTTCAGAGTTACTGTGTTTGAAGAAGAGCCCGGTAGGTCAAGCAAAACGGAGTAATTTACCAGCCGGACATCTTCAAGGCCTTGGGAACTCCACTGAACCAGAATTTTCATTGCAATGTCTACATCACCTTCTCTAGGGAACTGTAACAAATCTCTGGAAAAAAAAATACACAAGTAAACACAGGTTTAGTTTATTTCCCACCAAGACACTTCTACCTTAGTATGCATCAGTCCATAATTTTATTCATAATGCATCATCAAACATGCAGAAAAATTTTTGCAAATAACTTCTTACCAATTATGAGACAAAAGCAACCGCTTTTAGGAAGTACAAATAAGAAAAAAAAAATCATAGGAAACATATCCAATTTAAACAAAGAATGAAGAATCCTACAGAAATTATCACAGTAATTGTTTCAGAAATTCATCTCTCTGGTGCTGATCAAGTTTCTGATACAGCATCAATTTAACCAACCATTGAATATGAAGAACACAATCTGAAGTAACATTTCTGGGACTTCAGGGAGGGCATGATGCTGAAAATTAGTTGTAATTATATGTTTGGCTTAAATTCATCAAGGAAAGCAAATTTACTAAACAGAATGGAACCGTTCCACCAAATATTGTGCTAGCTGTCAGAAAGTTTTCCTCAATTTCCTACCTGCAGTGAAGGACTACCTGAGCCATCTTGGCAAGCATACGACAGGAGCCTGGAAATTATTTTGGCAGTATCTACTAGATGGGCCAACTGAGACTTCAGATGGGTTGGTCTGGGCTTGTATCGCTGGGTTTGTAACACTGTTTAACACCTGCTACCAGATGGCCATAGGATGAAAATGGTGACGGCACTGAACGATCACCCTCCTCCCCAGCAAATGCCAAATGATACGAGGTGTAGAAAGTATTTTAAAGATAACTTTTGAGGACAAACATGCTGAAGGGGCAACTAAAGGCTTTCCCTACTTATGCAGGCAAGCGCTTAATGTAAGCAAAGCAGGGCAGAAATAAAAAGCACCGTTATTCAAATAGAAAGCACTATCCAAATGCAGTACAAAAAGTTCATGGAATATTTGCTGAATTTTGTGACGATTTTCTTTTGGGTTTGGGTTTTTTGGGTTTGGGGATTTTTTTTTTTTTTTCTTTTTTGTCTGTGAAGCTCTCAGGACTGAGAAACAAGACTAAGGATCACAGAGGTATTGATTTCCAAGCACAGAGATACTGACACTGCCTGAAACTCTTGTTCACAACGTTCTCTTCACAAAAAGGCCAATTATATTTAGATGCTTTAGGGTCCTGAATAGAACCTTAAAAAACACCCCAGCTGTCTTGCACACATCAAAAGCAACGGCTGAATAACGCATAGCCATTTTAAAACCATTATTGCAAATGATAGGTATTCGAGAATCCCACCAAGTGCTTTACAGGCACCCCCATGCTATTAAGAACGCAGCTGCGACGCTGCAGGCGGGATGCTCCCGGCTGAAGGTACCGGCGCTGCTTCCATCGGGGTCTGCACTAACCCCAGGGAGAACTCCGCCAAGAAAACCTTATGACAGAAAGCAAGCACAAAGGCTCCCTTTCCCACCCCAACAAAACTATCTTGGGGTTCAACAGACCTTTAAAAAAAGAACATTTACTGCCTAGATAACATCGAAACCTTAAAAAGGCAAAAAGTGAAGTTATAACACGTACGATAGCCTAGAAATGGCTCAAAAACCGGTACACTACATTCAAATGTCTAATGCCCGTCATCATACTATATGGATGAAATAATTATTCCAACATCCAAAGGGTTTAAAAACTATACGAAAATTCTCTGTTTAAAGAAATACTTTGTATCCCAGGCTGCATTGCAACAGCAAGGTTATTCGTGTACAAAGTTCAAAATCTTTACAAGAACACTCGACTTATGTTGAAGACTTCAGAGATCCTGTCAGGAGGAATAACTGTCTTGCAGATTTAATCTTTTTAAATTATCTAAAATAAGTCTTCAAGCAGTCTACACAAAAGAGATGAGTTAATCCAATCTGTAGTATATTACAAGTTTCCAATTTCATCTCCTGTGCCCGCTAATGTAATGACATAAACTTGGGCACTGCAGAAATACAGAAAGTTGTTTGATTAACACAATCATTAACAGAATATCTGCATTTCCCTCAGGTGACAGAAACATTAATAGAATAAATAATTGAAGAAACTTATCTCAGGCCAGTAAGGTTATGGCACATTACAACAAGAAGTATTCAGTTTCAATAAAAGGAATTGAGCATTACAAGAAGAAGATACAATAAGCAAATCGCTCCCTTAGTAATAGAAGTAAAGTTACTTTCCACTTCATAATTAAATAAGCATGTCTTTGAAACTTTTGTGACAACGTATCTGATTAAGTTAAAGAAATGAGCACACTCGCTATTTACTCCATAATGTCTTTATAGCATGTTAAAATCAAATTGCAAATTATGAGCACACGTTATATTACAATAAATCACCACACATTAGACTACTGTGATAAATCTTACGAACATCATCAGCAAGATTTTTTTTTTTCTTTCAGATTTCTTACAATCACTGACTTGCACCTGTCTTTGATATAATTCTGTTGTCTGCATGGATTTAAAGTCAGAGGTAATTTAACTCATTTTTATTACATACTAGTTGGATAACAAGTATAACATGTAAAAATAGTATTTCCTAAACCCGACCAAATTCAGAAAAGTGTAAAGTTTGGCAGTTCATCCTGGAAAAATCCCGATGCTTCACGTGCACTTCATAGTGCTTATCTACAAATTGTCAATTAACTTGCTGCTTAAAACTTCCAGGGCACTGAGGTTCATAGTAGTAAGATTTAAGCGGCGGAAAGAAACAGGCCCTCGGGATGACTGTGTTTCTCACTTTTGCAACCAGCTGCATACTCAGTAGGAATCAATAGCAATGCCATTGCCAATTTTGAGTTATAATACTGCCTTTAATAATGTCAGCCAAATTTTTTATTCCCTTACATTAAAAAGATCCTTTATTCAGCTACTTGTTCAGGTTCAGTCAATGGGAATAACCACAAAGTTAACGGGTACATCTCAGTTGCTTTAAATCTGCATTATTTATTGAAGTGGAGCCACCACACACTTAAGATTTGGTCTCAAGTTAGTATCAATGTTAATAAATACAACAATAACAGTCTGAATAATCCTGTGCCTTTATCAGAAGCTCTCAAAGAGATTTCCACAAGTTACTTGCCTTTACTTTCTAATATAGATCAGACACTGAACTAACGTACGTCTGAACAGGACAAACTTGTTTGATGAGCGTTCTGCTTCATCTCAAACATGCTTGGTTCCTCAACTGAAAAACAGATGAAATTGCACTTTAAACTCAGAAAGCATACCCTACTTCACTTGAATAAGGTAAAGTTTTCCCACTTTGATATGATGACAAGATCAAGAAAATGTTTATGAAGACACTTTCTTAGATTTCCAGTGTAAACAACAAGTCTAAGTCGTATTTTACTGCCTGATCAGCTGAATGCCCTGGCCAGCAAAGAGCAGCAGACCGTGACTGTTGAAGATTCAAAGTTCTAAAGCTAGGAAAATAATTTGAAATAAGACAAAGATACATCTGTAATAAAGCCAGGCTTTCTGCAGCTTCTGTAGCTTCAAAAGACCAGTCTTTAACAGACGATTATAAAAGATAAATGAACACATGCGCACACACACACAAAATACAGAAATTTCATTTTCAAATTGGTAACCGTAGGGAACATGGAGCTGCAGCAGCTTAATGGAAAGTCATCTGCTATAACAGCACTTTTTTTGACACAGCTTGCTAAAGAAGAAAACAAGGTATTGCAAATAAGCCAGCTGCTCATTGCTGATGATACACTGGGAGACTGCAGAACACCACTCAAAAGCCACTGAAAAATTACAATAGGCGACTAACAATCAAAAGATGGAATAATTCAACTGCATGACACAATTCCTTGTCAGACAACCCTATTAAATTGCTACAAACCCCCTCCAAACAAATCTAAATCTGCAGTAGGATTCTACAGATTTGATCTTAAAAATCTACAGGGACAAAATTTTCCCTCAAATATGAAGAACTTCAAAGCGTGGGCGTTGGGGGCCTTTTTTCTTTAAATGCCTGTACTGCAATGAGAGAGGGAAATTGCCTACACTTCATGGCCTTTAAAAAACAAAAATGTGAATTCCAGTTCTGCAGTTACAAGTTTACCTCATTTCCTTATTCCCCAATTTTAACTGTAAATTTTTACTCTTTGTTTTCTTCCAGTTCACTGAAATTGTTGATAAAGCAATTACTGGAATTATAGGTAAGAACTAAGAACAAATACAATTTTGGAATTTTCATGGGCCGATTTTTCAGCTGAGTAGTTGTTTTCAAATTTTGGGAGTCACAATGAAGTCGCCAGACAACATTTTCTGTAAACTTACATCAGATCAAAGTGTTATCTTGCCTAATACGCTGTTTCCAACTGTAGCTGGTAGCAGATAAATCAAAAAAGAATGCAAGAAACTTGTCATATGGGGTTATTATATTTATAGACTTCCACGCATATGCCTTTTTTCCTGCCCACAAACTTTGTCCAGGCTGAGTTTTAAAAAAGTTTACATATGTTCAGGATTTCAGAACTCATTTCAGTCCATTAAGAGCTGAGATGTGGCAGTTTCAGCAGTGCCGGGTGAGTGCACAGCACTTGCACAGACCAACTGCTCAGCATATGCGCAAGTATTTTTCGCGGTTGCAGATAGAGTATTTATTTGTATCCATCACATATAGTTTGTACACACAGGAAACTAAATGTGTTCAGGAAATACCACCTGCCCAAGCCACATCTGCTTAAATTTTAATTACATGTTCCTGTTAGTTAGGGTGCTCAACTGGCTGGTCTCCAACCTGCCCGATCGGATTTCCCATGGTCTGAATTCACTGTCACGAATCTGCTGATTCCAAAATAAATAAACTCCCCCCAAGCCCAAGAGAGGATAAATACTTATCAGGAGGTTGGAATATGTAAGAGAAACATCCTCATGCTGCAAACAGTTGACAACAGGCGGTTTAGTGCAGGATAGGATCCAGAGGCACTTAAGGCGCTTCAGGTTATGTTGCAAGGCCTCCAGCAACTGCTCCAGAGAGCAGATCCGTGACACGTCCTTTGTCACATCTGCCATCGCTCTCTGTACATTCCGGATATTCTGGGCTTATTTTTAGCACTGATGCTAATTAATTTTGTGGCAGCCATGGGTCACAAGAAGCCTGGTACTGCGTTCATTCTTGTCACAGGACGACCATAGTAATGACCAAAACTAACAGGTAAGTCTATTCTATGCTTCCTAAATCATAAACAAACAAAATAATACTGGCCTACAGCATGAAAGCAATGGAAAGCTCTGGTTAAACATAACATTTGGACACTAGATATGGGTCAGCCACTATGTGACATGATGCTGCTTCTTCTGTTTGCCTGGGTTTGGCCAGCCAGTCTCATCACCTGCAGCAGCCTCTCCGTTGGAGATGGACCTCTCATGGGAGGCAGGGCTTTTCGCCAACCCAACGCTGTCATCCAGTTCTGCCTGATAGAAAAATTTATACGTGGCTCATCAGAACAGTGATGAATGCATGGTCTGTCCTAATGACAGGAAAGCTAACGCCCCGTTCATTCTTGGGTAAAAACATACCGCTTTTGCTATCAAAGGTAGCATTTACAGATCTGCACCTGCGTATCTCTACAAATGCTACATAGTGCCTACAACATAGATATTGTGCTATTAACATAAAGCATATAGGAGCATGATTTATGACAGCTTTTACTTTTCACAGACACAGAAAAAAATGTAATTCATGAAACCATAAAAAATACGTAACATCAGGTAACAGAACACTGGCTCTAGATGTGGTTGCGCAGGTCTCTAGCAGAAAAATGCTTTTGAACTTTTTTTTTTTTTTTTTTAACATTATGTGCTCTGTGGCTTTTGGGTATTTTCGATAAAAAGAGCCTCGAGTCATCTATTTAGAAAATTATACCATGAGCAGGCACAAAAGTACTTTTAAACAAAACTTCATAGCATTTTTGTACTATGTTTAGGTCCACCCGGGTATTAGACTTTCACAGGGGTACCTGACCATATGTACCCTCTCCTCTCATAGTATAATTACATGCACAACAGCTTCAGGCCAAACCTCTCATTTTCCTGAGAAGTTCTTCGTCATGGGATTGAAGAACACCCTCAGATCTCAGCCCATGCTGGCTTCCAAGCTTAACTATTTTGTACTTTTTTTTTTTTTTTTCCCCCACTACAGGGCTACCAAGCATATTCCTACTACCCACCGCATCAGACAGTCAAACGCCTTTTATATTTTTTAAATAAAACTAATGGGGATAGTTCAAATCTCACATGCCAACATCAGGATAGAAGCCAAACTTGCATTCAAGGCAGATGGTGGAAGGCATTGAAAAATGACTGATTCTCTCACTCTGTGATTCCACAGTTTATTGGAAAAGAAGCAACTCATTGTTCCTCTACACTAAACATTGCAAAGTCATAAATTGGCCATAGGTGAGCTTTCTAAAGCTTTCTAAGAGATTTGGATGTCAGTTATGCTGGCATCTAGCCAGCATCCAAATCTTCCAAATGCTTCAGAACATCAGAATGCTGATATGAGTTCCACCAAGGGTCTATGAAATGATTGCCTAGAAGAGGGTAAAAACAGGGCAAGCACACACAAAATCCCTCAACTACCCTAGAAGAGTATTTTTAAGCTTAGAAGAGTTTTGACAGAAACCTATAGCTCTGAATAGCTGCGACTTCTTAGAGAGTATTCACCTTACTTTTCAGCAATAACGTGCCATTCTAAACTGAAAAGGGCTCTTTAAGATCTATTTGTTTAATAAACAACAATTCTTCCAGTTATGCAATCTTTTGTTGTGGAAACAAACACCCGTGGTGAAACCCGACACCTTGGCTATTCTAGAATCAGAAACAACATAATAGTACTTTAAAATAGTATTAATGTAACAGTATGCTCTACAGTTCAGCCAAAGTTCAAGAGCTCATCACATTTTAATGGTCTATTAATGGAAAACTACTGATTACATCTTATTATTCATGGAGAAGGAAAATTGTTGAAAACTGTTACTGAATGATGTAAGTGCAGCAACTGAAGCAGCCATACCACTTACAAGTTAATCTAACGAGTTAAACTCTGTCACAACACAGAGTATGTGGCCAGATCCTCCAATAAATCATCAACTAACATTTGTAGAAATCACCTCAATGAATCCAAGGCATCCAAGTTTTGAAAGGTAAATATCTGTCAACAAGCAAGCCATCTGCAAATACATTACGTTCAAAAACAGAAGTTCAGTACATGTTCACCATGTAGAAATTACGTGAGTCTATATCTGTTCTGAATCCTTTTACTCTGATTTTCAGTAATTCCTGATATGATAAGTCACAATTTCAGAAGCAACTGTCGGTATAAATTGCATCCCAGCACAAGGAAGGTTCTTGTTTCACTCTTCTGTGTATGGTCTTCTAAAGCAACATAGTGAATACTCTCAGTATTTCATGAATCAGCAGCATCTGCAAGTGCCAGTCATAAAAATCCCTCATCTAAGGTCCAAAAAATGCTGCATGTGTACACTAGCATCTGAGTCCAGAAATTGCTGGGCAAAGAACTGAAGGGTTTAGTTAATTCAGATCCTTTGCAAGTTAGCCAAAAAGACTTCGAACATATGCAAAATATGTTATCTGGGTTGTAAATTTGATAGAAACTGTTTTGAATACATCAGACTTTCAAAAATAAAGACCTTCTTAAAACAATTTTTATTTGCAGTATGGAAAACGGATGGCAAAAGATCAACATTACCGCAGTACTTTATGAATTAATTGGCTTATCAACAGAGCACAAAAGTACAGTAAAACGCATTGGCCAAAGCGAAGGTTGTTTAAACATGTTTAATTTGCAATAGACTATGAGCATGTGTAATCAGCTCAAGTTCTGCTGTCATGCAATAACTTGTTAAATTACTGCTTTTTGATCACTTACAATCATGCAGGCAAAATCTGAAAGGCAGTTGACTTTGATATTAAACCAGATGCCCAAGAAATGAAAACCACAAAACTGTGGAAGTTTTTGAAAACATTTAGTATAAGCAAATAACTCAAGGGCAGACAGGTAGGTAATGACAGAGCTAGGAACAGAAACCAGATTGCCTGATTCACACTCGTGGGTTTCAGTTATCAAAGCACCTTACACTTTATTTAAAATCATCCTTAGTCTTTTTTTTTTTAAAGCACTCACTTTTCTGTGACATACACCTTGCTTAATTATCCAGTGTAGAGACAGGTGAGAATGTAATTTAGCATTTCTCCCCCGTCATTCTGGAAACACATAAAAAACCCAATGGTAATCACTATCCATTTTCAGAATAGTTAATGAACCACAGAAACCTTAATATGGAGAACGACAGCTCCAGACTCTCAAGTGGGCTATTTTTCAAAATCCCAAAGACTGTTAATTCCAGACGGAGAAGAAAGAGGAGATACCTTTTACGTTGTATACTTCAGCGCAAAAGACGACATTGCCAGGATTCATCGTTCTTTTGGTTACAAGAGGGTTTAGGTGAAAGGCTCTTCTTTTAGGAAAGCAAGCAAATCTCGCTGCTTCTTAACACTGAGCGCTCAAGTCTTTAAATACTTACAACAAACAGGACTGATCTACTCCTTCATACATTTCTTGTTTTTAATAGAGTAAACTGTTTTCAACAGATGAACTGTCTGTAAAAAAAGTTCTTTCAAAACGTATATAGAATGGAGATATCCACAGAAGAACCCTTTTTTTTTTTTTTTTTCATTAAACAATCTCTTGTTTGCAAGAGGATCTCTCAAAATGATGCCAGTTTCTTTCAAAATCAGTAAGATCACCACAACTATTTTTCTTGTTAACTTCCACAGTTGCCAAACTTCAGTCACAAGAGGCAGGTTTCCCTCTATGGTATACAGAACTGTGCATGTGTGTGTGTAATATCACAATCTAGATCTTTGCACAGTTACATTGAAAGTATTTTAAATAACCTTGTAATATGCCTGAAGATACAATAGTGGTCTGTGTCACTTAACCTGAACTTTTATTTTGGATATACAAAGATATCTTAGCCTCTGTTTTAAATACAGCACAGGGAATATAATTTTCTTAAAAGTTTATAGGTCTAATTGTTTACAAAGGGATTTACTACTATTTTCTCCTAATGCAAGAAAAGAACCAGGTCCCAAGCTCCAAAGAACCGTGCCCTGCATTTTCCAACAGGTTACAATGCCGAGGGCAATGCATGCTGCAGCTGAAGGAGGACAGTAAAAAGACAATCCCCCACCTTGAAAGTGTTTGCATATAACCCTGCATTCAGACAGAGCACTGACCCAGCAAAACTTCACAATGATATAATCTTCTTTTCTTCCCAGACCACAGGGAATATGTCAGTGTCTCAATAAAATGTGACCAGCTGAATAATCAAGTCCAAGTGGTACCTTTTACTGTCGGAGACAATTACATTTACTTACAGCAAGAGACCATTTCTGTATGTATGTGAATAGATAGCAGTGGATGTTTCACTAACACTTTTCTATACAGAAAATCTACTGATCAAAAAAAAAAAAACCTTGAAACCTTGCTTTTTATATAGAAAAATCCGCTGATTAAAAAAAAAAAAAAAAACCAACCTCAATACTGCCCAACTGGCAGTATTTTATTCCTTTCGATGCCAATCATTAGGTTACACTATGAACCAAAAAGCAATTAGATTGAACGCCGGGTGTTATTCTGATGGCACTGGACATCTTTATTTGACCTGTACGATTTAACTTTTGAATAATATCCCAGTTCCCAAAGGACAAAAAGGAATTTAGAGGGCACGCTAACCCGAAATCCTAGAAAAACTTCACAATGCTTAGAAAAGCTACCTATTATTTGAAAATTTAGGATTATTTGGAATTAGATAAATCCCCAAATAAATGTTTGATTTTTAAAATTAAAAAGAAGGTAAAACCTTCATTTTACCTCACAAATCTCAAGAAGTTAACCCTATATACAGGAAAGCCTAAGATAGCCACAAGATGATGCCATGCAGCCTTTCTGTTACTAGTCTCCTTTCCTTACCAGTATATGTTAACTTACCAGTGCAATCCCAATGGAACTGGAGATATTTCTAGCTGATACATTAGCTCGGATGTTTTGCGAAAATATTTAAAAGTGCAGTCACTGTATTAGTTAAAACGAAAACTGCGGATTAAAAGAAAAATGGGAGAAAGGATACAATACCATTTCTACGTACTTATGCAAGGAAAATGTTATCATGAACGTCATATCACATGGCTTAGTTCAGATAACCTCCATCTCACTGGCTGAACTGCATTGCAGCTGAATTTGTTTTTATCTGAAAATACTGACATCTTTGAACTGACCCTTCAGTTCTAATACACAACTGAGGAAATCAACACCGATAACAAAAACAGTGTCCTGAAGTTATTTATGCTGTGCCGCAAATCAAATTGCTTGTGGATATACAAAAAGCTCTCTTCAAAGGAGCAAGCATACAACCGTATAAAGAGAGGCTTGGGAGGAGACCACAGGAGATCATTTGGTTCAAGGCAGGCTCAGCTCACCCGACTGCCACTCCAGGCAGATGTTTTCCTGCCCTGTTCCAAATATAGAAACTCCCTGTCTGTCCTAAATAATCACCCTACGTACTGCTGCATTTGAGCACACTTTATTTTCTCCTTTCCACCACTGATGTTGAGAACAGACCGATCTTTTTCTCTTTGCAACAGTTTTTTTTACGTGCTTAAGGATTGCTCTTATGGCCTTCCCTCATCTGATCTTGTCTTAAGCCAAATGCCAGTCTTTTCATCTGTTTCCTCACAGCTCCTGCTCCTGAAAGCTGATTGCCCTCCCTGATCTCTTCTGACCCTCTTCCAGTATGTCCCCACCCCTCCTGAAACCGAGTTCCAACAAATGGACACTGTGAATATGCCACTTGCGCTGGAAATGAACGATCAGTATCCAATTATCGCTTGCCTCCATCAAAGTCAATTATTACTCCTCTGCTGTCCTTTATTCCGATTTCACCTCCATACCTCTCCAGTAAGATCACCAAGTCCTTTAGGTCTGTTGACCTCAGAGGCCTCCCCATTTCATCACTCATTTGCTGCAAGAAGGAATGGTCCTGAACACATCTTTACGTACTGTATAAAACAGGTCAGATTTTCAAAGTGCTGAGAATCCACTGTTAAGAATGGATTCCCCCCGCCCCCCAAAAACACCCCCCTAGAGCTCTCACATAAATAACTAAGGTTAAGTACAAGACTTCCAGAGTTGTTGTGCGGTCTGCCTCATGCCAGACTTCATCGCACACCGGTGTGTGCAGACAGCAACCTGGCCTGGCCAGAGCTGTGTCTTTGCATTGAAGTGAGTCCTCCCAAAACATAAAGTAGGCTCTGACTCAAAAATTAAATTTTACAGGGGTTATAACTAGAATGATAAACTTTTTAAAGCAGGCAGAATTCAAAGTATTTGCTTGCTCAGTTCTAAGCCTCTGCCAATCTCAAGTCTGGAGCTGCTTTGAGATTTGGCTTCCAAAGTCATCACTCTGTTTGCAGCGAGAAGTTTGCTCTTAGTCCAGCAAATTTGCAGTCAGTCTCTCTCTGTGGCAACCACCTGCACAGTCCACTTCAGGTCCATACAAAAAAGTCCTTTCTGTCACTTCTAAGGTTGATCTACCCGCTTCACCTCCTCTCAGCAGGCTGTGTGCCACAAAATCCAAACCAGTTGCTCTATAAAGTCCACACATCTCCAGTAAAGTGCATCCTCAAGGTGCACTTTACAACACAGGGCAAAATGTAGGTGTCACAGTGCAGAGTCTTCTAAAAAAGTCACAGGAAAGGGACCTTACCCACTCTCCTCCACCTCCTTTTACACCTTTTGGTATAAGACATTCCTCCTTTCACCTTGCAAGCCCAAAAGTGGAGCTTGCTCCCCCCAAAGTAATCTATTTACGCACATTTTCTTGCCTGTTCTAGACTTCTCTCGGACTTCTGGCCCTTCTTTATCCGAAAATAAAATAAACCACACAAAGCGTCCCAGGAACAGTGGGTGGTGGCTTCATGGAGTAATACTTAAAAGGTCTAATTCATTTTCAGCCTCTCTCACGATCTAACTAAAATTTCAAAGCCCATTTTTAAGCGAATAAAGCACAAATAAAAGACGAAAACAACAGCAATATGCAGATGTTCAGGAATTGGAATCAAGGCTGAAAAATGCCCCCTAGTATTCAACATACTTTAATGTGCAATCACCTGAATTGCTTACTGCAAGTACAAATGGGCTATTGTAGTACAGCGATGTTTCAAACTGAAGGCCAGAGGGGGGTGGCTGTTGCTAGGCAGTAAAGAGGAAAGTGCTCTATTCCAAAGCTGCAGTATCAATTAAATCTTTGGAAAAAAAATAAAAAGCAGAATCATTACATATCAATGGTAAATTTCGGTGCATTTTCTTGTCTCTCTTCCTGCAAAGATATTATGATTCCGAGTCTGAGTTTGTTCTTAATGTGGTGTTAAGGAAGCTACAGACAGACACGAGGACACAAAACAGGATTCAGAAATTCAGCAGCAGAGACGCTTTTCACTGGGTATGCACGTACAGATCACGGTCACGTTATCTACACTGCAGAAAATAAAAATATTGGCATGGTCATCCTGCACTGCTTCTTACATCTATTATGAAGACAAAGTCATCTATTAAACTATCTACTAGCTAGAGGAATTCTGGGAGACAGATGGTCTATTTGTTACTAACATGACATGAATACTTGTATTCTTGGTAAACTACCTACGTGGATTATGCAGACACAACATTTCATCAAGTTCCTTAAAAATCTGTGACATTAACGCATATGACACATTTGCTGACATGTAAAAAGGGTAAATATAAAAATGGAAAAACTAATAAGGGGTTGGAAGTCTAAATATATTTAATCAAGCTGAACCATACACAGCAGCTTCAGATTTTTTTTAATTTGGGGAGAAAAAAAAAGTAAACCCACAGCTTTAGCAGTGTAGCTACAGTCAGAAACATATCAACAGACAAAAAAGTAAAAATTGACAATTGTAACTATACCTGAAGCAATAGCCACTAAAACACAGGTATCTGTAAAGTCTGTGTATTGGTGAAACTAAAGATAAATTGAATTGAATTTTACTGGAATTCTTCAGAAAACAAATCTACCTTACTTAGTAAATATGGGAACACAGTAACAGTTTCACTGCAGTCTAACGTGGATTGCGCCCATTCAACTTCTTCCTCCACCCACACCCAAATGGTTCAGATTAACAGCCCGTATTGCTGCGTATTCACTGACGCTTTCACTGCAGACAGAATTCTGCCAAAAAGAGAAAAACACGACAGCGAAAGACTCAACAATTCATGTGCATTTATTCCTCAGAGCAACGCATCTTAATAGCAAGTTACAGATTTTGCACGCATCTATTTTAATAAAATGATTTAAATTATACAAGTGCAAATCCATACGTAGACATGATTTTAAAGCAGTTGTTCTGTTTAATGTGAAATCATTGGAGGCTTTTACTTCTCTCCATTTTCTGCTGGCTGAAAGCATGCCCACAAGCAGTTTCCGTAACTCCGCTGCCACAAAGCAGTAACACATCACCTCAGCGCAAACTGCAAGCTCTCCCCCAACCCCAATTAAAACTACATCCAAGTAAGCTCCTTTCAAACCAAAATATATACACTTACATTTAGATCAACTCCTTCAATTTCTTCCAGGGCAGAGACAGGACAACTAGGATAGCATTTATTGACTTCTGAATTTTGGTTAGATGCTTAATCAAGTTACTTTTAATTAAAACTTCACTTTAAGTACAAGCAACAATTACTATGAGACCTGAGCAATTCAGGACATGTTAGAAGGCAAAAGGAGTAGGGAAACTACATTCCTGTGAGCCTTGCTGCTGAAGAAAATAATGATCCAGAAATGCATGCAACATTGAGTGAAACAAATTGTGGATTTTATTCAATCTGATCGCCAATTAAAAGAAATATCACATGTGGTTAAGCTTAGAAATTCACTTTATCCAAAATCATTGTAACACAGAACACAAGGGAAGATGCTAAGCATATTTCAGTGCAGTTAATAGTTTTTTCAACAAAATACACTATTAGCTGTGATATTTATGTAAGCAATATCTTCCAAAGTGCCTACAGGATTTAGGAAAGCAAAAAGACTTAAGCTTCTATTTTGAATTGCATGTGGGAGCATCTTTTCTATATACTGTTTTAAATAGCAAATTTCCTTAGCTAATGGCAGTAACGCTATGTAAATGCAGACTTTTGGTATACATATAGAGCGAGAGCAAAAAGGCTACAGTCACCCAAATACATGCCAGTCAGTGTGAATTAAGATAAAGTCCTTTAAAACCAGTTATTTTAAAGAGAAAACTCTTTGCTTTATCTGTCTCGGTGAACTCCATACTGTCAAAACTGCCAAGTCCTGCCTATACCTCCTCTTCTTTCTGAGGTTTTGCGATTTGCTTTGATTTTGGGTTGTGTGCTGGGGGGGTGTCACCTCATGTCACATATTTTTTTTACCATTCTTTGCTAGAGTTTTTCTGCCACCTCTCCTCATCATCCTCCTCTTCCCACTATGAACTGTCCTTTGGTAACCTCAGTCTTTGATGGCTTCACATCGGCTCTCTACCACATTTCACCCCGAAACGTCCCTTGTCAACTCCAGCCCACTATTCCACTGTAACACGTTGCTCTGTATACTAAGCTGATAGGATCAGCAAACAAATAACATAACATATTTGAGCCTTGGGACAGAAAAATGACTGGTGAGGCAAACAGACCTTGAGTGGAGAAAGAAAGAATTCAACTTGACAGGGGAGCTGGACCACATACGCCTTCCCCAGCCCTTTGTCCTGCACAACACGACAGAAAGAGGAAATACTCCAGAAGTATAGGCTTATAAAAATAATCTACTTGGCAATATCCAGATGGTGAGTGGGGAGAGGAATAGCCTAGCTTGTTGGAAGTGTTTTGCCACCTTCAACTCAGGTTTTAAAATTTTAGTTAAAAGTGATGTCACCTGAGATGACAGTTTGCTCTCCAGGCTCACAAAAGGCACAGATTCTCATAAAAATGGGTGAAATATTTTTCCAACTTGATAATTAGGTTCTAAATTTTATTTGACAATATTACTCATACACTTCATGACTAATACACCACCTCTTTTTTGGAGGAACAAAAAAGCAGCTTATTTGAGAGTTTTTTGAGGGGGGAGAGGAAATCATTATGAGAAGATTTTGTACAACTCCGATATCCAGAGGCAGACGTGAACCTTTACAGAGTCGAGAAATGGGAAACGAGAATAATCTTGCTCTGCATTACCTTATCTTTGGCCAATATATTAGGATATGCAGTTTAATGATACATTTATATGAAGACAACAATAGCTTTATAGCTTACTGTATAGGACGTTGCTAGGATGCATTTCTCAAATCTTCAACAAAATTACCCTCTCTAGGTATATATTTAGTATACCTATCAGCAATTGGAAAAAACGGATTAATCAAATTGCCTCCAGCCAAGACTTCATTTTTTTTTTTTTTTTAATTGATGGTTAACATTAGAATCCCAGATCCATATTTAGACATATAAAAACCTGAATTAAAAATGATGAGCACTGAAAATTAGGTCACATATGTAGGAGTTTTATTAAAACGCTAAGTAGCTGGTTTAGAAGCCTATTTCCTCCTCGGTTATAAAATCTTCCTGTGGAAGACTGGCAAGTCAGCAACATCGTGTGTTTCTGAGGACAAGATGTGTCATACCTTTCAGTACCCAAACGGTTTATCCTCTTCCACTCGCTCAGGCCTCAGCCCTAAGTCTCGAGAGACATACCAAATGCTCTGCCTTCAAATATGCTGCTACCTTATCAGTACTGGAAATTCACCCAATAACCTCATGCATCTCCAGCTGCAGCTGTTTCCACTAAAGGGATTATTGTCCCAAGCCCTCCCCTACCCCTTTGCCCTCCACCTGAAAATTACTGTTTATTCAGCTCTGTTGATGGAACAAGGAACCTGCCTCAATCAAAATAGGCTGGGTTTATTTACACATTTTAAACACTATATATTTGTTAATCCAGCTCATCAACTAGCTAGCAAAGTATTTTTCTGTAGCAAATCCTCTCTATAAGATTAATTACAATCTTTTAACAAGCCACCATCCCACACAAGCCCACTTCCAGCATTTCTCTAGCACCCACAGTAGGCACCAGCTATTCTGTTTCCTGAAATGAAATCACCACATCAAAATCTTCTAGCTGAATGGGCCTGACCTTTTAAAAGGTGTGCTATTAATAAGATAAAATAAACTGCAGGACTCCAGCAACCAGGTAAAAAAACTCAGTAAGTAGCCAGGAGATGACATGAAATGAGACCAAGTGGTCTCTACTTAATGAAGTAGACTATCTCCTACAACTAAAGCAGTTTTCAATAACCAACATATGCTTTTACAATACAAAGATACATCTGTGTTGGTGAATGAATAGGAAAAAGCACAGTTAAAGACATTTGAAGGCACATTGTTTCTATCTGTTCATATTTCCAGAACAATGATGCATGAGAAAACGATTGTTAATATACAGGTTTCCACATGCTGCTAAATTAAGGATAAACCCCAAACCAGATTCACTGTCAGAGAAAAATACCTACTTTTCTTCCTATAAAAGTGCAGGTCTCTTACATAAACACGTCATTTGAAAGCAAATTTTAACAATTGCATTTTCTTTGTTCAAAAGTCAGACAGATATATAGAATATATATAATCCTATAGGCATAACTGGTAAACCATGCACACATGTGTGCCAGAGTGAATGCGTGCACGCACGTGCACGCAGCATGAATTGCTGTGACTGGAAGAAGCCTGACAACTGCTTAATCTGCAGCTGTTATTTTCTAATTTAAGGTTGATTGCAGAAACACCAGAAGATTTCGATGCAACTCCAGATGACAGCAAGCAAACAAGATGTTTGGAACACAACCTGCTTTCTCTACCCTCGGACACTTCCAGCTACAGTTCAACTTGTCTCCTGCCAGATGAAGCATGAACCCCAGGAGACACAGCTACAATGGGCTGCTCCTTCCACCGGGCAGTGTCATTCACCAAAGCCTGGGAGAAAGCCCCACAACAGCTTTCAGCTGTTGTTAGTTCCCATTTTAAAAAGGGAAAAACACACATTAGGCTGTCCTGCTGGGTAAACATATTCACCTGTTTCTCTGGCTCTCTTTGTAAAATGCACCTTTAGCTCTGCAGGGTCACAGCTGCCAAAAACATAAGATTGAAAGGGAGAAAAATAGACATTTTGTTACCAACTAAAAGTTTAAGTAAACAAAAGCAACACCTGTTTTTCCCATTTGCAAAGATTAGTCTTCCTTGAGTATTTGGATTTTAACATGCTGAAGACCTGTATTTTCCAAGACACAGAGAAACTACCAAGCCTACTAATGGTAGTTTATGACTCCTTAGTATCTTCTGGAAATAAGACGATTACAGGAGCATTTTCAGAGCTACAAAAAAAAAATTCCACTATCCAACTAGGTAAAAAAATTAATGTAAGCTCCTAGAGATAAAAAAATTACAGGACCACCTCACATACACTGAACTCTGTCCATTTGGGTTAATTACGGAGCAAAGCTGCGCCCCTGTATTCAAGCCCAGAAAGTTATAGTACCACACAAAGGGTAAAGTTTAAATTAATCAAAGCCTTTCTACATACTATCTTCATATTCATCAGTTCCACAATGTGACACTCACATTACAAAATCCTATCAAATGTCAGCACATAAAGAAAGCATTATTTGCAGTATGCTTCAAAAATCTAATGCCAAAACCAACTGTAATTCTCTCTTGCGCTACTCCTAGGAAGCGCTCAATTCAAAGACACCTGTTTCTATCAGAAAATACATTTGTAAACCATTATTGTAGAAAATTCTTTTGAGCAAGCAAACCACTATTTTGCCCATCCTCCAAAAACAGGTGGACCGATGATGTACAAAGCATTTTCTTCTAACAGCCTCCCTCAGTAGCTAAGTACTGAATTTTTATACATCTTCCCTATATAACTGAAAACATAAAAATGATACACCCGGAACCAAAGAAGTCACTTATATAAAAAGCTTTTAAAAAGCCTGAAATAGATAGATGAACATAATCTGATAACCCACCTCCAAGCAAGTATTTCCAATTATTACAGCTCCGATTATCAAATAATTCCTGATAAGCATAGCATTAGAAACATTATTAAAATTAATAGTTGCAGTTGTCAGCTGATGAATGCATAATAAACATGGCATCATACATATGATCATAAGGAGACGATATTTAATGAGTTATTTTTGAGAGTGTGAGACTATCAGTAACACATGAATTTTAACACTGTCATTTTTTCAATCTCCTAACACAGGCACACTCAGGAAGAAGTACTAACTGAAAAATTCAGAAGGGTTTTGGGATTCTTGACTGTATCAATGCTATTATTACTCACAATACCCAGAAAATGTTTGGCACATCCCCAGAAAAGGTCCAGTCAGTGCTTCAAACCTATAAAATACAGCTTAAAGAGATTTTATAAACACAAGCTGGAGCACAGGAGCAAAAGCGCAAGACACAACGAGCTGCCAAGACACCATTGTCTATTAAACAACTCTCATTTTAGGCACATCAGTGTAATGTGGCAAATTATTGGCAAGATTTTCACCGAATAAAATCGCTACTACTAAGACAAGCAAATAGTACTTGAAATGTCATGCATGGTTCACAGTGGAGCCTTTCCCCAAGCTTTATTCTCCAATTCCTACAGAAATGCCTACAGCAACAAATAAAAAGTTTCTAGCCATGCAAATCTGTTTTGCATTTATCTCACGTCTTGGCTCCTGGAATATTGTGATGTCAGATTTTCAGCTTTTATTAAAAAATATTTTAGCTTTTAGGATTACAAAGGCGAATGTGACAGAAATGACCCAAGAACACTCAGCAGTCAGATACCAAATTAAAAAAACTATTCCTATTTAATAGAATTACTTTCATTGCTTGAGCAAGTAACAACAGATAGAAGATGAAACATATTGCCACGTGGCATTGGCGATTCTGCATCATGCGATGTTAAAAAAAATTAAGGTAGTGAGACAGTCACACAGAGGAAGAGCGGTCTCACTCTTTGATCTAATGCTTAGCAAGCTGCCATGGCATGACCCAACCTTCCCTGCGCTGCCAATGCGGGGCAGGTTTGGGGCCACCACTGCAGGGCCCGGGCAGAAATGTCACTTGCTGCCAGCCAGCTCTGCTGCCTTTGGGGTCCCTTTTCTTGCGGAAGCCTGGTGGCAGCTCAGAGGATTCGGCAAGCACAGACCCATTAGAAGATATTCAATACACGTGGGGTTTGGGACTCTGCCAGGAATGGCTGCACTCCTCTAGTCTAGGCATGCAATCACAGTTAAAGTAAATAAAAGCAGTACATGGAATAGAAATACCCTCCACCTCATGCTCGCTGGATAGCTGCTGCATGCTACACCATAGGATCTATGTTTCTGTAAAGAGGTGGAGAAAACCAGAGGGGTCTGGAGTATTGCGAACACTGAGCCAAACCCTGCTTCGATTTACACTGATGAGAGGAAAAGGACATAATAAGATATGTATAAGCCCCGCTCGTTTCCTATAATATAAAGAAAATTATTCTAAACAACAAGAAGGCTATTCTAGAAGAACCCCAGGCTAACAATTTAATTTCTGACTGCAGAGATATTACCTTGTTAAATCAACAGTCAGTGAAAGGCTTTTACTTTTTCCTGTAAATGTGTTCCTAATCCTCTCCTTTTCCGCTGTAATCCTGCCACCAGATGGAGGGCACATCGTTTGGCACTCGCAGGGGAAAGAACAAGCAAAGCCACAACCCCACGTACGGATTTCGACTCATTCCATACAAATAAATATAGTTTAAAGTTACTGTCTGCACTTAAACTGAAGGGAGTATTCGGCATAGCAGCGTAAGGAAACTGCGAGCAGTCCCTTACACACCGTTACTGGTGAAAAAGACATACAGTAATGGTTTTAAGAGGAATAAAGTCATTCATTTGAAACCATGCCGAGAATATAGCAGTAATTTATGTAGTTACCTGTTACATTCTTTAGACTATAAGATGATATCCAGCCAACACCATTTAAAAGAATAAATCTTGTATTTCCTTCTTGAAACAGTGAGCGACTGAAGGAGAGTAGTTTTGTTGTAAGCACTGTATACATTGCGAATAAATTTACTATAGAAAAAAGGGAAAACAATTCAACTCTTCAACCATCTGCTATAGTGTCACCCTGCTAATTTAAGACACAGTCGAGCAATTTTGATGAATGCAGAAATTTTATCAACTTCAGCGAGAACTCTGAAAAATCAGCTGAACATAGGAGTGAGAAAACTCCTATTTATGTCTGGAAACCTCCCCTCTATTCCTTATTCACCCAGTCCTCTGGCACTGCATACGGATATTTTCTTCTCCTGTTGCTTCTGACAGATTAAGCAATTCCAGAGTTGTCCATAATTAATTTTGGCATGAAAGTAACTACCCTTGCACAATCTGGAAGACAAATGAAATGTCAGACAAAGGCACCCCAGAGTAATTTGTTTCTTGCCTTATCTACAAGAAACAGGTGTAATTTTTAACAGGTGTGATAGGACAGCACAAGACAGTGGCTCACCACTAGACACTTAATAAGCGTAAACATAAAAGAAATACTTTAAGTACTAAGTAAAGGGTAGGGAGAAAAATAAAAAGCGATTAGTAAACCAAAACAACCTGACCCACCCCCCCCAAATCCCAGAGACTCCTTAGGTGAGCGCCACATATCCGAGCCATTCAGTAGGTTTAAGATCTGCAAGGAAGCAGCCAAGGAAATCCTCGTGATAATGGAGCAGGAGATGAACAGCCACCCGGGACCTGCGAGGCATCCTCATGCGCTCCATAAATTCAACTAGGTACCTGGAATGCAGGTGTCACATATATCACTGTCCCATGTGGCTCCTGCCTCGGAGCTCAAACTATCGAACTAGCTCCAGGGCTGGTGGTACAATCTGAAGCAACTCAGGATCAGACGAGTATAGGATGAAGACGATGGTTTTGTTTCTCTAACCATCACTACACAGTAATGCCCGCTAAGGATACAACCAGCCCGGGTGCCTCTTGCTTTTGAAAAGGTAACAGAGCCTCGACCGAGATCCTACAGTCAAGGTTAAGCAGCAGAGCAGCAGGGATGTCTGGCAGAGACACAGCACGATGTGCAATGGGGGTGACCAAAAGGCCGACCCCTTGCCTCCCTTCCCCGGACAGCAAGGTGGCAGGAGAACAAAAAGCCACCAACAGTGACAAAGCCACACAGGCGCAGGCCGGGCTCCCAGGATGTCACTACAGGATTACCAGATGTACACTTTGCTGTGATAGGTGGGATGTCGTTCATTAACGCTAGAAGTACAAAGCTGTCATCCCCAAGCCCGTCTTTCTTGTTTATTTCACCTCTCCCCTATCATCTTAAATCCTGCTGTTCTCTCGCTTTTCTCAACTCAAGATTACTTTTGGTCGTCTTATCAGTCTCCTCCAGACTGATAGTTTCAAAAGCAGATGTATCCTCGATGCATGTGTCTGACAGGTTTGGCCTCACTTTTTATGACACCTGCGCTGACAGCACATCACAACCACAGATACGTACAACTGCATCTGAAGGCCCCCATGGACTCTGTAACCAGAAAAAGTTTTCTTACTTTTATACGAAGATTTCCATCGTGACCTTTCCAAGTGATACTAGTTATCAATCTAGCAAATCTTAATACGGTCAGAAAACGCTAGTGAATCAGTCCAGATCCAAGAGGTGGGCAAAAGTCTTCATTTCAGTGAATAACCGAAATGGCAATATCAACTGAGTATTATTGAAGAGACACGTTACCCTTTTTCATCTCCAAAATGCAAATTTCAAAAATTTCCATCAGTTTTTCCCTGAGCTGAAAAATAAGGGGAAACTATTGTTTCCCCTCGTCCTCAAAATCAGTTGGAAATCAAGGTCGATCACATCAAAGCTCTTACACATACAGCCCTCATTCTTGGACTCAGTGAAAGGAGCATCTTCTATCTGTCACTACGGCAAAATCCAGACTCTTAACTTCAAAACCCAGGAGATTGAAGGGGAGCTGAACAATCAACGCCTGTTCTGGCTTTAACTGCTGAGAGTTCCAACTCTCCTCCATACAAATTCTGCCCCTACTTCAAATATAACAAGCACTCATTTACATTCAGTATCACCTGAACACAAATGGCCTTAGGAAGAAAAAAACCAAAACCAAACCCAACATTTAAATTCACAAAGTCTACGAAAAATGTTATCAATTACTCCAGAGTAACCAAAGAGAGATCTAAGAATTTAGGATACCAGCGTGTCACCAAAAATGTATAAAAAGCATAGCCATCTTAATTCAGTGCAAACTGACTTTCATTGCCTAGGAAGTTCACAAAACCATCTGCCAGATGCAAGTCAATCAAGAAGTAGGAGAAAAGAGAAAAAAAAAAAAAAAAAATCTACCAAAAACCTCCTGGTGACGAAAATGTCTTCCAGAGAAAAGCAAGACAGGTTACCTGGAATAAATAATTTGAGAGAATTTTGATAGAGGCTGTAATTTTCTAGGGCTGCCGATCTGATACGTTCAATATCACTGATTAGATATTGAAAAACAAAATGAAAATAAGCGTACTACAAACAAACAATTTATTAAAACTAATACCAGAAGAAAATAATAAACTTATATACATACACAAAGACATTATGATTAAAATTGGAAGGGGGCATGCAACAACCTACCTAGGTTTTATCAATACCATGTTAACTTCAAATTTCCATATATGCAACGACAGTGTATCAACTGATTATTATTCTGTGTTTTGCTGATAATTTTCCAAGGTATTCACCTGAACGCAGCTGATTCATTAAACTAAGTGGGTTTTTTGGTTTGGTTTTTTTAATTAATAATGTCAATACTACTAAAGGCAGGAAAAGGAGAGAAAAGATTTCTGCATTTCAGATTTACTGATTACCAAAGGCAGTTTAGCAATTACATTATCAGCTACAAAATAAAATAAAATCCCTCTGAAATCCATAAAAATGTAATGTATATCGATAAAAGTAAACAGTTCAAAAGAAAATTTCAAAATCATGTATAAAGGTTGTTTCTGTCAGTCTCTTGGAATTTGTGTGTGCAAGCAAATACGTGAAAAGTGACGTTTGCCCTAAATACAGATGCTGTTATAGACCGAACATTCTCTATGTTTCAATAAAAAGTTTTGCGCCTTTATGCACCACGTGCCGTCATACACGTTTTGATAATGCAATCCAGTTTTGGACAGAATGAATAGGACTTCTACCGCTGACCTCCCTAACTCAGAAGCAGGCAACGCTTCCCAGGGTTCCATTGCATGAGCAGAATATGCAATAAATAACCTCTCATCTTCTTTTTAAGTAATCTGTTTGAATTTAAGCTGTAGCCATATTTAAAAAGTATATGAAGACATATTTGTCGTCTTTTTAAAATCGGCAGTAATAAACTAATCACCACAAATTTAAAAGGGAACAGCTACTTATTAAAGGAATAGCATGGTACAAGTCAGTGATAAAGTTTGTTTTATTAAATAATGTTCTTCATTAAATTATGATTCTACGTGATCTGCAATTCAAGCTTCATTTGCAAAAGTAGAGGAAAAGGGCTACACTAGCATCATTAATAAAGCCTGAAATAACTAAGCTCTGGAAATAAATACTTGCAAGAGCTATCTGGATTAGATCTTTACAGAAACCTGTCACTAGCATTAGGGTATGCCAGGAGGACCTCGCTGCTTCACCTGCTGCCACTGCTGGAAGTGGGAGTCTCTGCAGGCACCCAACACGAACAGCCCTGCCCAGGAATGCAACAGCTTATATGCACGTGTTTTCCTCTGAGCAATCAATATTGTTATTGGCTACGTATTTCACCTTCTTCCCAGGTTAAGTATGTCTTGATTTTAGAGTGACACTAAAATCATTTCTAACTGTCATTGCAGACACATCTCAAATCTTACTGCTTCCAGCAACACCCAGACTGCACGTAAGTTTGGCTTTGTCTCTGGAAAAATTCGACAAAAATAAAAAGGCTTGGTGATTTAAAAAAATATACTGGATTATACAAGTGACAAAACTTCCTTATGACAGGAGACCAAAACTTTTCTCTGAAGGAAGCATCTCCAAGGCTTCCTCTAACGTCGTTACGTGCTACTGCAAATGGCGCAAAGGCCACTTCAAGGTGCTACTCGCCCAAGAGCTGTCACATCTGCCACCACAAGAGGCTGTATGCTCTTTCCACTCTCCACCCAATTAAACTCCTCTCTTATGCAGAATTATCACAAAAATGATGGATGGAAGCTGTTTGGTTCCCCCCCCCCCCCCCCCTTTAATAAAAATATTGTGAAGAGCAGCTAGGCAACATTTAGGAAAGAACGATGCATTTAGATGGTTAATGAAAATATGCATTTGCCTTACAAAAAAATAAAATTTTTTGCAGAAGAGTCAGAAACACTTTACCTCAAGGCATAATACAACCATTAACCGAGCCATAATTATTGACTGTGAATTCTTACAGTATGCTCTGATGCATTTGGCATTGGCATGGAACAGGAGGCAGTAAACTAATTCAATTACATGCCTGATCTGTGAAGTTTATTGATCTTCAGAAGTGGGGCTAACTTGCACAGTCTTAACTGTGAAAGTTAAGATGATGCTGAAAATGTCTACTGTTTATCTTCTTCCCTTTTTGCTGCTGTTGTTTTTAATTAATTCAGTGTTATGGGTTGCTAAACCGGAGTCCACACCTTTTTATATTATTGGGCATAGTTAAATTCGGAAATACGCATTTCAATTTTTATCACTAATTCTGTATTCTCTTCATTTCTCATGTAAAAAATTACAATGTTTTAAAACTGTTTGATATTGACATAATTTAACCTTGTCTTATATTTTAAGCTTTAAGATTCTTACCCAACCTCTGCCTGAAACTAGAACATTCTTTAAGTGAGAAACAAATTAAAAATTGGCTTCAGGAGAGCTTGCTCTGCTATCTCACTCTCAGAACCCACCTTCCACAATTAAGATAGAAATTACAGGTAAAACAAGTAGTACTCTTATGTTTCTCTTCGACATAATACCAAGATGAATGCTTATTGGGCAGAATTTACCATGTTACCCAACATATTGCTGCTGTTGAAAATGTAAGTTCACATTTTCTCAAATGGAATATTTTGCATCATCAATATAAGTATGAAGTGTTATGAGTATATAAGCAGGCAAAAATATTGTTAACATTTGGAAAACTTCATTTTTTCTTCACTAGTCCTTTTTTTTTTTTTTTTTTTCATAGAAGACCACTGCAATCAAGATGTCTGCTATGACATCTTATAGCCACTGCATTTCTTAGTGCTGACAATAGGGTTTTTTTCCCTATTTGAAGTAGCAGCATTACAGTCCATCTTCACAGATTTTATAAGGATGTTGATTCCAGTTTAATGAGCATCAGAGAGCATCTGGCAATTATACCCCAGAGGGAGACTAACTGACAAATTAGCAGACCCACTGCAGCAAGGCCGGCAAAATCCAGTCTTTAAAAACAGCTCTCAAATACCCTCTCGCATACATGAAAAAGTTTACAAAGAAGCAACTCCTACTTTATTTTGAAAAACGTTAGTAAGACAGTAAGGGCCATCCTAGAACAAAAACCCTGCCTGGTTCTGGTTCTTTGCTAAATCAGATTTTTCCCAGTTGCACAGCTCCTCATATGGATACGTAGATGTCCAGCAGGAAAGTCAGGATCACAAGTAATGATAAAATATATTCACATGAAGTCTCAAGTTCGTTAAGTATACCTGATAATACTCCAAGCCTTTAGTATCATGGCTACTGTGAAGAAGCAAAGAGCAGAACAACCCAACAACTAAACTGAAGAATGGCCTCACAGACCAACTGCTTCAGATCCATATACCCAGTGGTCTGTCCAGGGCAACAGGAATTACAGCCAAGAGCTGCCTGACAAAGAGCCAGAGCAGTTCAGTAGTGAGGTGGTTGCTGTATTGCTCCATTCTGATGCTTTCTACACCATAGAAAGAACATTTCAAACACAAAGTCAGAAATTAAGACCAAACTTAAGAAGAAAGCAAAAAGGAAATGGGGAAATTTATATCTGAATCGTGCTGTCACATGCAAGCTTCCAGTGTAATCAAATGGACCTGTAATTCACAGAACCACATTATGAACAATGTTCTGAGATTAAAGTGTAATTTATCTGCCATTATTACAATATGGATATGTAATCATGTATAAACATGCAAATCATTTCAGGTATGTCTGAAATAGTGCAATATTTTCAAATAAGTTGGAATAGGAATTATCTGCAGAGTGTCAATGTCGAAGCTTAGCAAATGTTGATTTTATTATGGAAGGGAGTAAGAATGGGCCACTACACTTTCCAGGAGAAAAAGCTGGTAGAGAATGCCAGGAACGGACTGGGCAAGAAAACTGTCGCAGAAGGGTGTTGACGTGTCAGCTAGCAAGATGGGATGGGTATTCACCTGGTCACAGGCAGTTATACAATCAAGCGAAAAAAACATTGCATGGAAGATGTAAAAATGACACAAGTTTTTGTCCGGGGTTAACTGATGCAGTTATACGAGGGCAACTGAGAAGCATCTGAAACTAAAATTGACCTAGTGCACTGCGTAAGTACAGTTCAAAGACAAGGTGCTCAACAAATAAAAAAGGAGAATAAAACTAAACAGACCTTTTCATCCAGCAGCAGTAAAACTAGAGGGCAGAAAACGATGTTAAATCGCTTAAGCTTGTTGCATCAACAAACCATATCAGAAAGTTACAAAATATGTGTCTCATGGTAACCATTCCTATGCAACACATCACAAAATAATAAAGCACTTGCATCAAAGTCAAGTTGAACCCACATAATGACTCACCCTGGGAAACTTGGGCACTGGCGGTATGCGAAGGAGGAAACGATTATGTGAGGAATGCAAAGCCACTAGAAAGTAAAACAATATATAGGCACTACAGCGGAAAAGCCAGAAACCACAGAGGGCTTGGAGCACTGGTTAAAGTAGTAAAGCAGGTAAAAAGCCATCTTAACTAAATAGAAGCATCACCCCAGAAGATGAAGGGCATTCCATTATTTTAGTGATTGTCAAGCAGAGTCAGCAGTTCACTGTGTTCATCTGGCGGTAAGTGCAGCCTAAAATGTAAATGTAAACTGAGGACAAAAGCAAGTTAAAGGTACAGAAGTCTGGACAGCACAATAAGACAATTTTAGAAATAGTTAAATTATGACCGGTTTGTGATTTCACTTTCCTCCTGGCCACCTGAGCACTTGTGGAGCTACATGGATAAGGAAGCTGATGAGTTTGAAAAATACTAACACACTTCTAAGCAACTTCAGACAAAGGATTCAGATGTTCAAATAAACAACACTCATTTTTAGTAAGATAAGATTAAAGTTGTGTTTTAGAGAAAAAAGCACCAATTTCTAATGCTGAATAAATACAGATTATTATAAAATTGTTCTTACTACTAATGTTAGATTTAAACTGCACAGTAAAAGACATTAGGAGAACTTTACGGTACCTGTACTCTTAGCGTGGGATGCTTACTCGTATTCGGTCCCACTTACTCAAATTCTCTTCATACCTTCATACACAGGTGTAAGATAAAAAAAACCACCTTGCCCTAGATAGTGTAAAGATTTTTAAGTACATTTGATTGGGCTCCTATAGACCTAGGGAGAAGGGAGATTTCGCTAGTGCCTGCAGTTTGTTCCTACCCGCATTAGAAACTTGTGTTGTCTAAGAAGTTTTTAAATGTTATTACTGCAAACATAAGCTTTGAAAAAAAAAAATGCTAAAACATTAGCGTGCATCAGACTAGACTTGAGAAATTTCACAAGACACTCATTTCCACTTGTGCAGATGTCCAAATACAAAGCTTTAAGATGAAAATTTGTTATTTACTGTAAACAAATCAAGTAGTAACAATTTTTTTCCTGTTTCAATGAAAGGTGGTTCTTATAAAAATGGATGTAAATTCCTGATATCAAGTTGGACAATTCAATTAAAATTTCCAGAATTATTCTTTTAATAGGAGTTTAAATCTATCTCTTAGTAGATTCAAATATTTGTTCTATAATACCTCTGTAAATACATAAATTCCCAACATCTCAGCTGTCTTACTCCTTCCAATAATGCCATGCCCGAAAATGATTCACGGAGTTTAAAACCAACCCAAATAACCAACCCAAAAAACAAACCAAAGCAACACCAAAACCCTAACACCTGAGATGAACAAGAGCTAAGGCACTTTCCTTCCACTAGTATGAAATCCAATGCTTATTTATGAGGGGCTCTGGGGCACAGTGTGAAGCATATTTTGGCAGCATTCACAATTGCAATGCAACTGGTACTCTGAAGAAACAAAACATTTTGCATTTACAGTCTCTTCGCTCTTCTTTAACCTTCAAGCTGCTTTAAAAAAAAAAAAAAAAAAAAGATGATTTTTAATCTGCATATTGCATGGCATCAAAATAGCACATTTCCAAAGCTGAGAAAACATATGCTGTCAAAGAACAAAATGATCTCTTTGATTCTAATACCTGTGATAGTAGCATGATAATAACTACGTGTGACAACTTCTCCCTACTCTCAAAATAATTATGGCTCTCTAGAATTCAACATCTGCGTTACCAGATGTTACCGTCAACCACGTAAGCAAAAGCACTGCAGAAACCTGGCCAGCCTCCAGAGTTTTTGTCTCAATACCTCAGCAGATGCAGGTGGTTTTCAGTAGTCCAATATTTGGAGCACCAAGCCATGCAAATCCACTTATGTAAACAAGGAAACGGAATCAGCAAATAATGCATCGTACCCAAACAGGTTCAACGTAGTCCGAGACTGATGCTTCTGCCAACCTATTGAGAACTCAGATCAGTTTTAGCCTGTCTGACACAAAAAATAGTAATGTCACGGCATGTTTCTGAAACCCCATTTCCATTAAGTTGTTTTAACTTCAACATTCCCTTTCATACATAGACATAGTATGTGCCAGCTGGATAACACACGAGCTATTAAGAAACACGCATGTGCAGCAGAATTTTAAAATGTTATATCAAAACCGTAAATCATTCACTTGTAAAACATAACTTGTAACTTAGCACCAAACTCCCTGCCTGAACAGGATGATTTACATACAGTGCAGCTTTTATGGAAGAATTTTTCTTCTATCTATGTACTTCCAAACTGCTGCAATCTGAAATCAAATTATCTTCAACAGGGAAGCAATCCAAACTCTAGCTGAACTTTCTAACTGAAAAGAAACATATTTAAAATGGAATTAACTATAACCAAAGGGTTACAATCTTTCAAAAACGTGCCTGAAGCACTTTTGACGCAGAACCTTTTTGATGTCGCACTTCTTAACTATTATACCAGCAGGTTTAATACAAAACCAAATAAAAATAACAAGTGTCTTTCTACTAATGACTCCTTCACCATTTTGTTTCCACAACCAGCCAGAGATGCGCCTGCCCCGTCCTATTTGGCCGCACTTTCCTTTGTTTCTCAGGTCAGCCTGGGACATCCCTTTCCCAGGGACGTACTTGTCCCAGAAGAGACAAGCAGCATTTCGGAGGGCAACTCCAGCTGCTGCAGCATCTCTCCAGTCCCAGCACTGCTCTCCATCTAAGAGGGATACACCTGGTTGAAAGGTCCAGCTCCTCTCTTGCTCCCCATAAGGCACTGTGGATCCCCAGGGGTGCAAAAGCATTTTGGGAACCACTTGACTAACACACTGATGGGCACGTAGAAGGACGTTGCTACAAATACAGAAGGGCTTTTCCTAACGGTTGCCCCAAAGCATTTTACACAATCAGCAAACAAGGTCTAATGTGCTTATGCCATTTATTAATGAATTAAGGAGGTGCGTGTGGGAGGCTTAAATTCGATGTGAAATACTAACAAGAAGAGAATCCATCTCCTAGATCTTAGCAGAGCTGTGCAGCTGGAGAGGTAAAGCAGAGCAGGATTCGTAGCCAAAAAGTGCATCCAGTACTTGGTACTTAGACATGAATCTCTAAAGGGTAGTGACTGCGTATCAGCCTAAGTGTTCAGATACATAATTAACTCAGAAATCATTAGGGCCTTTATGACAGCAGGACTCTAGCTCTACGACGCTAAAAGCCAAGGTTTCCACTATAAAACTTCTTTTTCATGCATGTAAAAATTAGCTGTCAGAATTATTTTTAGGTTCAAATATGTCTTATAAGCTTTTCACGTTCAAGCAAATTAAACTGAAGTGCCCAATCATTTTTAAATGCCATAAGCAGTAAGTGTTAGGGGGTTTACAGTCTCTGATACAATTCTGAATATTCAGCCTTTAACTTGAACTTCAACAATTAAGGTCTCATTAGCAGCAGTAGCTTCACCCTCTCTCCAATTCCGTGCTTACAGTTTTCTCATTTTATACAATTATGGCTAAGTGCACATTGGAAATTTAAGTAGCATAAGCTACACATGCGGGCATTAATTTTAGGAAAACAAAGGCAGTGTTACTACTGTTTATTGGCATTTTACTGGCTCACAACAGTGGAATTTGAGTTCAAGACTCCAGAACATGGGCCACTGTCTATACAGCTACTAAAAGCATTCACCAACCCAAAGAGTTTCCAGCCTACGTACCTGATAAACCAGATTTTTAAAATCCATACTCTCATGGTCTTAAGTTATTTTGGTCCTTCTATGCACAGAAGTATTTCTTTTAAAAGATTTCAAAAAACAAGTGCATATCAATGTTATAAAGCAACCTGATTTGATCTTCCTGGGACCCATCTCAAAATTATGTATAGTCATGGCTAATTTTTTTTTTTTTTAAATAAAAAAAATAAATCCCAGTGTGTTACTCCATCTTGCTCAGGTGTGCCGAGACATGCTAGACATCTCACTTAACAAAAAGAAAATATTAAAATGGTCACTCTGTTAACCATAAATAATTAAGATTTAAATAAAAGACTCTGAACTCAGGTACATGATTGTAAATTCAGAACAACTCTGGGAAATTCAGGAAAATAAGTGCATACTAGGAAACCTGAAATTGGAATCAAGAACAAATGCTTAAATCTATTTTGAAAGAGGACTAAGTTAAATTCATGCTACTTAGTTATATATTTAGACCATCTCCAAGGTAGCTGCAAACTACGGGGGGCTACCTTTCAGTGGCAAAACCAAGGGAAAATATTTCAGGAGAATTTAAAAAGAGTATCATTTGCCTTAGTTCATCATGTGGCTTTCTACTCCTCTCAGAACCACAGCTCCATTTTAATGATCTTCAGTATATTGCTTAAAATGATACTTACAATTCATTTTAATTCATAATTCATTTTTATTATGTATTTAAAGTTCTTTCTATCTATAACTGGAACCATAGTAATTTAAAAACCAGCTATGGCTGAATCCATATTTAGTTGACTACTCCCTTCCCCTCAAATCTGATGATACAAGATGATGAGAAAAATTCTACACAATATTCAGGGAAAAAGGAATTTAAACTAGAATATTTTATTATTTCTTTAAAGAAGGATCTAAACAGCATGAACTCACACTCTTCTGATTCCCAGTGCGTAGTAATGCTCACGTAATAATTCATGCCTGTCTTTTGATTTTTTTTGATTTTTTTTTAAGGACAAATCAAATAAACATAATTAATCTGATGAAATCAAAACACTATCATAGAACACACATTCTGAAAGGAATACAAGTAAAATACCATCAAGGAGCCTTTCTTGTCTTCATCCAATCTTCATTTTCCCTAAATAATTAAGCCTCCTCTGAAAATTCAAACTTTCAACTATATAGGGAGAGCTATTTTGTGAAGCTGTACTTTAACATTTCCATGTATTCAGGGCTGGTAAAATATAGTATTTCCAGTCGGTCTGAAATTCTTCTGGTAAGCAGGGAAAAGTAACTGCAAACTTTATTACATTGCCTTCAAGATCAAATAAGGACTTCTCCACAGAGCTTTCCTCCATTACATACACTCAGAGCCATATAATTACCTGTAAGCAAATACTCATTTTAATTTTCCATATCTAGTAGAATATGGTCTCTCTCAAAGTTAGTGCTCAAATAATACTGTAAGTAAAAATCATTTGATTTTACTACGTATTCTCAAATATTCCCAGGGCAGTTTAAATATGGTCTCAAAAATATGCTAACAGAGATCGATTATCTCCCTCTCGGCTATAACAATAATGAACAAATCTTGAATACATCCTAATGCTTCCGTGATTTGAAACATCGGTGGGGGCAAAGAAAAATAAGACCTTTTCTGGCAAACTTTAATAGCATTTGCAATTGAAAGAGAAGCTAATACGTTGTCTGCAATACAAAAAAGCATAAAGATGCATCTTCTAGCTGGAGGTAAATCTAGAAAAGAACACTAATTTTCCATTACTATCAAGTCATCTATTTAAAGCATTACAAATAGACAGTACTATGATACGCTTTTGTTGCTTCTGGAATAGCTGCCCTGTCATTCTTGCTAAGGTCACGCTTTTTCTTTGAAGTTATCTTTTTACTGTTTTTATGAGGCACAATTTACATGCTGTATGATAGTCTGGCGTAAGAAACTAGGAAACTATTTAGCATACAAATATAGTAAGCCTTACGACAATTATTACCATCTTTCTCTGTATAAAATTACTTTCCCCTCATTCCAGAAAAAGTAACAACTTTTCCTTTGGGGTAATGTGTCTTAAATTACTGGTGGAATATCACCATTCTCATCCCAAAGTCACTCTTCATGAGTGGCACGACAGCACATAACAAATACTTAAGACTCATCTTTAGATAAGTCTGTTTTCTCTCTCTGCTGAACTAAGAGTCACATACTATAACGCAGCCAGCGAGCAGTGTTTAACACACAATAAATAAAAGGTGTTAAAATGTCTTTATGTACCAAAAGATCCAGTATATAACCTAATCTTAAAGTTAATTCTTTTTCAGTAGACTGGATTATTCAGTACTGCATTTCAAACGCAAACATCCTGAATTCTTCGGAGGATAAAATAATTTCTGAGTAAGCGTGTAAAGAAATTTATTATTGTATGCTAAAAGGTGCTGCAGAAATGTCAGCCGCTCTTATCTGAGATGAAGCAAACGGGACCAGATCTCAAAGAGTCAGCTGTTTTGGAGAAACCAAACATACGTGAAAGAAGGCAGCTCACACGAAGTCCCTCAGGAGTCAGAAGACACCGGTGGCATCGCGCCTTTTGTCGGGAGGAGCGTGCCGGGCTCAGCCGGGATGTCCTGGAAGGACCCAGGGATCTCCCTGAGGTGGCTGGGGAAGGATAACTGAGGAAAGGCGGCCAAGCAGCAAGACGTTTAGATTCGGTACGTATAATCCCGCAAACCTGCTAGAAAAATGTTGACACCTCCCGAAAATAATCTGGGAAATGGCCCATTTTTGAAGATGCCAGGGAGGCAGCGTGCCCAGCCAGGGCAGTGAGGAGAAGCCTGCCGCAGAGCGAACTCGGAGCTCTGCTCCAGAGCTCCGAACCCCAGCCGCAGCGCGTACCTACCGACCAGGCCCAGCCGCAGCGCGTACCTACCGACCAGGCCCAGCCGCAGCGCGTACGTAGCGACCAGGCCCAGCCGCAGCGCGTACCTACCGACCAGGCCCAGCCGCAGTGCGTACGTAGCGACCAGGCCCAGCCGCAGCGCGTACCTACCGACCAGGCCCAGCCGCAGCGCGTACCTACCGACCAGGCCCAGCCGCAGCGCGTACCTACCGACCAGGCCCCTTACGCTCTGTATTTAGCCCATACCTTTCTCTGCACCTCCCCAGGCCGCCGGGACGGCTCTTCACGCATTTGCAAGTCAACGCCGTAATCTCCCTCTCACCCGTGTCCCACCTGCGCCTGGGACGGGGAGCAGAAAAGCGGCAGCGGCCCGGCTCGCTCCCCGCCAGCGGCCGGCAGGCCTCCTTCCCCAGAGGAGAGCACCGGGGCGGCAGGAGTGTGGCTCCCCAGGGCACCACAGGGCTCCTCCGGCGGGCCCCCACAGCCTCCTTCGCCAGGCAGGAACAGCACGAGGCAGGAACGCCCCCGAAGAGTTTCCCGCTCACCTGAGGCCCTAATTTGGTATAGGATAATTTGATCTTTAATGTCAGTCTTAATTACGTTAACTAAGGGGGAAGGAATCCAACCGTACCGCCAGCATTTAACTCTGGGTATGACTCATCCTGATCCAATTAACTGTTTCCCAAACAGCGAGACCTTTTTAACTTCAAGACATACTAAGTCAGGAAAAAACGAGAGAGACAGAAAAGAGACCTAAACCTCTGCGAGCCTTGCTCTTCCTCAGGGAGCTGCTGATCATTGCTGCCACTGCGATCTGTACACAATTTCTGCAGCGGCAACGCTGGCAAAACTGTAAAAATAGAGTTAGATTAATCCAGCCAGGATGTGACGAAAGCATGTAAAACCAATTTCCAAATCCGTAAGACTAAAGTCGGATTTAATTTATTTAGCTTTGTATTTCTAAAATAATACCAAATGATTCTTGTTTTAACAGAGCCTGTTTAAAAAAAAAAAAAAAAAAAAGTTTTGCTAGCGGAGAGCTGCAAATCCCAGATAAAGCCCGACCGCCTCGCAGTGCTATAAACAGCTCCGCGCGCCTTCCAGCAGCCCCGCGACAGCACCCGGCTCCGCCTCGCCTCCTGCGACCGCCACAGCCCAAATCCTCCATTCTAGTTCGTTTTCTTAATCAAAAGAGAATATTAATATCAAGCCCTCTCAGGCATCCTAGCTAAAACAGCTCAATAATAAAGGAAAAGAAGCGATAACTCCAAAAATGTTGGAGTTGAATGCTAGCATCCTCTGTCAGATGAAGTTATCATGGCCTTTTTTTAGAAGGCAATTGATGAAGAACTGCAGAATCCCATCTCATCTGACCATAGCTGACGAGGCAGAGGCCGACAGCGCAGGCTTGAGCCTTTGAAGTGTATTTTAAGAACCGCTTTCTCCTCTGCCAGAAAGCCACACAAAAGCAGTGGGACAGTTAGCAGAATCGGGCCACACTGCCATTCAGGGCGATAGACTAGAGTGCAATCTTTTCTATCTGCTTTTAAGATCTTTCTTACTTTACTTGTTAGTTTACTTGACCCATAATGTAACGAGACTGGGTATATGCTGCATTCACGTAGTCGTTCATTTAAAAGAGTTCTTACAAGTGCTGCAGAACACATGTAGAAATCACTTCTTGTGTTCCCCCGGCTGTCATCTCCTGCTCTGGGTACTCGGAGGTACGGACACCAAAACATGCAGGCTATATGCCAACCCTCGGTTCATAGATGCCAAGTGTAATTTTAAAATGTGGTCGAAAATTCAGAGTTAACTTTCTTGGGTTTTTTGTTGTTGTTTTTTGGGGGGTTTTTTTGGGGTTTTTTTTTTTTTTTTTTTTTAAATCCTATTTCAAAAAAAATTCCTATTCCTCTGAGGAATTCAAAAAAGGGGATCCATATTCTGGGTTTGTATCTGAAAGCAGGAAGATTTTTCATATTGTCCTTACACTATGATTAGGAAAAAGAAAGAACAGCGCTACCTGCTGAGGAACTCATTCCACATCCAAAGTACTATTAGTTTCAAACTTGCACTCTGAGATCTTTTCTGTACAAGTAAGAAATTTGACTGATCTTGGTATGCTTCAATAAAATCTTTGAAAAGACTGATGAAACACAGAGATTGGAAAAAACATTAGAAAGAAACCACTAAATCATCTCACCTCGCCTTTTCTATGCCACAGACATATATTTTGCCTTGTGCTGAACACTGTAACACAGTTTGGCTAAAGACCGTCCAACATAACAAAGTAATAACGAAATTTGTTCCATTCATCACCTTATCTGCGCTGTATACTTTTATTTTTAATTTGATCTTCCAGCCACTGGTTCTTGTTGTATTTTTTTTTCCCACACCAGATGAAGCAGCCCAGGTATCTATTTTCACGTGGAAATATTTCTGCACTATGATCAACTAAGTTAATCTTTTATTTTATACAATACTTATTCCAACATGAATAAGCCCCCGAACCTATATTTAGTTCTCATCAAATGCTAGTCAAGTAACTTTATTAGGAGTTGAGGACCATCCTCCAGTGCAGAACTCTGTCCTTAATAACTCTCTGGGCATATATAACACAGTCATCATAGTATTTTGAGTTCTTACAGTTTCAAAGGAACTGTGAATACAAGAAGTACTTCTGGCCCTGAGCACTAGAATATGTGACAGCTTTGAGAAGTGTAGTGTAAATGAGAGAACTTCAGCTACTATGCAAAATTAGATCCATGTACTCACATATGCACAAACCCCCATATATAAATGAATAGACAGCTATATAAATATATGTATTTCTGTCTATAGGAAAGAGTCTTTACAAAACTTATTTCAATTAAGAAGAAAAAGTTTTCCATAAGAATAAAAGGAATACATGTATTAACTTCCAAAACACGGTCTTATCTGTCTTTTTAGCACATAGGCTGAATAATTTAGAAACAAAATCCCCCACAGGGTCTGTGCTAGGATTCTGAGGAACTATGCAGACTTAACTCTTTTCTGTCACAAGGTTTAATTTTCTTAAATATTTTCTAGAAATATTAGCAAAGAAAAACAAGCATGATAATAGAGAAGAAAACCATTTGTATTTTTTAAGTCACTATTTGCACTGCTAGCAACACAGCGGCAGGTCCATTTGCCTTGCACTAAACATATCATGAATAATTCAGTTTCTTGCTTTGTTCCCTAAATAGTTGACAGGGAACAGAAACTTTATTCACGACCGTATGGCCTTTTTCTAAGCTTGTCTATTTATTTAATAATGCACATCACAGGGCCCATCACCTAGGTTGGCATTTATTAAAAATAAAAGCATTCAATAACTATTACTAACAAATGGCCGTGAAACAAACAACCTCCCAGAGCCACCACCTTTTGCTCACAAATAGCACTCAGCCAGCTATTTAAATAATTGAATGGTCTCAATCTGCACTGCATCAGCCTTGGCTCACGTAGCCTTCGACAGGAAACAGATTCCAGAACCGCTGGGAACGTGTTCCTGCCTCGGCCACAATCATAACTGTAAATATGTGAGCTCTCTGCTAAATCACAGTTGCCCTGTTGGAACAAAGAAAACAATTTCCATCAAAGGCGTACTGACATTTTCATGACTCCTTATCCATTTTTAACTATCAATCCTTCTTCCCGCTGTCCCCCCGCTTCACGTTTTGGAGAAGTCCTGGGCTTCTCCAGTATACGGGCTCCAGTTTGCCACTTGAGCAGAAGCAAAATGCATTATTGCCTAGAGCATAACACAAGTATTGGATAGTTGAGTCAAGGCAGCATACTTCAAAACTTTGGTTGTTTGGTCAGTTCTGTATTATTTAGGAAGATTACTGCACCAGTCTTCAGCCACACCCTAACTTTCAAAGGAAAGACATCCCAAATTAGTTCCTTTCTCTAGATCCAGATCTCAGCAAAAATACTACAATTCATACAAACTCTGCTCTGAAGAGCTTTCTGAAATTTGCTGGAGAGAAGTCAATCTTTGATGGGATCCTAACCCCCACAGTAACAGTGACCTTTTCGCTTAAGCCTCACCCAACCCACTTAATTAGCCCGCTGGCTAATGAAGTTTGAACACCTATTAAAAAAGATAAAATGAACAAAACCCTCAAATATTATCTGCTCACTTCAGTTAATGTTATCTTCTCCATTCTGTTAAGTAACCAACTTTCACAAAAGATAAACTAAGACATTAAGTTGGTTGAGGACCAGACACTGCTTTGGCAGGAAACGTCAACACACACACAAAATTCCCCAACTAGGAATAAACATCCTGACATTTCCAAGACACAAGATTTCCAAACAATTTTACTTCTGAGCCATTTGAACACTTCGATTTGATAGCGACATTTCAGTTCACTTTTCCACTTTTATATTTTACTAAAAGAAAAAAATAACAGATAGAGAAAATGACATCTAGCTGGAATATTTCAACCTTTTCATCCCTGAAAAAATACTCACAAAATAAGTTGAGTATAAGTCAGTATTATAACTTGGACAGGAACTAATTCATCCGTCAATCCATATGCATGTAAATTTGTGTCAATTACATGTGTCCAAGGGAAACATCAGCTTATACGAAGGATGAGACTTCTGCATGTTTAAAGACTACCCGTTACTGAGACTGAGAAAAATCAGACATACACGCAGACCTCCTGCATTATTTAACTTCTTGTCCATAAACAGTACTCTAGAAATTCAAAACAAGCCAACCAACTTGTTTAATTTTTGAAAAGTCTAACACTGTGCAAGTTCCAATATTACTGGGGAAAGCCCCAGCTTCTCAATACATTTCCTATTTGTTTCAGTGTGGCAGCTACTACACTTCAGAAACTCGTCAGCTTTCAAAGAGGATTGAACTGAGAATAGAAGCCCCTTAATGCAAGACTACTGTAGAAGACTCCTATTAAAATTGATTATTATTCAGGCAATATCAATTTCATTATCCCTGATCGATTCCTAGCAATGATCCTTAGTAGCCTTCAGTTACGAACACTGTATGAACAGTAACTTAATACTGCACAACAAATTGCAGTCCTGCTGCTCCCAGTAAATTTGGTAACAGTCTGACTTATTAGCAGGCTTCTAGTAAATAGCTGTCATAGGTGCTGACTGTAGGGAACTGGATGTCAAAGCACCACCAAAGAGGGCTGAGAAAACTCTTTCCCCTCGAGGCTTTGTTAATTTGATTTATGTGTACAGGCAGGAAACTAATTGCTAATTGTTGCAGAGCATACCATGGAATTACAGCACTCTAACGCCGTATCTCAAGAGTACCAATAGACTTCAGTTTTACACTCTGCTGATGAGAGATGCATCCTAAACAGGAATTTGCGAGTGTTTGGTGCTTAAGAAATTTTACAAGAGAACTCTTTGCAATGCCCTGTGCCACCATCTCCTCAGAGAAAACAGCCACCCTCTGAGCACGCTGTATTGCTGAGAAGTTGAGAGCCAATACAGTTAACTCAGCAGGAGCAAACTCTTGCTAGTTGTTCAGGTAATTAGTAGATAGTCGGCGTATCTAGTGCCACTAATTAAATTGTTAAGGGGTTTTGTTCTCGAAGGTTTGTTTTTCAGTATCTTCATAGGTACGTGCCTAGGACCACTAGCCAAAATTGCTGATTCTCCTTGTGTTGAGTTGCAAGGACTGGACAGTGAAGGACAACTTTGTCCAATTTCTGTATCCTCTGGCATTTCCGCATTGGAAGCAATTGGCCGAAAATGAAAACTGGTTGTCATGTCAGCAGGCCATGTGCTTTTTTCCCCTCAGATTCTTTCTGTTAGAAGAAATATAGAAGGTTTGGTTACATCTATAAAACTGATAGATGGCAACGTAAATAAGTCTGTTGCCTCTAAATACTGCCTTTCAGCCAGCATTAACGTCAGAATCGCTCAGAAATGTCTAGTTAAATATTTCTCTTTTTCAGGTAAAGTCAAGTACAGGGCCTACCGCTCACCAAAAGTTTTTTAGAAGGTATGAATTTTAAAAGTCCATACTTGTTTCACCATCTGTTCCAGCCTGTCATGCTGAAACAGAAACAATCCCCTGAAAATTTAAGCCTTTTGAACAGCCCCAGGCAAAGGGGAGAGCGAGATGTCCTGGGGTAGCCCAGCAAACAGGAAGATTCAAGGTATCATCAGTCCCTCCCTGATCCCTCCGTTACCCCAAGCAGGCGCGAGCAAGGTATGCCAGACCTTTAAAAAGCAAATTACTCTCTCCTCTATGCTGACACAGCTCGTTTCATCATCTATTAAGAAAAGTAGTACTTGTCACCATTCAGAATTGCTGTTCTAATTGGGACTAAATTGCCCCAGACTTTTCAGCAGTCATGGTAAAGAGGTAGATAGGTAATGGCCATGGAAATTGGTTCTCTCTCTAAACCCGAACCACAGTTCTGCTACAATGAGTTTGAGGCAATTACCGCAAGGTAATCTTTAATTTTAAAGTAAGTAGGATTACACAATCCAAAAATAAGTGATCAGAGCAAAATTCATTTATACTCTGGAGCTTGTCAAAAACTAGCGTTACTTTTTCTTAGAAAATGCGACGCCCTGTACCAACACAGAGATGTCACGTAGGAAAGCACTGCAATGGGAGAAGATCAGGTGCCAGGTCCTGTTCCACCTACTGCAGAACAGGACTGTGACCCTCAGTTCCCTACGTCCTGTGTAACCTCTGGGCAGTACTGAGCTGTCCCCCATCTTCCCCTCTCAAATTGCCACCCTGAGCCTAGGAATGTTGCACTGAAACAGACACTGTACCACAAAAACTGGCAGATTTAAGGCGGGGGGGAGATCATCTTCAAAAATTCCCAATTAGCTTATCTATACATTTTGCTTTTCCACAAAATACACCTCCTGGAATGATACGTTTATAAGAAAATACTCAAAAGCCTCATTCTCAGTTTTCACACTGATGACATATGATGTCCACGCAGGACATCACATAAACCACACAAATCCTCCTGCTTCTCTTCTTTTCAGAGAAGGTCTCAGAGGTTTGGAAATCTCTCTTTTACTTTCTTACATCTCAAAGACAAACTAAAATACATTTTTTGTCTTTAAAGAGTTTCTGAACTGGTAAGTTGGCCCAACTGTGATTTTTCTATTTTCCCTAGCACAGAACTGTATGTTGGTTTTCACAAAGGAGCAGTAAGACAGAAGCCATTCTTGTGGGCTGTGACAGATAAGGAAATTTATCAAGGGACTCTACTTATTATGCTGATGTGGCATAATAGAGCTTATTGGATCTAATTCATTATCACAGCAGTGTATTGCTTAGAAAAAATATTTTAAGGCAACGCTGTGTACTTTGTTTACAAAGGACACAGCTATAATACAAAAATCAGACTTTACTGTAAATGATTTCCCAAATCGAACATCTAAAAATCAATTTATTTTTATGGTTACCATTTAAAAAATAATCAACCAAGAGAAAAAATGTTCTTGGTGAACCACACAGTGGACTCGAAACATGAAACACGTCCCCTTCAGCGTTAAGGAAACCATAAGCCAAGACATTTTTCAAAAAGGAAGAGGAATTTTATAAGCATATGCTGTAACTGACCCTAACAGTAACAAACTTACACCTCCTTGTCAAGCATTGTATCAATATAATGCTTCCTTCTTTCATCTACAGAAAAACAAATGAAAGAGCTATATTTGGCAACTTATTAAAAAAAAAAAAGGGGGGGGGGTAGCAAATAGAATGAAACCAAAGAAAACTATAAACCAGACAAGCCTTTCTATTAACACCTCTGAAGTACAGATATCACTTCTTTTTCGGTTAAAAAAGAAAAAAAAAATCATATTTGACATAAGTGGGTATCTGGAGCCTAAATTTATCAAGTCACTGTTCCACAGATACCGCTCAGGTCACACAGGGCATCTTTCTTCCACAAAAGACACCTCCTCATGTTCTCAGAGCCATTCTTCCCTGGGGAGCTACCAGGAGGATAAGTGGGAACTTTCACTAGTTTGCCATTACTCTTACCTCCTTTCAAAAGGGGCTTTGTACTTATAAATACACATTCAAAATTATCATGTGAATAAAGAGAATCCCAAGTGATTACACAGAGTGTGGGAATGAAATAAATCTAGAGAGCTCGCTTAGCTCCCGGTTACCCAGGAACATGCCAACATCCATTTCTGACGATGTAGTAGGAAGGACTTCATACTCAGTCTAAATACATTTAATACTCGCATATACTTTAATACTTTTATGGCAATACAATAGATATCAGACTGATATACAGGAAGGAAGAGGATGACTTCCCACTGAGATTTGCTTTTTGCAATGCATTTTTCAACTGCTGGCATGACAAAACCCCCAGAATTTTCTTGTGTACAGGGGACACAAAGACAACCGCTCAGATCACAAGCGAGCAGTGGTCTAGGCCAGCAGACTGCTACCATCAGCCACGTAGATGTCAGTACGTAGCTATTAATTAACAGTAGCTGTTAACAGCAGTAGGGACAAAATGGGTCTTTCCTAAGCGAAGCAGTCACCGGAGCCCTCCTTTCTCTCGTGATACCCTTCCTTTAGAAGGAGAGGCTCTGCTCCTGCCATAATTTCTCATTCCTGGGACAGTAAAGGCAATTTTGCCAAGCAGCAGCCTGTAAATTTAATTCAGTCCAAATCTCCAGAACTGAAATTTTCCAAGAAGTTCTAGGCTCTCTTTGCTCGTCAGGTCTGTGTTTTGCAGGCTTTACCCGATAAAAAGGTTTGAAGCTCCAAGGTTTTAGCAGTACTGATTATAACCGATCAGGGACAAGAAACACTTGGGTATGGAAGTATCTCAGTTCACTTTCAGAAAAAACAAGTAAACTCCTTTTCTCACTGCGTAGGCACTTTTGTTTCTTTGGCCATGACCGCGTAGGAGAGCTGCTGCTGCTGCCTACTCTCCCAAAGCCCTTTGAAGAATTAAGCTTAAGTTATGGATGGCATCAGGCACCAGTGACAAATCAATTCTTGCTCGAGATGGATTTGGGAGATTCTGCAGGCGATATTGCCAGCTGGAAGAAGGAACAGATATGCCTCCAAAGGACAGTTAGTTACAACTAGATGTATTACGAAGGGATTTAAACCTCCCTATTGCTCGAGGGGGGAAAAAAAAAAATGATAGCGAAGAAAGCGTTTGAGTCAGAATATACAGGATGAAAAGCAGAGTTGAAATGTAGGAGCTGCTCTATAGACTGGATGAAGAGCAAAGCAAAGACTCTTCCGTCTGTGGCCCCCAACCCAGTCTTAATCATGGAAAAATGTATCCGAGAGGACTGTGAATCTGACAGTAACCAGGATGTACGACTGTTGAAAGGAATTACGAGTAAAGCAGAGTAAGGCTATAAGAATTTTAAAAGTAGTGTTTGAGAGAATTAACTAATCTGACAAAAAAGGTATAGCTAGAGTTATCATTGACATCAACACAACTGTCCTTTTTTCTTTACCCTTATTATTCGACATGAATCTTTATCAGCTTGATTTACAAAAGTCAACGCCAAAATTACAACTTACTAAAAAAAATATCATAGCCCCACAATTTCCAAACAAATTAGGATTGTTTCATTTGTATCTGGTTTTGGAGCAACAAAATTAAAATAATTTCATATAAAATAAAAATACCACCTTTTGTATTTCCCCTGTTGAAATGCTCGGCACTGTTAAACTTGCAACACAAAATATTTTCTTTAAGAAAAAAATGCCAAACTGGATAGCAGTAGTTATTATGATCTTAGGGGTCTTTGACGAGAATTTTTCTACTATTTTCTGCGCTTTCATTGCCTTGTCCCTTTAGATTTCATTAATAACATTCAACTCAAACCTTAACTGAAAACACTCACCAAAGTTCAGTTTGCACAAAACTCAAATGTTTACCCTTCTAAAATATAAAAGCTTAGCAACATATATGATGACCAAAATCTTGGCAGCTAGCGACAGTAACCTTGAAGTCAGTGACAACGCTCCCTCTAACTCCAGACCAGGGCATCTCAGATTTTTTCCCTTGTCTTCTTCCTGAAGGTAGGGCAAGAAAAAAATTACCCAGGAGGCAGAGGGGACACTACACAGCACAAATGGCACACCCATCTTTAATTTGGGGAAGGAGAAGAAAAAAACAAACAAACAAACAGAAACAAAACAAATAATCAATCCACTCATTATAAACACAAATCTGCTGCAAATAATTCAATTATGTGGTAATGACCATTAGATAGCTAACCTGCATCTGGTAGATGCACAGCAACAGGATAAAGATACACTTCTTTAGCAACCCCCTTTTTACACACAGCAAGAAGGAAAAACCAGCTGAATTTTCAAAAGCACTTAAGTGGTATCAGAAATCTGAATCCCATTTTAAGAAGTAGCTTTAAAAAGTCAGTTTTCATTGAAAATTGGGCTCGTTGACTTTTGAGAATTCAACAGAGTGCTTAGCAAAATCGTTGGGTGTTTCTGTGTTTTTGAAAGTCTGCCTCTTATGACCTTAAGCATTTATTATAAACTTTAGAGACTTCCACATCTAAACGCATTCATCACTTTTGAAAACAGGACTTTTCCTATTCTAACGATTATATTTCGCAGCTGCAGACACATTCCTCAGGGAGCAAGATCGCGGACTCAAAGCACAGATGACTACTCTCCAGCTATGCCCGCTTGACACACTCTCTCTAAAAGGGCTCCGAAAACTCAGTCGTGCCATGGAGTCTCAACCTAGCTGTCCCAGGAGATAGCCTACTTTCAGCCTACAAATTTTACCAGGTTTGTCCACCTGTGTTGCCCTAGTAAGTTCTGCTGGTTACAAATATAATTTTAAACAGCACCCAAGGTATTCTGTATCTCGACTTCAATTTGGTCTCTTTTGGATGTGGGATTTATCCCCTTCTCATATTCACCCTGAAGGCTTGTGGGAGCCAAGTTACACCAAACATGAACTAAAACCTTTTCATATATCTTCCAAAAGAAAACCAAAAAGAAGTCATATTCATGGCACAAAGAGATATACTACTACTAGATTCCTATCAGCTCAGTGATGTTTGCAGAATTATGTCTGGTTTTACCAGTTCTGACTCTGCTCGTACTATGGAACAGGTTGCTTCTCTGAGCAAAGTTAGTTTTCACACTCCAAAAATACTAGATTTACTGATTGAATACTATTAACCATATTTATCCTAATTTTTGTCAGCATGTAAAATGCGTTGTGCACAGTAAGGAAAAGTCTTCGTTTTTTTTGTGGTGACTCCCTTCTCCCTTTTCAGGCACCTCGGACAACTTAAGTCCTCTTGAAACCTCTGAAACGTCAGGAGTAAAATGATTTCTACTTTTTATCATCAACACTGTAAGCACTTCCCTATGGGGGTGAGGGGAGATGTTCAAAAAGGCTTACAGAGATAATCTTTACTTAGGCTGTATCATTAATGAGGCAACTTGACCAAGGCCAGTAATTACAGCCGTGCTAAATTACACTGAATTTCTGTAGCATTGACATTTCATGGGAAGCAAGGTGCAAAGTTGAAGGAATGCAAGCCAGCACAATTACTTTTCTTACCTAATCGTTTCTAGTATGTCTGCTGGGAAAAATACTTAACACAGACCTGGCTGATGTAGACGGCCAGTATGGGATTGACGGAAGAGCGACACACAAGCTCTCACCAAGAGCCTCCAGTGGAGAAGCTGGACAGGAACACCTGCATCCCCCATTTCAGCAACCCGAGCAGACAAACTGCTGTTGTCCTACATGATTCTCCATTCCTAACACAGATAGGTAGAGAGGCTTCATTCAACTCGCACAGAGTCTGGTCCAAATCCCAACAAAACCAACACAAGTTCCCCGGTGCACTCCTGCAACCTCTTCAGAAGCCCAGAGGGTCCCAATCCTCAAAGCTTCATCTGACCACAGCAGATTTCATCCCAATAGGAATCTCCCACTCCAGACCTCCAAGCACACTAAGGTGATGTCTGCTTGGGCGATATGATTGGCACTGCTCTGTCTTTTTTACATATTTTTTTTTCCTCCTAAGTCCTTCATCAGGACTGTTAGCAAAATCCCTTACCATTACTGAGTCTGATCGAAGCAGTAAGCTAAGAAAATTAAATTAATGTCATTCTCAGTAACATTTAGAAATTGCAAGCTAAGCAGCTGCCACTTATTCCTAGTAACTCAAAGTACATTATATTGAAAGAAGTCTTACAATAACATATATCGATTTTGTCAGGTTTGAGCCTTTCCTTTCCCAAGCAACATATGTTGCGTGCTCTATATTTGTGGGGCTACATATACGCAGGTTTCATTGCAGTAACTCTGACTCTTGCCAAACAGATGTTGAGGGAAAGCAACTTAACACAACATGGGATAAAGACTGTCTCAGATCAAAATGTTGGGTGAAGAAAAATCTTTTGGATAATGTGGTACACTAAAAGCATTGGTTATATATTTATATACAGAATCGATAGGTAGCTGAATTAATGCTTGACCACATTTGTTGAAAACATGCCATTACGTAGAAAAAAATTACCAAATGCTAAGAAATATGTTAGTTAAAGGATAGTGACTACGTAAGTTTAAGTTCCAAAGTATTCATATAAACCATTTTACCTAAAGTCCAGATTCTCACTAATAACCTAATAGCTAGCTGAAATTGTTTGAAAAGTGAAGAAGAGTTTGAAAAGGAAGGGTTTTAAACACCCTTTGAAATAACAAAATGGCAAGCAATTCCCAGTCCCCAAACACAAAGTATTGGAGTATTATCCTGAGACTGACAGACTTCTCTGCAATTTGCTGTGATTTGTGTAATATCCAATCAGTAGGGCTTAGCTTACTGCAATACTTTGTTCATGACTAAGCCTAATGACAGAATTCTGTTCAATTTACTCTCTGAGAAGACGTTTCTTTTTTACCATTCAGAATCAACATTTTTCACCACCTATACCCTTTCCATTATGAAAATAATTAGATTTGTATAAAGTAGAGACAGTTCATCACATGAAAACTGACATGAAATCCTTCACATCTATGTTTTTCCCTTGACTTTAGTAACAGTGTTGGCTCAAAACATGGTACTAACTGCTTCAGGATTTTAGGCTTGATCTAGCAAATATAATAAAAGACAAATTACGATAGAAGACTTCCATGGTTACTTTCAACGTATTTCTGATCTACGCAAGAACAACTCTTTGGATGACCGTGACAACAGTCTTTTCTAACCTCAGGTATGTTAAGTTCTGCTGCTTCTGAACTGGTACTGATCAAAAAATCTGCAATGCGCTTCCTTTATCATGAAAAAGGAACTTGCAGTTCCAGAAGCCAGAAATAAGCTCATCTCCCCCCTCGTACAGAAATAACTTTCAAAAGTTGGCAGGAAAACCTAGTTTCTTCCACATTCACTGCTACAGAAGAGTGATTATACTCTGATATGAACGTGTTATATAAACTCTCAAAGCAGTGAAAAGATTCCACATGGGAAAAAAAATTAAAATCAAACCCAGTCAGTAGATATTCTACAACATTTTATATTCATAAAACAGGTACTACAGAAAAAAAAAAAAAATCATTTCAGAGGTTAATTCTTCCATCACAAACCCATGCAGACTAAAGGTTTACTTCACTGTATAGATTGAAAAATAAAAGCCAGGATTCACTTATTTGCCAGAGACTACATAGGGATTTCTTAAAGCACCAAATATTACAAAACACCATCTAAAATCTTGCTTTTCAACAATATTATCTGACAATCGACTAGATCTAGGACAGTTGGTCTATTGTCTGTATTTCTATTCACTTTGAATTATCTATATTTTTCAATTCAAACACATTAAAGCTAATATTAATATATTTAGCAATAGAACAGCATTAAAGCAAAAACTATAAGGACTAACACAAATCCACATTGTTAAAAATTACTCTAGTTTCATATATGTTTATGAAGGCTTCCCAAGCATCATGAGAGAACTGAACACGAAGAAAAAGTCAAGGCTTGTAAATAAGATTCCACACAAAAGAAATCACAAGAAGTCTTAACATTGGCTCCTAGCATTTAGACAAAAAGATGTCAAGGTACATACCTGTAAATCTCTTGAATATTTTCAGCTTTGATTTCCTTGAGAATTTCATGGTAGATATGAGGGGTATTTGGTTCTTGAGATGTTGGGGAAGAAGGGCATTTCTTGCGTGCGTAATATCCTATCACAATTCCAAAAATAAATAAAATCAAAGCAGTGCAAAATACTTTCAGTATCTGAAAAAAACTGCAACGGTTGCTCTTTGGTGCCTGTCTTGTATAGTGTGAGACATAGTCAGGGTCTTCCTGAAGGCGCTGGAATCTTCCCTTTGGAGAAGATGAAGGCTGGATGGGCTCGAGATCAAGGTCAGGGCTCTGGGAGTTTCCCAGGTGATGCTGGATCGCACCATCCAGTCGGAAATGGTCAAAGCCAGGCTCCTCCAGCTCTTTTTCCATGTCCCATTCCAGTTCCAGCGCTGTGGCTTGAAGCTCGTCGTTATCAAGGTACGGAGAGTGCCCCTGAGCTCTCTGGTCTGCATTCACTTTGTGATAGGCCATCTTTTTATCTGTTAAAAGAAAATTTAAAAAAACCCTAAGTGTTTGTTTCCTTATGTATACATAAACAATTTATTTATTCTTTGTAAACCTAGGAGAACTAAACATATACGATAAAAAGCAAAAAAGGGGTTCTCAGTATTTCACTCTCCCCGTTTCCATCGTCCTGTCTTCTTTTGTAGGAGATCAGCAGTCCCATGAACACCGTCAGAGGGGAAAGAAGCTATTTAAGGGAATATAATATATTGTAAGTATATGAATATAGGCAATTTACAAGTGCCAATGGCAAAACACAAAAGTTATACTATTATTTTGTCAGTCCCCAAGATAATATTAAAAAAAATTGAGTGAAGGCACAGACTTTCCAAAACAATTATTTATTACCTGAAAGTAATTTTAAAGCTTAAGAACTGTGTGTATCAATTTCATTTCACACACCATACGAAATAACGCTGTTAAAATAAAGTTGAAAAAGTAGAAAAAACATAACTTGGCTGATCTGATTCTAAACACAAGGAAATGATAAGTTAAAAAAGAAATTTCAGGGTGACACTGTACTTACACATCAATAAAAGGCTTCCATTTAGATGGAGCATTCTATTATTTATAGGTATTTTAAATGCATAGTTCCTGAATGACTGATGAATTTACTTAGAAATTGTCCCAGCTGTTTTGCTCCACTTATTTTTCCCATTTTAATGAATCAAAAGCACTGCCAGGTAAGTATTTATATCAAAATCATTCCTTTAATAGCAAGGCATATCTGTGGCACTTCGAGATATTTCTATGGAAGTACGAGCCCTCTAAAGGAAACTCTGACCTCCAGTACAAACATTCAAAGTCAATTTTCAACAAATCATTTTTAACAGACTGCAACAATAGGGTGCCGTTTTCCTCCACACTTTGACAATAGCTGTTCCATCACATAAGCATCTGTAATTTAGGGCTTTTCAAACATCAGACTCACTCATCAATTAGAATAAAATGAAGATAAAGATATTAAACCTCTCACAGTGATGGATATTGGACTGACACCTACAACACTACATTATCCCTCCATTTTTACATTTTAAGGCATTTTCTTTCTCTAAGACTTACCTCCAGATAGCATTATTGAGGCCACATAATAGATGAACCTACTCTAACGGCAAAGTAGAATTTAGCTTTTTGAAGCTCTCTGAAGAGAGCAAACCGTTAGAAAGCATTAATATAATGAAACAGCCCATTGTCCACTAAAAGACTATCTTGCTCTATACAATACCAATTTACAGATCCTAGTTCCTTGTACAGTCATATAAATATCCCTCGCCTGTAAGCGTCAGGCAGTCTAGGAACAGTCAAGAGAGCCCATACTTGAGGTATACGTTTCAAGTGTAGCTATTGTACACTTGGCAAACCAATTCGCCACCTGCAGTCCAAATTCTTCTATATGTAGTGGAAGCAACAGACTTTAGCACGAGCTAAACTAAAGCGCCTTAAATTAGCGTGAAAATCTGCATTATTGATTTAAATAATGGTAACAAATGTTAAGTCTCTAAATTCCAGTTGAGTCAACAAATAGCTTAGCCTGCAAAGCAGTTCTGGCTGAACTTTACAGACTTTCTGTTAGCGCAGCCCTCAGGTTTGTGAAGGTCCCTCTGAACTGCAGCGCTACAATCCAGCAGGTCAACCTCTTCCCCCACGGTCGTGCATCACCTCGAGATATCTCAAGGGAGCATGCTGTCTCCTCATCCAGGTTGTTAAGGAAGATATTTAAATGATGTCAGCCCCAGAACCGATCCCTGGTGCGCTAAGCTTCTTACCAAGCACCAACTGGACATCAAGCGATTTATTAATATTCTCTGGAAATTTGAGCTAACTAATTTTCAAACTGTTTATCTGCCCTTTCACTCTATCTCCTCCTGTTGGTGGAGGGATTAATTTGCAAACCACCAATGACAGAGGTCACTACTAGATAATAACAGCTGCCCAACAACCTCATCTTTCCGACTCCATTTCATACCGCTTTTTATTAGAAATTAAAGGCAAGTGTTTTGTCCTTTAAAAGCAAAACAAATCACTACTGTGTTCCATAAACACCTAATTTTGACTCTAGAATTACTACAGTCATTTAACAAACTGCTTTAGCCAAATAAATAAGCCCTTAACAGATTACTACAGTATTACCCATACAACAGGAATTAAGGCAGTTTTTCAGATGCAGTTGCACGGCAAATATTAATCTTGCTGAGTTTATAAACGTTGACCATTGCATATCTGTGGTATTTAAGTTTTCTCTGTATGTAATTTTAATAACTTATGTTATTGTTCAATGGACTGTATTAATAAAGGTTATTTAAATCTACACATAAGCACATAATAAAAATTCCTATGAAATTTCTTCAAATGGTTGTTACCGCAGATGAGTAGCAACCACATTCCACAGCTTAGTATCTCAGCAATTCAATTTTGAGACAAAGCACCAAAACCAGTTACCTCACTCCAGGAAAAAAAAAACCAAACAACTAAACAAACTAAAATAAAAATCAATATTCAATTCAGTTTTATATTTGAGACCAGTCTTTGGAGTATGGGATCTTCTTAGCAAACACGTGTCCTTCACTTTAGTTAGAATGCAAAGAATGCAAGAGTAGCCCCAGTTAACATCTTCGCTGCTTCTACTAATATTGCTAAATTCATTATTTGAGTGTAAGAACACAACACAAGTTACCACGAAGTACCTGAGATTAGGGCCCACGTTGTATTTAACCATGCCAACAGTGATTTTAGAAAGGGGTTCTCAAGGCACAAGTCATTTGTACCAGGTAATCTATATTACCAGTTCCATTTAGTATTTGGCTGGTTAAGGAAGTAGGCGTGACTTAAAGATTACGTATCAAATGCAATTTTAGGTAGGAATTAGAGGGATAAACACTACATGGAGAATAACAAAAAAAATAGACAATAGAAATATGGATAAACTATGAAGTCAAGAAAAAACCACTATGATACTCTAGTTCAGTCTTCTCTGTAACAGACCGTAAAGTGAACACATTTTTGAAAGACACTTTCGAAAACTTCAGGAGATAGAAAATCCATCCCATCTGCCAGCAAGCTGTTTCAACATTTAATTGTTGTTAAATACATGTTTTATTATAAAGATAAAAGAGCAACTGCAAAATGCCAGAAGTCTGAATGTGCACTGAGTGAGCTTTAAAGCCATTCTATAGGGACAGCAAACAGGATCATAAACTCCGCAATACTGGACAGAGGCAAGCTGACGACCAATAAAGTTGATGTGCATTTCTATACTTCCACTTATTTGTGGGGAGAATGTTTATAGAGAGCTATCAGATCAATACTAAATATCCTTTCAATTGACTGTACACAAGAAATCAGGAGAGTCAGCTTTATCGGATCATTATTGCCTTAATGAGCCCATTTCAAAACTATCTACCTGTTCTTTGATCTTAAAAATAACACTTCTGATAGGTACATCTTGTTATGAAACGATCAGAAACTTTTTTTTTATGGTAGCTTTCCTGCTTGAATCCCTTATCAATGAAGCCTTTGAAAACTATATAATAAGGACTACATGAAAGGTGTTGCATCTGCATCACTGCCACTCTCTAATACCTCCACAACAGAAAGGTCAGCTTATACAAACATTTTATGAAACCTACACGGGAAGACCACTATGAATATATAACAGTAAATTCTTTGTGGCTGGTGGTGTAGTTGTTAAATCCAGTTCATAAATAGCTGAGAAGATTAGCAGGCTCATTCACAGAAGGAAGAGTGACAAGTGTTAACATGCTGCCCATAGCAAACGCCTTCTTGGGCCACTTAGTGTTCATTACTGAAAAGGCAGGTTTTACCCAGAAATTGCACTAGAGGCATCCCGGCCTCTTTGTATAGCCATAAAACCAGAAATCCAGGCTTGTTGGCTAATCTCATTTTTAAAGGTTCTTTAATTTTTATTTTCTTCTCGGTATCTTCTATACAGAGTACTTCTGCTTTAAGTCCTTGTAATCTTTTTGTGTCTAGGCAAACCCCCAAAGCAGATATTGTCCCCTGTTTGAAGGGCAAATAGCTGTACTTATCATGGAAATCAACACCCACCACACATACAAGTCTTTAAAGTGTATATGACAACAATTTAGTACTTTGTTAGATGAGATGATGCCAAGTTTCAAGCCTAGACAAACTTCTTCAGGGTTATAAATACCTTGCAAAAGTTCTTTGCAGAAGAGATTATGATGCCTTTGTCAACAGCAACATTACACTACACTGTAATTCAAAGAATAATGTGATATTTCTGTCATCACTTCCTTAATTTTCTGCAGTAATGATTTTTCCCTTCCCTCACGTTTGGGATATAGGCTTGGCAACCAGTTCAGTTACAGTAGGACAATTAAGTTCCTTGTCACTCCGCACAACCATCATATAAAAACAAATGACAAAACTTTCCAGTTGTTCACGTTTCACTAGCTGATTCAAGACAAACACAATCTGGAAGAACGTGCAGTGTTGTAGCAGAAGACAGAACAGAGATATCAGACTTGAGAAAGACGGTATGTAGAACACAGGTAAGGTGAGTCCAACTTGTCTCTTCACATAACGCTAATAAGTACTTTTTGGCATATGCGAGCGATGCAGAATATTTAACTTCTTCAAAATCTCTCACCGATTTTATTATATCACGGACAGCCGTGCGGACCAGGATACTATTAATATTAACACAAAGGATGACTACACGACAAGAACAGGGTCTATAATGCACCTTGATTGATAAGAGTTGCACACGTTGAAGTCCAGTTGGAAGCAAGAGTTAACTTGCCTGTCAAAGCAGTGATGAAATGCATCGGTTGCTTGAGCTAGAATATCCTGGGCCATCCAGGTGTGCGTAGGTACACACATATGTATTTGCCTGCCGCCTTTTCAGAACCTTTGAAGGCCTATGGCTCAGAACGAGAAGAATTGCTAGGAAGCTCCTTCTCACTGAGCAGACAACTATCCCATAAAAATGAGGCAGACCCAGCTGGTCTCTAATACGCTGGGCATGTATTACTAACATAGATCTTTTCCATCCTCAGACACGTTTAGTTTGCAAACACCTATTTGCCTGAAACAAAACTCAGAAATATTTACTGAACTTATAGTAGCTAACAGCATCTGTGATATATGCATAGCCTACCTAGGAGGTTTATTAAAACTGCAGCGTAATCAGATCACTATAAATGACTCTGTTACATAGTCTATGCACTTCTTGTGGTATGTGCTGTGCTGCTGACTTTGCTTTGCTTCCATTTTCAGAACACCTTTTCCCTCCAGTTTGGGTGGGTAACAGCTCAGTTTTCTAGCTGCTCAGTCTTTACCACACTCACTTGCAACAGGTCTCAAACAAGGTGGGAGATGTTCCCCACATCCTGGTTCCTTAGTCCATAAATTAATCACTCATCTTTCCTTTGGGCTCAACACTCAGATCCCACTGTTCTCCTTGGGAAGGGCGTTGGATAGCATTGTAAAGCAAAAAAGTAGATGGAGAAACAGGACTCCCACCGCTAGGAGGTACGCATTGTGTATTTCTTAAACTAGGTATAACGGGAAGAAATGATCTCCTACCCTCTTCGTTCATTTGCACTAGGTCACAGCCCCACCACCTAGCCTGAGCTCCTGTCCCATCCCCATCCCCAGCATACTGGGCCCTGCTCCTCCAGAGCAACGCCGTCCCTCCCCACCGCCATCCCAAAGCCCCTCGCTCCTCCCTTCCCTGCTAATGGAGCTGCCACCCGGCTGCAGCATCTCTTCCTTGGCTTCCCCAGGGAATCACGATAGCTGATGGGGGGGGAAAGCCTACCTGACACCAAGGGTCCCTCAGAAAAAAAGCACTGGAGTTCTTATCCCTGCTTTGGATTTCAGGGACTTGGAGACACGATACAATTACGGCAAACAAAACGCATTCAGAAGGGATGCGGTTGTAAAACCTAAGAATACGTTTCCTGCAAAAGAACTTGTAGCCATGTGTTTCAGCCAGTCCTTGCCATAGTTTGGTTGAAACCGCAGCCACCGCTGGATCCTGGCTGAAGCCAGCTGTTGAGCTCCTCTGCCCCTCACGGCCAGTGGGATTTGGGATGGTCAGCAGCAACCACCTCTTCCTGCGACCAACCCACCCAAAACTGCTCTTTGAACACGTTAATCTTTGCGTTTTTCCATCTCTCCTCATACCAACTGCCTGTATACTAACCTAATATTCAGTTTGCCTGCATATGTATTTTTTCCAAATTCAAGGTTTCATCAATAATATATTTTGCATTACATTTCCCCAGACATTATAATTGCCTCTGAAAGAAATAAAACATAAAGCTTTACCAAGACAAAACCTATTATTGGGGCATTTGCATTTAAGCTTATAGTTGAATTTGATGTGAAATAAAATTATTGTAAGTGGTGTTTAACTTGAAAATGCTGACAGCAATAGCTGCAATAACAGGCCCTAGCAATTCTTAAGAAAGTTAATTTTATATGACTCATTTCTGCTTTGGAAATTTTTACATTGCCAGTCTTTGATTTGGGCACATTTCACTTTGATTCCCCCCCCATCTCTTTTTTTCTTGTTAATTACAGTGAATCACATTTAAATTATTGTAAAAAAATAAGTAATTTTAACTTTAAAAATTTGCAAACTGTACACTTGCAAGCTACTATACTCTAAGAAACTGTGCTAATGGGAGCCTACTATACTTCAAAAGGTGCAAACCAATATTACAAAATACTATGTGATTTCGACCATGTCTTTTTTAAACAAAACCAAACCAAACCAAAAAACCCCAAAAGGTCACTTTTATGGATGAGCTACAAACAGGAATCTGGCCTCATTGTGAACATAGACTCCATTCCGGGTTTTTAACAATCATTGCCAAAATCTAGCAATGAAAATATTAACACATTCTGCTGGGGGCAGGGACAACGGGGGGGACCAACACCCAAAACCCAAACTGATGACTCCGGAGCAGTTGGGATACAAGATTATCTAGCCTTGGTCTAGTCCAAAGATGAGGTGGACATGAGTCAGCCCTGCAATTTCAGTTTAATCCCTGAAGGGATCTACCCCCCTGATAAAAGGCCACAACAGGCAGCAGACCTGCAAGCGTGAGACACGCTCAGGACCCAAGACCAAGTTTCGGTAAAAATGTAGATTGCGGACAATAAGTTGCTTTCATATCTCTTCTACAAGGAAGCCAGCTCTTAAGCAACTTGGAAACTTTAGGACATGTCATCTCCAAGCAGAATGATCTCAGATATATAAATGAGCATACATGAGAGAAGGCAATTTAAAAAGAGATGGTATTTCAAAACTGTTTTTAAAAAGAATAAATTTACAGACAGAGGTTTCCTCTATAAAACCTGCACATATGACTGACCTGTGCACAACTTCTGTTCCCAGAGAAGAGCCAGGGCTCCAGCTGGAGATGGCAAATACTCTCAAAACCCTGGTTCTATGGCTTCTGTTGAAGAAACCAGAACTGACAGAGTTGTGGGGGAGAGCAGAATGGACTTCACCTGCAAACTCCCTGCTACTCCTGGTGATTCGCAAGATCAAATTATCTAGGCTGGTTTTCAGAGCTTAGGATGAATTTCGCAAACTTACCTGGTTACAGAAAACAAATCTTCCTATTATTAGGAATTCACACGGAAATCAGAGATACACATGACATATGAAGCCCTAATGTCTCATGTCAAGAATAATTTTTTGGATAAAACCAGCTTTTAAACGATATATTTAAAATACTGATACACACAAATCAAGTGTTTCTATTGTCACTATCCTGTGGCCTTCTAACTTGCTGTAGAAAAATAGGTCGGTACTTAAAAAAAAATTTAAAAAAAAAAATCATTATTTCAGAGTACATTCTATAGAATTTTTTTTTTTTCATTTCTTGCTCAGTGGGGTTTTATTGAGTTTTATCAATTTCAACAATGACATAGAGCCCTTAAAAATAAAATATTATGGAGCAGAAGATGGCAACATTTACAATTTAGCTTTATTGGAATTTTACTATATTTTGATGGATGACAGCTTTAATGATTCTGTGCATGGTTTATAGCAGAAAACACAGTAAGGCAGTAACATAATTTTCTGCTTTTTTCAACGATCTGTATCCAAAGAATTCAGAAAACAAGCAAGTTTACTTCATAATCACGCCAAATTTATTTTCTGGGTGAACTCTCGAATGTTAAAGCTCAAGTACACAGAGTGATGTTGCCATGGCAACCGCTATTGCAACCCAGGATGGGAACATGTTTATGAAAGCACATTTCTATACCCGTATACACATGCCGAGGCACACCGACGCTCCAGACTCCTGTCAGAAGGCAATCGAGCTATTCACGCGTTATCGGTCCTGATTCGGCTCCTGGCAAGGCAAGGGGACGTTCACTGAAGCCATTAAGCTGCAGCAGCCCCGTGTACGATAGGTACAACGCAAGGTTGTTTCTGCATATTGTGGTCATGAAACCTTCAAGCCATTACTCCTGTTTCTAGGACCTAAACGAGGAAACCTTAATTTGCCGTAAGATGTAATATTAGAAGATTTAGTGTTGCTATAGCTATAGGCGAAGAGTGAAGCAGTAATATGTTTGGTGTCCTTTGACCTTTTTTTAATAAATCTCCACTGAAATAAGCTGTCAAGTTTGAGAAATGTCAGAGTATGGTCATTTGAGTCTGCCTGGAGGTGTAATTTTGCATGGTGTACAATTCCTGTGAATTTATCACATGTTATTTCACACATAGTCAACACAGTGTGACATTCAGCATCCTGAATCTGCCAATATCTACATGCTGAAATGAGTTTATGATTTCTCTTTAAAAGAAAATCCAAGGTGCGTTAGTTCAGGTCAACAGAGGAATCCTCAGTGGATTTCCAGGGATAAAAATCAAAGGAAGCATCCCTTCTTTCTGCCACTTCACCCGCATACATATCTGTCAGGCAGCTCTACCACTCTTGACACCGCCTTTCCACATCAGCCAGCATTGAGTTCATTGTAGAAGTATATTAAATTAAAAACTGATTTGTTCCTTTAGTTGAGTATCACTCGCTCTGCAACACATTTCAGATCTGTGAGGAAGTACGTCTATATGTAAAGCTCTATACAGCAGTAATAGATATGGTTTCAGTAGCTTCCCAGGAGAATTTTACACTTTCATGTCAGCCCTTACGGAATTAGCATCACAAAGAGCAGCCAGATTTGATGCTTCTTCGGCCAAGTCCTACCCAACTGTGACCATAGCCTTGGGAGAAGAGGCACAGCTGCTCAGCCTATGGTTTTACGTTCAGCCTTTGACGGACTCCCACTCATCACTTACAGAAATCTCTCAGCCTTGCCGAGATGTACGAAGATGAGGGTATTACATTAAATAAACTAGAGAAGTCCATCATCCTAAAGACTACCTCAATTCTCAGTTGTCCACCTCAGCCTGCTATAGTTGCTTTTGACACCTACAAGCTGACAGTTAAACTTTTATATATGCAGAATTTATCATAGACTGCTATTAGGCTGAACTCCGAGCAGTTCTTATTAATAGTTCGTCCGTACTAATTTCTTAAGCAATAATTTCTTAAAAAGTAAATATCATACTTCTTAAGCATGAACAGAGCAGCCTTAGGAGCACAATACATACTTCACAATCTAAAATAAACAGATGAGCTGCTTTAGAGGAAAAACTTTGAATAAACCTTCTTGTTCTTTCAGACTAGGCCAGGGTTTGTGCATAGCTATTGGAGCTTAACTTGTTTACGCTGTAGTACTTTTTGATTTAGAGACATTAGCCATTGAAGATAAGCAAAGTGTGCATTACGACAAGAACTAAGAGGACGTATTCAAGAAACATACAGTTTAGTATACTGAGTTAAAGTACTCTATAAACTATATAATTGATGCTTAGGGGCATTTCAGCACTTCCTATCTAAAGCAGGAATTGTGCATGAACAGAAGGACTGACGGTTTGTGCTAATTCAGCTCTATACCATCAGCTAAACGTGTCTCGATGATCTTTTAGGATGCTGGATACCCACATTCAGGCACACATTCTTGTACAAGACAACTAATAATAGCAAATGCCACAGAACAGCAGCTGTGGATGACCAGTCACTGAGCGTACTTTGCTTACCAGCGAACAGAGACTACTACTTCTTCTCTCCAATTTCCTTTAAAAAGCAACATTAATCCAAAATGACTCCAAGCAACAGCTTTGAGAGAAGACTAAGCCCTCTCTTCCCTGCTTTCAGCTATAAAACAGAATGCTATTCACGTCACAGTAGATGTTACAGCTTCTTAAAAAGATGGGATGATACGTCAATTACACTAATTCTCTTAATTCTGGGAAGTTATACTGAAAAGTTGACAATTCGCAGAACCACAGGAATTTTGGCTGGCAGGGACCTCCAGAGGTCACCTGCTCCAACCTCCCACTCGAAGCAGGACTGCTGCCAAGAACAGATCGAGTCACCTCATCCTTAAACTGGACTCATCAAGTATTCAATCAGAGCTAAAGGGCTCAATATGAACACAAAGGTTTGCCATTTCTCTCCTTTTTTTGCTGCTGCTGATACATCTGTTTCTTAGTAAAAATAGCATCCGTATGCAAAAATAAAAAACCATCAAACCTGTAATAGAACCAGTTGTTAAAATTCATACAAACACTCCTGCTTAAAAATAAAAATAGAATAAAATAAAATAAGCCAAAAAAAACCAAAACAGAAAAAAGACAGAAATCGAAAAAGAAATGAAAGTCATAACACACAGACATAGCAGCCATGGCATGAAAAATTCATTTCCATTAATGAGATGTGGTAGTCCCCAGGCCAGCGCCCTTTGTATGTGAACCATGTTAATCAGATTGTATGAGCATTTGCCGGAAACTCCTGGGATAGCAAGCAACTATAACTATATAGCAAGCATAGCAGATTAGCAGCTTGCTAAAAACTGCTTGACTTGTAACCCTTGAAGCACGAGAATGATGCAGATTTCCTGAATCACTGATAAATGAAGCATTTCATTTACATGACTCATATTTGTTGCAGTCTTTGACACAATATGTACATCACCAAAATGTGTACAAAACACCCCTTTTAGCGGCAACTTTATGTAAGAAAGTACAGAATAAACAAACAAACAAATAAGGGCTGTGTCAATTCAGACTTGGTCACACATACATCTTGCACGATCCCTTGCTATTGCTATCCTACATCTCAAAAAAACCCTTCCATAACTTCAGCTGAGTTGGAGCGAGATGAAAACACATGCGTTCCCACCAGGACTCACTGCAGAAGCTCCGCAGGTTTGGATACGGAGAACGGGCCGATTTCTGGAAAGACCAAGCAAGACAGCAGGATCTAGCCTCACCAAGCAAACTTTTCCTTTCTAAGAGGTCCTATTAAATGAACCCCTCATCCTGGAGAACGAAAACCATCAGGATTTAGGCTCTCCTTCTTTCATCTGGTAGCAAGACATTTAATTGCTTCCTAGCTTGGGCTTTATCTGCTGCATTTTCCAAGTGACAAAAACAAATGGAAACTCTTGCTACTCGAGACAACTTTGTTTTCAAAACATTTGAGAGTTTTACGGAAATTTCAAAGTTGTTCAATCTGTAAAGCTTGACTTCATTCCCAAGCTAATTCTTATCTCAGTCACCAATTCGCACTGTTTGAACAGAGTTAGGAACCATTAAGAAACCAGCGTTCTCAAAAAGTAACCCACCAAATGAAGAGAATCGATAAGCTAATTTCCAAAGAACACAATTTCACAATATTCAGGAAAACAGTATCCATAACTGACTCCGAAAAAGACTCCAAGAAACACGCTACTAGTGACTCTGAATAAGATAATCGACTATTAAATTCTGCAAAGTCCTATATGAGTATTTTCAACATTGTACCAATATTTTTTGATCGCAATATGAATTATAGGCCCATTGCCTGCCTTCTTTTCTACCACAATATTTAGGTGTCTCTTTGAAGGAAGACAAGTCTTCATAAAATAAACAAATGTATAAACTGATCATCATTCGCATGCTGCTTCTGTCTTTCTGCAGGCCTCTAGGAAATTGTGTAGATTGCTCTAGCGACTATCAGTATGTCCCTGGTCTCTCCTGCCTTTCTTTCCCTTTTGAAATATCAAACAAACAAAAAGTACAGAAATAGGGATACAGATCCCCAACTCTATGCATAATTTTCTTCAACTTCAAAAATGGTGAACTAATTTTTCAGTTTCCCCAGAAACGTCATTCAAAACTGAATATCCTCTGCTTTATTTTACATGTTTAATTATTCCTCTTAGAAATAAACATTTCCTCACTAAAAATGTGCATTTTGATTAAATTTAGTTTTTTAGTGGGAATATTTCCCTCACAAAACAACTTAATCAGCTTTATTTATACATGACCTAATTTCAAGCTCAGGAAAAAAAAAAAAAAAGAAAGAGTCATCAAAATATGCCCATGAGCTTCCACAGGAAGAGGATCGGGGCATGCAATTTAAAAAAAGCAGAATTGCTTTCTTCATCTCTACTGGTTTTTACAGTGAAATGTCTTCCACTGAGCTTCATACTGCAAAGTTTTTCATGATTTACAGCAAGGAAAGAGAGGCAAATCAGTCTCTAGTGAAAAGTCACCCAAGCTCATAAAAAATTTAAAGTGACTAAATTTATAATTAAGATTAATCAAGAAACGACATTAGAAAACAGTTTGTACATTAACAGAAACTCGAGACTGAAAATTTGAATGCGCTTTTTTCTCCAACAGTGAACACACAGAATTCCCTGTATTTTAGATACACACGCATACCTATAAATTTCTGTATTTATTAAAGATGTTTAGAAACACAGTGAACTATTTTAAGTACGTCTCATGGCTTTTATAATTTATTTATGAACAGGGACATTATTAAAAATAAATGATCTTCAATGGTACTTAAAAGTAATGCTGTTTTGAGACCAAATGTCAGGCAAATGGCATGAAAATGTAAAACTCAGCAAGTCATAAAACACTGTTTTATCACAGAATATTTATACTACCAAAATACAGCCTGAAACAACTAGGTTTATTATAACAACACAAACAAAATCATTACAATTGCATTACATTTCATGTGTAATCGTTACATTACTTAAATACTCATTTTTTCATTCTCTTATAAAAGTATCAAGCTATGACTCTGCTTCATGCAGACACAAAGGCTTTAGCTGCACTGCTATATATTACAAAGGGTACGGTCTGAATATGCGTGACCAAAAGTAATCGGTTCCATTACCCATTTTCATAACTTCGCCAAAAAAATCCCAAATATAACCATTACAAAGTCATGACCAAAACCTACCACATTGAATGTAAAGACAATAACCCCAAAGTGACCATTATGTCACATCTCTATATAAGTAACATGTAAACTCTCCATAAATCTGTTTGCACCTGTAACCCATTTCCATTTTTCCTTTACTTTTAGAACCTGGAAATAATTAAGCCTACAGTTAAACCAATTAAATATTGTGTGCCATTACAAAACCATACTGGATTTTTATCTTCCACTGCTAAACTTAGTCCAAAATAATTGCAGTGAATACTATTATCTACCACAGTTACCATCTGGGACATGAAAGTAAACATTTTAATTATTGCCATTGTAATGTGGGACCCACAAAGACGGGTATTTGGGCTACATATGGAATTTATTTTTATTGATTAATGTCAAAACAGGTGGATGCAACACTTCAAAAGACAGTTGGCTGAACGCCCATAAACTTTGCTACCTAGTGCAGACTACTACAAAGAGCTGGAGAACTGAATTTTATATCCCGGCTGGTTGTTAAGCTGCTGGGTGATCTCAAAAACAAAATCCGGATAAAAGACATTGACCTCCGTTCTAAAGCACTTTTATGTAGCATTGAAGTAGTTATCATTGAAGTAAAGAGATGACTTTCTCATTAGAGATGTAGATTATCAAAAATTCCTAGCAATTTTACTGACTGTATTGAGAACTTTGCATGCAGGGAAAGGAGAATACTTTACTTCAGGCACTTTTATTTGAGTAGATACCTATGAGTATGCACGTCTAGCATTAGGCATCAAAGTTAAAAATGTATTTGTCCTGCAGAGCGATCTCTCAGTAAAGAGCAAAGAAGGACTGCAATCTAATTAAATTAATGAGAATGAGAAAAATAAATATATAGGGGTATGAAATATAGAGAGGGTATTAACTTCAGAGGTTTTTACTACAGCACTGAAAAAAGGTACTTAAATGCCTTTGAACATAGTTTGAATCTGTTTTACCAAGGTCAAAATGACTGCCAAATGAGTAAGAAATTGGAAAAGTTACATAACGTTGGTAGTGAGCAAAAACTTCTTCCAGGCTTATCACAACTTAGACTTCACACAGCTGAATAAAACCAGAATGAACTCTCATTTAATGAACCCTTTAAGACTTCTGGTTTGTGACTAAGGTCTAAGATTATTAATGATTGCACAACAGTCTATGAAATTCCTAGCCTACATGTGTTTGAGAGAATCGCTGCTTCTTTTCGACACATAATGAACTCCTCTGGACTGCTGAGGCTCCTTAACTCTCGCCAGTATTAAAAGAAATTAGTTTGCTCAGTTTCTCCGAACTATACGCTAGATCCAGCGGAATTGAGCCAGCAATAGTCTTCCATCACACATCACAACTTGCATTACTATCTAATAATTATATTTGTTTTCTGGTTTGTTCCTTTGTTTGTTTAAACTAATAAGCCAATGATCACCAAGACTTCTCACCATTTACTTTCGCTATTTTAATAAAATATAAAGACCGATACTGGACCGAAATGAGATGTAACATAAGATCAAAGCCAGTTTGTTGGCAACAAGCTCTGCATTTTGGAAGCAGTGAGCAGTACAACCCATTCAATTAGCAAGGATCCAGTTGCCTGGTAGTGTAAGCTGGTATTACAGCAATACCCCAATAAACCATAATTCACTCAGTATCAGACCTGGAACCAATGGGTGTTTTCAAAGATCTTCATGACCTGTTATCTACAAACAAGAGCACTCAAATAACCCCTGCCTTTACTGAAGCTGGGGAGGATGCTCTTCTACTACTTTATTAGAGCCAGATTTTATTGTCCCTCTTCCACGCAGATTTCATATCTGTAATTTCTTCTCTACACTGAAATTATACACTGCTTTTTGTTGGACAACTTGCTCAAAGTTTAAGCCTCTGAATATTCTAATCATTTTGAGTGAGATGCCATTACGTCTGAACACAAACGCATACCTGAAGCTTTAAGTATTGAAATCTAAATTCCATTTTTTGGCAGGCCTACTATGAGTATCCAGATCTATTCTGTCATTTTTGAGACTTACTTATGGCATACTGTAGCGCAAGGATTGAGCTGAAATACTTTTAACTTAGAAGATAACGATACAACTATTTAGCTATATACAATAGTGTATGACCTTACTAAGGAAATACATAAAGTTTATCTACAGACATGATCCTGAGTAGTTCTTCATCCCAGAAGGAATATTTTACTATTACACTATAAACATCTCCCCGCCATGTTTTGAAACAAAATAATTAGATTTAGAGAAAATATGCTTAATTATACCCAGAACAATCAAGACTGACTGCTTGGAGGTTGCGAGTTGCTCAGTCCATCTGCTGAGTACGTTCACGGCTTTTTTGGCACTTCCTTGAAGTCATGAAGTGTACACACACACAGAGGTTAGAAACGTTTCAAAACCATGTAAGCAGATGGTGATACAGCAGGTAATAATTTAATTACATAACTCCTAGAACATGTTTCCCAAAAAAAAAAAAAAAAAAAAAAAGGAGGGAAGGGAATAAACAATGTCCAGTCTGATCTTTTAATTGCAGCGTAATAGCTTTTGTTGAATTGGCGATGATTTTCCACCCATCTATTCTGCAGTTAGAAACAGTAATAAACAAGAAGTTCTATACCATGGTTTATTCCCAACGCAACACTTAACATAAAAAAAAAAGTTAGCAACATAAACTGCAAGTTTCTTAAGACAAGAAAATAACTATAATTATGTAACACTGAACAAGATTTATCATTAGTTTTGCAGGTACAAAGAGGTCAGAAAGATGTACGCACAACATCTGCTCTTGCATCAGCACAGAACATTGATACTGCTAAAGCGTGAAAGCAATGAAGAAAAGTTAGTCTTATTAATTCTTCATTTTATGCAGAAGCACAGAATCGCATGGAAGTGGAGAAGCATGATACAGACAAGATATCAGAGGTAAACCAGAAACTGAACGATTTTAATGAAAATGAGAAGGGGGGTAGGGGGGAAAGTAAGATTGTGTGGTCTACTTAACATACCACATATGCCAATGAAGGCTGAAGGAGCAAAAAAGGATCTCTCCTGAATGCCATTGTAGCAACTTCGGTGTTTTAGAAAAGGAACTGCTGCCTCCGAAATAGTCGAAGATGCTGAGATAAATACTAAAGTACATAAGGTTTGATTGGCAGTCTGCTAAGTCAGTGGGAGTCATCTTAACCTAAGGAATTTGGAATTATATCACAGATGTATCACCCTTTGCATTATGTGCAGAAATTGAAGCATAAATGCCTAGCGAAGTAAACGCAAATGTATTGGAATAATCAGGGAACTGTCACTATGAGACTCAGTACATCCCAGTCGCTGCTGGCTTTATGGTACGTCTTCTAGTGAGACATTAAGATACAGGCAAAAAAAGGAGGGGTTGGGTGTAGGGTGGAATTAATGGTTGTGAAACGTTTATCCTACAATAATACAAGTGTACACATAATATTTCAATTTTTTCATAGAACAGTATATATTTTGTCTTTATGTAAAGGTCAAATAGCTTGAAGGGTCACTATATCTGAGTCACAAAGTATAAGTAGTAATTCATATATATATGTATATAGACATATATAAAAGAAACATTATAAAAATCACTAGTTGAATCTATTGGGTTATTTTAATTCTGACTACAAATGCCGTAATTGTTTGCCTCATTTGAATTAAAAAATCTAATCTTACGATTTAAGCAGCTCACAATGCAAACTTTCATTGTATTATTTTTTGATTAGTTCCATTTCTCAGCAAACTCCAATACAGCAATGGATTGTGGAAGTTTGGTTCTGGATTTTATGACACTATAAAATAGCATATGAAACATTTATTATTTAATGTTCAATTTCACAAAGAAGATAACCTCTCTCCAAATTGTACACCCAATCAGTTCAGACTTGGGACTGGCTTTTCTGTTTGAATGCACAGGAGAAGAAATACAGCAGCACAGCTGATTGGAGTGTCACCTTGTCTTTGCAATATACTTATTTTTTTCCTAGTTTTCATTGGCTAAGTAAATGGCATAAAAGAAGCGAGGTGAAGTATTTACAACTGTTTGCTTTAATTTTATTTTTTGATTCTTACAATTTATTTCCCTATAAGTTAACAAAACAGAACAGAAACATCACAAAAAGTCACTTTGATGTAGAAGATCCCCAGCATTATTCCAAGCAGGTTTATGACTTGTACCTTGAAATGCTAGGTAAACCAAAAAAATATATTAAAATAGACCTAATAATGAAAACAATATATAAATACGATATAATTCTGTGCTGTGCTTGTCAACGGAAAAGGAAGTGCAAATCAAATTTTAATACATATGACATACTAGTTCAAAGTGTAATGGTGCATTTACCATATAAGACAATCAGGATTTTGTTTTTTAAATTGAATGCTGTTTAATGAACCTTTAACTTACCTTTAAGTCTGCCTACAACAGAGTGTTGTGAAAAGACAAAGTCTGAATTCAGAGTCTAATTAGAATCCTCTGCATGTCCTACTGCATCTATGCTGTTGTTGTTTGGGGGTTTTTTGGGCGGTTTTGGTTTTTTTTAGGAATGGCTGATATTTTGTACATAAATTATTCACTTAAGTATACACAAATATATATGCGCACAACTGTATATGTGCATGAATATTCTATAGCCATATAACAGAATAAATGCAAATTATTATCTGGTATTTACTTACAAAACTACCCTACTGCTGAACTATTTTTGTGGCAACAAATACCATATTCAAACATAAAAGTGACAGCAATAACTGTCAGGTTTAAATATTTAGTGCCAGAGTATTAGGTTTCTGACTATTAAAATGACCCTAAACAGTCTTAAAGCTGCTGCGACTGGGCAGCTGAGGAACAGGATAAGGAAAGCACTTGCTAGCACAAAGCCAGCAGAGCCAGCTGATGAACAACCTACTTCTGCCCTCCAGAAAAAAAAAAACCTGAAATACCAGAGTCCTGCACAAAGGAGATGTCTACACTTAGAGGAATATAAAGACAGGCGTGGTAGATGCAGGTAGCTCCTAGGACACAGCCGTCTCGGAGCGGTGTGAACGCGAAGGGCAGCAGGAGCTCAGGGCACCCTCGCTACCTGGGCTGTAACCGCAGCCCCCGGGCCCCCGCGCCCCAGGCTGGAGGCCAAAATGAGTTAGCTTGCCTCGGAAAGGGAGCGGACAGTCAACCAAGAGCCAGCTCATCTATCTCGTCCACCTTCAGCAGCGACAGATCTAAAACAAACGAAAGTGCTACTGTTTCAGCCGCCGATGTTTTCTGATTAATTTTACCATCCGAAAGTTATTTCATGATGGTGAATAGTGGTAAGCAGGAACAAGAAAGCCCAGAGGTACAACTCTATCGGTGAATGAAATGGTAATGAAGTGGTAATGCTACCCCTAAACAAATAAAAAAACCCCCAAAAAACCTAAAAGCAAATCCTGTCACCCCAAGGTGTAAAGCTTTTCTCTAACGCACCCATAGACTGTTGCTAGATGACAAATGCTATTATTCAGCCTTCCAGTTTTATCTCTCTCCCCCTAGCTGCAATAATCCGATGGGCCAGTATCCTGACAAACGAGATACTTGACATACCCTGATTGAGCCCATCACCGCAGCGTCAGTCACCCCCTGGGAAGGAAAGATGGCAGTGACCGGTAAGTCGAAGGAGCAGACGATACAACAGCACGGTAATCACCGCATTCCCACTCTGGGGTTGTTAGATGCCGAGTCATCGTTACAGGTGAACACCAGCTGTATTGACACTGGAGTAACTGATGTAGCAGATTCTACCGTAACCCTCAGATTTCACGCACCCGATGAAATAGCATTGCCAAGGCTTCAAAAACTATTTTGATAAAGCACTTAGGACCTATGACTTTATTTCTCATGGTTAAATAACAAGGAAGGCCAAGATTACAATGGAAGCCATGTAGGAGAGGACTAGAAAATTTGACTGTTTGAGACAGGTAATAACTGCTTTGCTTTAAAATAAAATAGAACATTTAGGGAAAAAAAAAATGTGAAAAGATGAAAATACTAAACAAGCTTCTTGGGGGGGGGGGGGGGGGGGGGGGATCATAAGTACTATTTTTTTTTTTAAGCTCCCCAGAATGCTAAAGACCCCTAACAAAGTATAACAGGCCAGACCCAGGGCTGACACAGCTCCCCTTAGCTCAACCCGTGCATGCCAGAGAAGAGCCTGGCTCAGTATCTGACACCAACAGCGACTACAATCCCAAACTCTAATTGGATTTTAAATGATGCCAGGTTGATCGATGCGTCCCTCCTGATTTACTATATACTTTTTTTGGCTCAGTGAAGAGAAGTTAAACATGCAGAAGAGCATAATGTGTCAACTAGGAGATTAGTTTTACAATCTATACGTTGAAGTGAATAAATTGTACTTTCATTAACAGAAGTAGGCCATACGCCGAAAAAGTCATTGGATTCGCTTCACTGGTGAACTAGAGCAACAATATACGATTAGAAAGCCTCAGCAGTTCAAAAGTCTTTAAAGGCAGGTCCAGTGGTTATACAATTAATTTTTAATGATATTGTTCCATCTGGGAGATTCACTTGAAGTGCCAAATGGGCTCCCTGAGCTAAAGTATTATCTTTAACAAACTCGACACATCTACAATGTACCTAGTACCTGTTTAAAATATTATTAAAAGGTTTATGGGACTAAGTTATCATTATTTGTGCTTATTCCTTCTCCAGCACTTTTTAAGGTCCTGCAGGACATCCATAGTAGGAGACATTTGGAGCTAATAGATTTTTACTGGGCAATTTGGAAGGCCTGAAAGTTTACCATTAGCAATTATCATATAAAATCATTAGGAAAAATTAAGTTTTTTATTCCAATTGGATTACATGATGACCCCTTGTTGGGGGGGGGGGGGGGTGTCAAGGTTTCCGATTTCAGAAATCAAAAGCAATCAGTATCAAAAAATCATATCAAAAGTAATCCCCATAAGACTGACCTTTTTGTAAGTTTTCAATTTTAAGATTTAAAGGGGGCTTAGAAAGTAAATTCCTTTCTCTCAGAATTCTCACTAAATATTGCCAGTAATGTTTCTTTTCCCCTTTCAAGTAACACCAGACTCAAAACAGCTGCTGTTAAACACAGGATCCAACTTCCAAATTTTAAGCACAAAGAAAATAAAATAATATTTCCCTCTTTGTCTCAGAAATGTTAATATATGTTACATTTTTTCAAATTTCAGCACAATCATTTGTTCAGTTACCCAAGGACAGTAACAATGCTGAGATTTTATACAGGGATTCAGGGATAAGTCAGAATGGTATCTTAGTGTATAAATATTTTAAGTATTTAAAAACTTACGGCTTTTGTACAATTACAACAAAAAAAAAAAAATTACTGTAACATCGCTCCGTGAAAATGTTTTTTGAACAGGAAGCTTCTATTCTGAAAATGCTTTTGTCTCCAGTGAAATGTCAGCATTTCTTCAATTTTGTTAAAAAAAATATATATACATGAAGCTACTAAGCTGTATTTTGCTATTATATTTCTACTCCATTTGGACTTATATCACAGCAGCGAGGTTGAAAAAGCAATCAGGCATACCTCTGGTTCATATTCCGAGTAGCAGGATCTTTTTCTATGACTATAGGCCTCATGACATGAAAGCAAAAAGAACAATTGCTGAAAACCAGCACTGTTATCAGGTTAAGAACCCAGCAGAATAGAAAGCTTACAGCTAATAAATGTTTTGGTAGTTAAAAAAAACCAAAACCAACAACAAGAACCTTCGTTTCTAAAACTGAAACATATTTATGGAAGCATAGAAGTCTACTTCCTTGACCCAAAGCACACTGTATGACTCTTAGTAAATGGAGCAGCTCCAAGAAAGAAGATGGGGAAGAGACCAAGCTGATTCAGTGAGTACTTAGTAAGGACTATCTGATTAAGAACAAGAATTTTGAAGCTGGGGCGTCTCCTCAAAAAAATACGTTGGGAATTTAATACAAAAAAATACTAGCAGATAGTAGTCCTAGTATTCAAATCAAATCCATGTATCTAACCCAGATGTGGCCTCATATTCTCCTTTTAAATAATTATTGCTCCAGCACAGTGGCTTTCTGTTCCTGTGACAGACAACCTTGCGCAAAGCTCACGGGGCAATTTTTGTCCACTTTTCTTTCTTCCTTAAAAGCCACTGGAAAGCAGTTGATACCCATTATTATATCAGGTTTTTTTCCGTTATAAAATATGTAAATGCTTACCAAATCTACATTTTAGAACAGATGTACATTTTACAGTCAGCAAACAGAAGTTTTTCACGGGCAAAATGACACCTGTGCCATTTATGAAGAAAAACTTCTTGCATAGCTGAATGGAAATAACACGAATACTTCCAATTTTGTGTTACTTCTACTTCATCAAAAAGCATTAAGAATTAAAGTAGAGATTCACAGTACCAAAGACAGAATAAAGGACTGAAAGATGATTACTCTAAAGGTCACATTATCTTAACAAAGTGCCACTTTCTGACAGTGTGACATTGATACAGAAGTAATATACTCCATTTACCAGAAACTGCTCTATGAGATCCATGCCCTCTGTACACCAAACAAAGATATTAGTGATTTTCTTCAAAGGTCACTCGGCAAGCGTGTTATTTAAAATGAGGCATTCGCCAATGGCAGTAGGTATCTAAGAAACATCTGATCCGGGTCCTGAAGCGATTCTTTAAAATGCCACCAAAACTGAAACAACCTCTCCCCAGACTGCGCTTTTTTTGTGCCACAGGACAAATTCTTGATCTCTTGCAGGGCAGCAGGCTATGGCATTTCGGTTACGGATCTGGAATCTGTTATTCTTTCCAGAACGCTTTTATTTGAAGAAACACTATCTCCTTTTAGCAGGCACAAAAAGCAGCAGCATCCGCTTTCCAAGCGCTACTTATGTTATGTGCATTTAAAAAATGGACGTAACGGTGGAAATGAAACATCAGCTACATCCCTGCCTGGCTCCGAATGGTGAAATCCTGTACGTCAGCCTAAAGATAGGCTTGTTACATAAGAGACACCCACTGCTAGTTCATGGCAACTGTTCCCTAACAACAGACCATGACAGCCTATTACTTAATGTGCCACTGAGCTGATGTGACTCAGATAATAACACATGGGGAAATTTAACGCTGCCTGGAACACACTATACTTTCTACAAGAGTCCCTTTTCAAACCCTCACGGCAAAGTAGCTGGTCTGCCAGCTACAAGTGGACCTATATTTAAAGGTTATTAAAAGGGCAAGAATCAAGAGAACAATAAAGATCAGCTCTGCAAAGCTCAATATTAAAAAAAAAAAATATGTGCTGACATTTCTATATAAGATGTGAAAGTCTAACATGGAGATAAAAAAAATGAATAGAAATGCATTCAAAGAACTAGATGCATTTTTTGTGAATAACATGCGTCTTCAGCAGTCATTCACTATTCTGACCTTATCAAGCTTTTCAACTTCTCCAGATCTGTTAGAGCTGTTTAACACCAAACGAACCAGCCAACTGGAGAACTGTGAAAGCAGAGCATCTCAAGGGAACTCGATTACTAATTTGCCAGGAAACCTAATTTTCATGAAAAAAAGCTTATTAAAGCGACACTCCCTTGAATATCTCCTCTCTCTAAGTTTATTGGGATAGTTACATCTGCATTTTACTGACGATGTTTGGGAAAAAGCATTTCAACACAAATATTATTTTGGTGCAATGGTATTAATCACATCTGTATACAAAAAAAAATAACACTACCGTAACACTGTCTTTGTATAACACAAACCACAATTTTCTCGCTGTTCTGTCTTAGACCAAAATTTTACTGGGCTACATTGATCCTTCCGCTTGTAAACTATGAAAGCTGGTGGAGGGGGAAGAAATAAATAAATCTGACAGAGCAGGATTCGTATGCAAGATCTACTAAAGAAAAAACTGGGCTATGCCAGATGTTGTGTGGAAGAACTGTAGGACTGATGGAGAAATTGATCTCCCTCAGTCTGTCTGCTTCTCTCTTGACCTAAGCACAAGCCCATAAAGTTCAGCAATTTCTAGGGAGCCTCAGTTCCCGAGACGATTCAAATCCAAACCCATCTCTTAGAATAGCAATGAACTCCTATATGACAACCCGTAACCTCAGTCTTGCTCCCCACTCATATTCCTTCACACTCACTCCATTTCCACTCCCTTGTTAAAGTCATTCAGCTCTGTGCAGAGCACACGAGTATTCAGGGGGGCAAAAGGGATAAAAAGCAAAAATAATATTTCCCTGCGTCCTTGCAAGTATGCTTCCCCTCGGAGGAATGAGCTTTTGTTTCAAGGGCTGCATACAGATTATGCATTGAGTTGTCACTGGATAAAATTGCAGACTGAAGTACCTAAATGCTACTTGAGGTATCAGCAAACACCTAGCTCGACAGCTTTTGTCGAGCTAGACAACTTTCAGCACCTAGAACTGAAGTCCTTTTTAATGGATTCTGACTACTTATCTCATAAGCCTCAGCTTCATTTTTTTTTTTTTTCAAAACTAAGCTAGTAATACTCACCTATCATTAAAATGAGGAGAACAAATTGATTAGAAGTTGTGAAGTACATTCATTTGAGATAATCAAATAGAACGGAGTAGGCAAATCCAAAAAGTATGTAGACCTCACAGATGAGATACTGATAATATAAACGTATTCCTCTTTAATAAGTAGTACTAATATTGTTTTTCGCCAAATCAACAGGGTACTACTTTTTTCTGGAAAACTTTTACACCTTATTACAGCAATCACTTTTTTAATTTCATGCTTCCCTAACTTTATTACTGTTAATTTTACTCACTTAATTCTGGCTATTTTCTACCATTTACTAGGAAAACAGACAGAACTTCATCATTTTCTGATAAATAGAAGTTTAACAGCTTTGTGAAAAAGGACATCTGGACAGTATGCTTCTTTCCACCATTGCAAGCCCTCTAACATCCTACAATATTCTTTAGCTATTTAAGTAATTCCCATTAAAAATCCTGCAGCCTCAGAGCAGAGGACAAGGCGGAACAAAAGCAGCAGTGCGTGACCCGAGATGCTTAAATGGCTGTGCCCCAAGGAACAGTCCCACCCACGTCAATGAGGTTTTGGATCACATCCGATAGATCTTGAGCTTGTACATTCTCGTGCTTAAGTCTTCTGTCACTGCTGATTGAAATCCAAGCAGTAATTACTTAGTATTAGCCACAGTTGATCAACATCTTGCACTTAATTATCTTCACTGAGAAAATTATTCTTCCCCCCCCAATAACAGTTTTAAGTGAGAAAAGGAGCAACTCGGAATTATTCGAATACTCATGTGATTTTGCAGTCAACTAGTTATTTTAAATGTACACCTAGTAAATGTGAATTCTGTTGTGTTTGGGTTTAAGTTTAGCACTTTCCTTTCCCAAGCCAGCCAAATGCTTTAAGATGTATATTAAAATCTACAACTCCATTCTTAAAGGCATTATATTAGCGAAAAATGATGTATCACACTACTACTTTTTTAGACAGCCAGGTTACAACTAGACAACAAATATTGGAGTCACGCTTTAGAACAAACAAACAAAAAAAGTCCATGTCAGCCAAATACATCGCACTCCTAAATGAAATTCAAAGATGAATGTATTTATGTAAAAATCACAATACCCTTTCCCTTTACTTTTCCCTTATTATTTGCAAAGTGAGGGTACAGAAGAGCTGTAAATCAGTACAATTTCAATAGCCTAATGTAGACAGCTTTCTCATATGTTTTATGCCTAATGGTGGGCTATTCAATGAAAGCCTAATATCTGTAACTGAAGAGATATTTATATTCATAATGTAAAAGAACTGGAGAAAGAGTCTTTAGCATATTGTAGCTTTCAGTCATCTTGGCTTTAACTCCCGAACTAGCGCTGGATTATTAGAAGAAAACAGCTGTATTTCCCTCTTTCATTCTGTATTAGCATGACAGTGGAAATAATACACTAACGAACTTGAAATACGTTACTACACTGTGAGTCCTTACGGCTGGATTGTGGTTTATATGTTAATCTTTTCAATATTTGCAACTCTATTTGATAGTGTTTTCTAAGCTTCTCCAGTAAAAGCGTTTCTCTAAAATAGCCAAACTCACTGTTCGGTATTATCTTGCATTGATTCCCAGTTCTAATTATGAACGATACTCCCCACAAGCAAGACATATTAGAAGTATTTCAAACTAAATGGGTGTAATGAGACATCTTTCCAGTTTCATTTGTTCTTATATAATGAAATGAAAGTTAAATGCCGTAACCACAGCTCTCTGAGGTTGCGCACGCCAGGTTACGCTCGTTGTATTTGTTGTCTCCTTCAGAAATAAACACATTTTAAAACAAAAAAGTCAACTGGTAAAAAAACTGGAGGAGAGTATTTTAAGGTTTATTTCCTTGAAACGGACAATTCCCTAGAAACAAGACGACTTTGTGAAGCTTTAGTTGTGGCTAAAACTGCACCTTTGTGAAAGCACCCTGGCTCAATAATGCCATCCACTGGAGTTGATTATTTAGATTTGCTTTGAGTTCTTACGATATTCAAAAAGAAGCTCAGCCATGTGAGTCAGCGTGTTAGCACAAATCTCTTTGGAGCAACACAGCTGAATTTTTCAAAACCCTTTAAAACATTGTTTTACAGACTGGAAATGTAAAACCCGTTGTGTTCAGCTTGTTTTCACCGAGATGCTTCAAACTTCTCCGCTCTTTTTTCCCCTTTCTTATTAAAAGCACATTTTGCTTTCAGTACCACACCAAAAAGATTTTATGGACTCAACTACCGTGATAGCAACCAACGTGAGCGATTCAAGCGACTGTCTCTGACCGCGGCCAGCTGATAGCCTTCCACCCCGAGGCTGCACCTCCCAGCCAGCGACAGCCACAGCCCTCACTCATCCCCCCGCCACAAGCGTTGCGTGCTGCCTTTCATTTCTGCATCCCATGATGTCATTTTACCGTTCAACCATTTTACCATTATTATACGATTCAACAGCCAGAAGAAAAATCAGGTTTCAAACATTCTCTTGCCTTGTTTTCATACCACATAAATATGTGCATCCTGTCAGAAATGAAGCAAGCCACCAGCCAAGTATAGCTGGCTAATTGATGATAATATTTTAATTTGCTGGAAATGAAAGAAATGGATGCGCAGACAGCTTTACCTAAACCTACTAACTGTGACAGAATGTGAAGGACCCTGTGTCCCTAAAGGCACACCGCTGCATCAGAAACAAGCAGAGCAACAAACATCTTATTAAACAACAAGTGCAGAAAAGCAAAAGGCAGAAGCCTCCGGGGCCGTGTTAATTATCTCAGGGTCGAAGTCGCTCGGAAGGCTGTCTCGCAGACTCCAAGGCAGTCAGATGGCAGTGCCAATGCACTGGAGTCCCCAAGGTCCTGCAGTTATAGCACTGTCATATTTCAAATGACAGGTAATACTTACGAACATGCCGACACTAACCTCCTCAATTATATTCAATGTCAAGGTTTTCGTGCTGAAGGAACTGCTAATTTCCAACATACACACTTGCTGACAAAAGGTACTTTATCAAAGAAAGGAGTTTAGGGTATCTGCTGCAAGAAGATCCTTTCTGACACTCACAGTGGGAATAACATCCTTCACGCAAGCTCTCGAATGATGAAATAAATATTGCCCTTAGTCAAGCATACAAAAATCACAATATACTATATTTGGTTTGCTGACAGACTGTGCCTTTGCACGGAAATCTCACTCTGCTATTAACTGCGGTATGGACGAGCAAATATTCTCTTGATGTTATTTGAATTTCCTCCAAAGAAAAAGGGTGTGGGTGTGGGCTATTGCAACGCCTCAGGTGCTCCAAGAAGCAAGACTAAAATAACAGAGCACCTTCCACCAGACCCCCAAGAGCAGCCATGCGTGCCATGGAGCAATTTAAGTGCAATTATCGAGAAAAAAGTAAGCACTGAATTTAGAGAAAGACGTTTGGACATGCAAACAGGATTCCTTCTTTATTCTCGTATTTGCTCTTTGCAGAACTTAACTGAAAATACAATTAAATGAACTTGATTCAGCAGCTAATATAGAAAAGAGATTAGGTGGCACAGATACAGCTACGGGTGAAGGAACGTGGTCTCATTAGAGCTTTCTATCCGTTCAGGCAGCTTCTCCCACTTGCAGTCATTAATATGAACTGGAGACAGATTCTGCTGTGAGTTGCACCAATTTAAAACCAGAGCAACTCTTATCTGGCCTTCAATTTGCATTAATGGTCAGAGGTGGCACACTGAGATGAAGCACAATGAAGGCACACACCATGCTCGGAAGGAGAAGGAGCATTACACTAGCAAAGAGGCTCTGAATTTAAAGGGACACAGTGCAATGTAAAAGGACACTTGTTTGAAACACAACAAACCTGCTAAAATTAAAAATAACATTTAAAAGCTTTAAAAAAGTCTTTCAGTTATTTGTATTATTCTTAATTTTATTTTCAGTTGTGTTCAAGCAGTTTTAATGTTTCCTTACTATTATTTTTGTTAACATTTACAGTACAGTAAGACAAACATCCAAAAATGCCGTATTCCTACAGAATGTCTGGGTAGCATTTGACATTTTAGCAGTTACTTGTTCAAATGCCCAGATTAAAATAGTATCACATCTCCCCTAGTTTTCCTTCTTGTATTGCAGAAAAACAGGCAAATCTGTTTAATAGGTAAGCAGAAGCATCAACAACCCCATTTGTAATTGACGTAAATAAAAATTGTGGCTATACTAAGTCCTACAGGCTGGTCTTACCATCCACGTTCATACAGCGATTTCCGCACAGCTTTGGGAGGAAAGCTATTATTTTCCTGCATCTCATGATCCAAGAATTCCTTTATAATAATGCCTATATCGCCCCAACCAGAACATGCTGAGGCACTAAAATCACAGAAGAGCTCGTTAGTCCTCCACTTTATTAATTGGGAGTCGAAGGGTTAAAGAAAACACACCAAAACACGAGATTTATACACCTGCACGTGCCTTTCCAACTCTATACAGATGAGAACATTTTCCAATTGATCTGACTGATCCTCTTCAAAAGAGCTGCTGGAGTAATAAACCAATATCTACTTTCATAAAAGGGAATATTTCAGCAACAAGGGTAGCAATTTTTGGCAATATGTCTACAGATCCAGAGCTTGAAATTTTTGCTGACCCAGCAGATGGATTTCATAAAGCACTATGTTCTTGTTAAAGAAAAAAAAAAAACAACAAAAAAAACCAAAACAACAACAAAAAAAACCAAACCACCACAACCAAACACACCAAAAAGCAAACAAAAGAAACCCCACAGGACAAAAACATCCTCCCCCTCAAAGCCCAATGTCATCCCAGTCACTAGCCCAAGAAGAAATTCAAGGGTCTGAGATTTCATGAGGAAACAACACGCTTAAACTACTAACATTCAGTAGTCACACGGACTCCTGAGAGGTCTGAAATTATTTAATGTCTGACTACTCAATCCTTTTTCAACACTTTCATTCAGAATATAAAAATTCTGCAAATGTTTTCTACGAATGACACCGGTTTCTAAAGTCAAAATGTATAAACACGTATTCATAATCTGCTCTGCTTTCACTGCTGACATTGAAGAACAGAACTGTTTATGCCTCTACATAAACATACCAACACATCAACAGTTTCCTCCCAACCTTAGCTTCTTCTGCAAAATGTTCCAAGTAACTCACAAAAATGAGTTAGACAAAATGAGTTAAGACAAAAAAAAAAAAAAAAGAAATTTGATATATCTTTTCCATCTGCCATTTCATTATTAGAATAATACCCTTTTCTGTTGATCTGGCATGAATTGAGAAGACATCTTGTCATATAAATTTAGATGTTTGATAGTACTACAGAGCTGTTCACATCTTATCTTAAAAAGATAGCTATGCTGTAAAGAGAAACGAGAAAAAATATTTTCCTTCGATCTTTTAGCTTTGAAAAAGCCAGGGCACGTTCAAGTCAGTAGCAGCTTTTTTTTGTTGCTGTTTTTCTCACCTTTTTTTTTTTTCCCCAGCATGGAAGCTGAGCAGGTAATACCACTCTAACAAGTTCTGAGAAAGTAAAGGTTAGTTTGGCTTAGGGAATTCAAATAAGCATCTTTTCTCACTTAAAATCTCATTTTAAAACACAGCAAAATACGGAGGTCATTAATGGAAGTCCAACAATTCCCATGGACTTTGGCAAAGAACAAAAGAATCACATTTTTAAAAAATACATTTTTGATAGTTTAATATAACTTTCATACTTTTATATTACCAAATATATATTACAAATCTGAAACTGCTACATATCAGTCTCCAGAGAGGGACTAAAAGTTGAGCATCCTAAATAGCACAAGTTTCTTGGCAGATTTCATGTGCACCTACTACATCTCAACAAAATACATAGGCATATGTTACTACGACAGGTAATTTTACATGCTGGCAGACACTTACACGTGTTTTTTTTCCTGTATGCAAATGTAGGTGTTTCAGTTTATGGCTGAAAACCAATTTTTTTCATTGTACACTACAATTTCTAATTTTGACCCTCTTAATCATACTATTTTTCTAATCTCTCTGTTCTTCAGGAGAATGAGACTTAATGGACCAAATTTAAGGCAGCCAGAGTTCAAGAGTAAGTATGGGAAAAAACAGTGTTTCTCTTTGTTCCCGCTGCAGTACTGCTCAATGCCTCTCACTGAAACCAGGGCTTGGTTTAGGTACCATAAGGAAACTTAACAATGTGAGAGATGTAGGAACATCTTTATCCTTGATTTTTAAAATGAAAACAGTTCAGATATACAAAAGCTTTGGTGAAACGAAAGCACTGAACTCCATGGCAAAATTTGAAAAGCAGCTTAGTGTTTTCTGAAGAGTTCTACTGCTGTCCCTAGGGCTTAGTGAGAAGCTACAGCTCCAAGGTTATGGCTTACAAGTCCATAGCGCAAGGCTAAATCACGTTGTGAATGGCCATATACTGCGCTACTACATAAGCTGAACCAGAACATCGAGATAGGTAATGCTATATTATGCAATACAGACAGACCCAGAGCCATTAACAGGTTTTTAGCGTGTAAAGTGAGGATTGTAAGAACCTGGATATAGAAAGGTGCAGACAGTTGTGCTCACTCAACCTGAACTGTATACGCACCATCAAAGATCTGCTAAATCTTCCAGTATTGACTCAGCAGTTCCTAGTGTTCCCCATGCAAATGACTTACCACTTCAGAAACATTTGATAGAGACAAAAATCTAGATTACTGTCTCAAGTCCCGGCCCAAAGATTTAATAAAAGAGCAACTTTCTGAAGACAAAAAAAAAAAAAAAAAAAAAAAACAAGCCACATTTCCAGAGCCAACTCTCAAATCAAAATTGCATTCCCAAATGATGTTTCCCCACAAATTACATGACTTAAGACTCGTTCAGTTCTTGTACCAGTAACAACGCCGCTGGAGAGAAGCCTTGAAAAGACAGATGCATTTTGCTCACGCTGCACTTGAGGGTCGGCAGCCCAAGCTGTCCAGCAGCTCTGCACCACACTAAATCCTTCCAGGGCTACTGCTACAGCAAGTTCAAAGGCAACTTTCTAGAACATGCATGAAATGTTTCCACAGAAGCCAACAGTAGACGTTAAGAGAAAGAGACTGGCAACTGGAATATTCCTAGTGCCGTATATTGAGTTTTTTCTTTTAAAGGAAGAAGGTTTTCAAATACAGGGAATTACACACAATCATCATTACTGGGTGAAGGAGAAAGCAAGCTAAAGAATAATGCCCTGAAGCCATTTTTGAAATACTGCTTTTAAAAACTCTTACAGCTTATATCATTTTAAAAGATAATGCATGCCGTTAGACAACCTCACTTTCCTCTCCTTTCTCATACCTTAATAAATACATTAAAAAAAACCACTCCATAAAATCCATTTGTACGTCTAGTGTGGGTGGCAACACAGGCTCGATTCTCATCTCTCGTTGTATATCACTTAGAAATCTCACTGGATCCACCCTACTACCCATTGCTCCAAAATATATGGGTTGCTCTGACAACCAAAAGCCTGTACTTTGTACTGTTGTATATATAATTTTGTCAGCCTAGACAACCTGTTGGCAGCTATTACAAAACAAAACTGCAGAAAGCAAGAAAAAAAAAGTCACCTCTTTTCCATGCATACTTTGATTTTTTGAGATAGTCAAGCTTTTAAAGTTCACAGGAATACCTGAGACAGCTTTTGTTTCACTTTTTGTATGCAGAACAATGACCTTCCTTAGCTGAATTAGAATATTCTTATTATCGCTAATGCTTTCATATTGTGGTTTATGAAAACAAAAGTCAATGAGTTGGCTTAAAACTCCAAAACTCTGCTTTAATATTTTTTTTTTTTTGGTTTTTTAATACAAAGACCTGTTCCAACATACCTTTCAATTACATCTATGCCATAAACGAACAAAATTAATCCTTAACGCTATGATTCTTCAGAAACTTCCTAGCAAGCCACAGCTGCCATTCAGAACAGCCCAGCCCTCAATAGAAAATACAGGAGAGCATATACGTATTTATACAATCTGTAAAATCTAAGGGAAAAAAATCTCACGAAAAGGATAAAGAGCACATATGAATCGAGGAAAACACCAAAGGCTCAGTCTCCACCACGCCTGTAGACTGGCAACAGAAGGGCCTTGCCCACCACAGAAAGTGACTGGCATGTATTACTTGGAATTTTCTAAAACTGCCGTTAAAAAAAAAAAAAAAAAAAAATTAAAAAATCTAAATACTGTAGTTCAGTCAAATCATAAGTGCTATATAAGTGATGCACTGCAGATATGGGATTTCCCAAATCCTAACATAAGAAGTCAGTTCCCCCTCCATCCTCATTACTGGCATTACAAATAGCTACAGACACACTGTTTAGTGTTATTTCCACAAAAAAACCCAACCAAACAACCCTAAGAAACAAGTATTTTTTCTGCCAGTAATTGTTACATAAATCAAAAGGCATTTAAAACATTTATAAATGTAAACAGATTTTTATTTTCCTTGATCTCCTCAAGCAAAAACCCCAGTCTCAAAATTCAGTGGTGTGTGGCTCAACGTGAACCTGAGATCCTGAAGCCAATAACCTTATTTAATGCCACAGCAATAAACAGTTAATAAACAAAAGCACGCCCGCACACACAAATATTACCTTCTCTCACCTCAACTCAGACATGTCCACATGAACTTACATAATCGAATTTATAACTGGGGCTGCACTGTTTGGTCATTTTTCCAATGACTATAATCACGATCCAATTAGCTTCCTCTGAGCTTTGGCAGATGCACAGTCAATGTCCCATGACATTTAAAGGATTGGTATCTGCCCACCCCTTCTCTCCTCCACAAATTGTCTGAACTCTGAAAACAAAACACGTCACATCTGCAAGACGACGCGTAGGAAAGCTATTGCAAACCGGGCTGTTTCCCTCTACGGAAGCAGCATGCGGAGAAGGGGAGCTCCCGGATTTCTGATTCTTCCCAGGCAGTGATTTGGGTTATGATTTTGGAAGCACAAAAACACTATGGACACCTTTGTAAGAATGGATATTACATGTGTATAAAATATCAGAAATATATACGTGCATGTGTATCTATACGTATATAAACATTAAAAATATTTTAAAAAATTATATACACTTCCAAAAGTTAAGTAAGCCAAGATGCTGCATGATCAGGCTTCGGTGCATTGGACTCCGCCTATCCAGGACCTATTAGTAGGACTCTCGAGGTTTGTTCGGAGAGAGGTTTCTCCTGAGAAGGCAGCGATTTTATTCTTCAGCACTTTTACCTGCCTATTACTATCACTAAAGTTCAGCACCGCTCAGGTGCTAAAACTTGAAATGACTGTTTTCTTATAAGGTAATGGACTTAAATATTATTTAGGCAGAAATAGATTCTTTCCTCCACAAGTGTGATGGAAATAATCTGCAAGTACTTTCATTTAGAACCACTTGTGATGTAAAATTATTTCTGTCTGTGGCTTCACTCTAGCGTAGTATAAAAATTTATATTAAAGCTGACTCTGAAATATTTGCAAGCTGTTAATACCATTCCAGTAGCGAATTTTATGAAATCAAACCCACTGCAAAAGGGACTGTTAGCTGATTATTCACGTAAGCAGTAAGCCATGGAAAAGTATTGTTGATACCTTACAGCCAGAGTTCCAGAGTTGTATGAAATACTTGCAGCAGATGGAAAAGGATACCCTGCATGCAAACACCTTCACCTCTCCTTATTACAAAGTCACAAAGAAATTCTCCATATTTTACAGAGTTTTCCCTCTGATAAATATGTCCCTTTTCGAGAAAAAAAAAAAAAAAAAGAGTCCTTTTATAGGAAGCCTGGACACATCGAGTTAAGGCTAGTTCAACAACATCCCTGAAATATTTACTGTACAGCCATTTAACTGAATATCCAAATATCTAACAGGCCAAAAACATTTCAAGCATCACAATTATCAGCTTAATTCTTTCACACGTGCAATAACATCACCTTTTTAGTTAATGAAGGCAACCTTAAAAATAATACGCCTCTAAATCTGCTTTTAATACAGAGCGTTTCACACTTAACATGCCCGCAAGAAGTCACATACATTTGCCATTCAGAAAGTTCAAAGTTGCTTTTAGCCACCGCAGCGGAAACACAGTTTGCACAAATCTCGTGGTCTGACCTGTGCAGAAGACAGTAGTCCCTCCTTGAGGACACCAGAGGACAGAAATTTGTACAGCTGGATCAGGCCCAATGGGTTTATTCGCATTTACACTTAGTAAATTATGTGAAAAATGCCCAAAACAGCCAAGGAAGGTGGGCAGCGTTATTGTAGTGTTGTGCAGGAAAGAGGATTGAGCAAAGGCTACCATGGAGATGGGCTTAAAGTCTGTCTCTCCAGCACGTAAAGAAATGGTGGAAAATGGGATCCTGTAAAGGACTTCCATTGGCGTGGTTGGAAAATGGCGGGTTTGCTCTGTTTTGTTTTGTGGTTTGGTTTTTGGTTTTGGTTTTTTTGGTGTGGGTTTTTTTGGGTTTTTTTGGGTTTTGGTTTTGTTTGGCTTTTTTTTTTTTTTTAAATAAGCACAGGAAATATCCAGTAAATTATTCCTTCGTGACAAGGGAGCTGAGGCAGCTCGAGGAGCACGTTGCGGGCGACAGCCTCACAGCAAGCCGGAGCACAGCGAACGGCAAAGACGACGCAAACGCTGAGCGGGACGTGCAACAAGCAACTCGGCGTGAGCTGGAGCAGCTCCCAGCAGATCTGCCTACCGGGAATCAAGACCTACCTTGCAGGTCAGCAGCCCCGAGCCACGTTCGAGGAGAAGCATGGACAGGGTGGGGTGGGCGGCAGAGCAACAGGCGTATTTTAGCCCATCAAACAGGCGCCCAACTACAAGAAAGGAAGTTTTCTGTAAAGGAGGAGTGTTGGTAGCTACCTCAAGCAGTCCGGTTGTTTGGGATTTGACAGGCGACCTCACCGAGGACACAGCCATTACAATTTATTCTCGCTCGTTTCTAGGAAAAGGCCTGACTGGTGAGGGCTTTGCATTTTTTATTTTCTTAGTAGTTGACTTCTTGCTGTTAACTGGTGCCTGCAGGAGAGTTAGATTTGTAAGAAGAGCAGCAAGACATGTTCAAGCATGTGATGGGCATAGCACGCTGACAGGGGCTGGGAGATGCAAATCTTTTATGAATGCAAGAATTACGTTCCAGCAGAGAACTTAAACTTTTATATCTTCTAGCAATTTCTCAAAAGGAGTAATACTTATATAAGTGAAACAGCTGCCCACACAAAAATTAAAGCAGCAATTGCCAGCACATTTTACTTCACCTATAAAGGCACGCAAGGTAGCAAAAAGTTTGCACATATATTTCTCAGGGAAATAAAGTCAGCCAGAAAGCAGCTTTCTGACTTCTGAAGACACTTACTGTTCACAGAGAGCAAACACCAGGCTTTACAGCTTTCGGAGCAAGCTACACGTTACGTCCCTGGAAGCCAACACAGTGTCAGACAAGTGATCCTGTGGGTTTCCTGGAGGAGTATAAGACGACGACAACAACAAAAATCCACTAAGCAGGAGCACTAGATTTTGACAGAGGCAGCACAACTTCCTCCCACTAGTGACGCTGATGGATGTTTTCCGTACCAAAACTGACAGTGACAAAAGAGACTTTAACATGAAGGAGCCTTTCCAGTCCCTCTTCACACATCTGGGAAGGCTGGTACTGACTGACAAGCAAGTCAAATTTTACGAATGATTGACATGCCTAAAACAAATATGGAGGTGAGGCGTCTTCAAAGAGCAACCGCTACCACTGCTGGTAGGATTTTTTTTTTTAATGCTTGTTGCAATGACTGGTTTTGCTGCATGTGGCTGAGAGGACAACTGTTTCTTCACCCCATCGTCTTCACTGCTGGCACCAGCCCTACCCTGACCTCACTCCTCAGCCCAAAGAAACTAAAAATAGTTATGCTGGGATCCCCGAGGTAGAGAACAGACTTTCTTGATCTGGGATGCTGCTCGCTAAATATACCAGTATTATGGAAAAGAAAAACAAGTCGGGAAAAGATAAAAATCAATGTGAAACCAGAAGCAGAACAGAGAAAGAAACAAATTGCAGGGGACATTATCCTTCTCATGCCCTATTTCCATTGCTGCCTGGTAAATGCACGCTCGTCATCTCCAGTGCCTATTCTCAGCAACGCTTAGCTTTGTCTTCTCTGAGGAAAACACACAAACAAGAGACGACGAAAAATTATTTGATACCATTTACAGTCTTCTCATTTCTGCATGATGGTCCATCGTTGTTTGAGAAGTCACCTGCAGAACCCTAATCCCTGATGCGGCACAGACAGCACCATCCCACGGCTTATCTGCCAGTAGGAACTCAGGTTTTCCACACAATATTTCAGTTCAATCAGAAGGTAGAGACCATTTATTGCACAGTCAGCACAATGTGGCAAATTAACTTGAATTTTTGGGTAAAAGAGCCACAGTAAGCATGTATATTTTGGGCAAGATTAGCACCTGCTGCAAAGAAAAGTCAGATTTATACTTGCTAAGGATCTAGTCTACCAAGGAATAGAATAAATTTAATATTCAATTAAGGAAACAAGAACTTAATTTTAGTACAGATGAGGATCATGACGTAAAACATAGCATCCTACAATCTATCATGGTTAGGATGATTTTAATGGATCATTAGAAACGCTTATGGAACCTATGAGTTTCTGGGCACTACTTCGGGATCAGTAATAAAAAAAATTCATTCTCTAGTTACCTCCTAAAGCAACTTAGCATACCATATAAGATGAAGAATTATAGTCTACTTGAGAAAAGATATTTAACTCCTTACAATGCAGCAATAAAAGATGCCTGATCGGAGATGAAATTTGAAAGCTTTGAGTTTGATGGGCTTTGAGAATACCCCAATGTAAAGTATTATATTTTATACTCTTTTTTTTTTCTTTTCAAAATGATTGTTTTTCCACAGACTTTCTAATAAGATCATACAAGCAGAAAAATTTCAGTATTTCTTTTCAGTTATGTCAAATTTTAACCATTTATTACAGCGCAGAACCCTGGATAAAAATACCGTATAAATCACATACCTAGCTCTACCTGCACCTTAAGAGTTTAAGTATGTCCAGAATCAGACATCAGGATGACTGCTCACGAAGAAATCTTTTTTGAGTCAATACGCATCCCCTACGGTCACTTGTATCCACACACATCCTCCTTGCAGAGGAGCTATCCTTCCTACTCTGCTGCTTTAATCTCTCTTCATATTTACTATGCTCTGAAGAATTTTAATAAATATTCCATGTGGTATCCATAAAGCAAATAAAAATGATTAACTAACAGTCAGCACAAATGCCTCTAAAGCAGCATACACTCTTCTTTCATGCAGGATCAAGTTCAATACCGTGATAAAGGTTAAGTTTATTAAGCATTAGAGAGATCCGAGTTCTCATCACCCAACCACTCCTTCTCCCCCCCCCCCTTTTTTTTTTTTTGAGAGAGAGAAAGTGTAATAAAAGGAGGTGCACAGCTAAATGGTGACCTTTAGAAGTACTGTGTGTTCCTATGGGAGGAAATGTG